>NC_057806.1:152177937-152477937 GCF_018294505.1 Triticum aestivum
TCCGAAGTCCGACCTTTACTTGATGTTCTAGATACCAGACCATTTCTATGAATGGGTTACACTAGCACATCAAGGAGAACATTAGAAGCGGAGTGCTAAATGTCTCTCGGTCGATCATCCAGATTTTGTTTCCTTGGCCTCGCTAAGGTGAAATCTGAGAAGGTGTTATCTTCCTTTGCATCTGCATCATCCATCATTAGCCATCACGGTAGTATGTTGTGTTGTCAGCACCCTTGACACGGATGTTGATAAAACCTTGATGATTGTGGAAATGCTCAAGTTCTTGAGAGCACGCACAAGCGCTACGTGTTATCATCGACACTAACTGGGATTCCTCTCAGTTTCCTCGGCAATGCTATGACCTTTTCAAACAGTGAACTCACTCTCTATTGTTGGGTTCTTCCCTAGTTACCAGAATCATTCCCAGCATTTGCATTTTGTTCCCAGCTTGCACCGCCAATGTGCCATTCTACCATGGGTCTCTTCCATTTCCGGTGGTAAGCAAATTCATCCATTACGTTGTCTTCAACAAGGTAATCCACATCATCCAAGTCCGAGTATGCCATTCTACCGACCCCCGCCAATCGATTGCTGTGATTTGCATTAGGCTGGTATGAAGAGTTTAAATGATCTTTGAATCAAAGGTAATTCTTTTTGCCACTTAAGGGGATATATCTTCGAGTCACCTTCCCTAAGGTGCATCATTATGGTGTCATGTCAACTTAACTCCTCGCTACGTTGACAACCGTTCACCACCCTCTTAGGTGTGGAATTGTTGCCTACCTAGTAAACCTTCGTCATCCGTTTCACTCCATCCCTCTAGATGTGTACTTCGTCTCTCAGCTCAAGGGAGGTTGCTATGTCTCATTCCGTGAGTTAATCCTGAGTTGTTCGATCTTCGAGAAGATCGACCCTTCTAGAGTCTCCTTCTTCTCTCCATGTCATGTTGGCAGGATTTCTCAGAGCAAGACTTCAAGACAAGATGGTGATCGAATCAACGCTTTTATGAAGTGCACCCTGGATCATGAAGATTATACTAGTTTGCGTTTCCCCTTCATCTTACCCTACACTTGAATCTCGGGTCGAGATTCTTGTTTAGTGGGGGCGAGTTGTCACATCCCTAGCTTCTGGTGCTGCCTGGTGTTTGCATCATGTTTAAATTTTGAAACTTGAACTGAGGAAATTTGGAAGCCTCAAAACCCTAAATAAAAGAAGGGCAAAAACCCTAAAATCTCATTCATTGTTCCAAAATGCTCTTCTTAGATGTTTAATATTTTTGGCAAGGGTTTTTGATCCAAACCAAAAATAATGAACATTTTAAAAGGATTTATTTTGGGACTTTGAATTTAAATCATTAGCTATTTGAATTTGAATTATATTCATATAATTAGAATATAATTTCAAATACCCCTGAAATATTTTATGAGCTTTTGGAAAAGTCCATCTAGCAAAACAAAAATATTCAGAGGAGTTTTTGGCATTGTTTGAATTATCTTAAATTCAAAACAGTGGCAAAACAAATTTAAAAAAAATATAAAACAAACAGAAAAATAAAACAGAGCATCTTACCTGGCGCTCACCTGGTAGCCCAACCGGCCCAGCACTGCAGCTGGCCGGCCCAGCCCACCACTGCAGCCCCTCCGTCGTCTTCCTCCCCTCGCCCCGAAGCAGCTGCGTGCCCGGCGCGCAGGCGAGCCGCGCCAGCTCCTCCCTGCCTGCCTGGCTACCTCCTCGTCGCCCTGGAACGCCCCGGACGACGCCACGCAGCCCCGACCGCTCTCTCACTCTCTCCCGAACTCTTCCCCCTCTTCTGCTCCCTCTCCCTCTCGAGCCCGAGCGCAGCCGCAGCCGCGCCACCGTAACGCCGCGGCCACCGCCTCCCCCTCGACCCCTCGCTGTGCCTGCGAGCTCCGTCTCGACGTCCCCGACCTCCTCGACAAGCCACGACGCCACGGACGCGCTGCAACGCCGCCATCACCACCGTCTTCATCGCCATGGCCGGAGATCGCCGCCGCTCGATTCGCAGCAACGAGGACGCCCCCGAGCTCACCAACCCCTTCGTTCGATCCGCTGTGAGCTGCTGCGTCGATCCCCTCCCTCCCCTGGCACTTTTTCTCCCGCTAACGCCAATATCCACCGGAGCGGAGAGCTCACCGCCGCCGTGGTTCCTTGCCGCCGTGGCCAGGGCCACCGCAGCCCGCACCTAAGCGCGTCACCGTGCTCGGCGAACCCCCAGGAGCACGTAGCACCTGCCAGTTTATTCCCTAGTGCCCCGTAGCATCGACCCCGTCCACACCCGAACTCCGGCCACCGCCGCGAGCTCCGTTCCGACGAGCTCGGGCCGTCTCAGCCTCTTCCGCTCACACAGGAAGACGCGGCGCTCTTCCAGCTATCCGTAGAGCCCCTCCTCCGTCCGTTTGGTCGCCGGAGCAAGAAACCCGAAGGCCTCCGCCGCCTCGGCCTCGCCGGCGACTCAACGCCGGCGGGATAGACTCGTTTGACCAGGGGTTTGACCTCCCCTGGGTCAATGACAGGTGGGACCAGAGCCCTGCTAATTTAGCTTAGTGCTAATTAACTTTTAGCTAACCCACTAAGTCACTGACTGTGGGCCCCAGCCCTTCTAATTACTTTAGTTAAGGGTTAACTAAACCCTGGTTAGTGCTGAGTCAATGACAGGTGGGCCACACCAGTCAGGGTTTGACCTGGACCGCCGCAGTTGACCTGCTGACGTCATTATGATGTCAGGATGACGCAGTAATGTTTTCTGGATTTATTTTTATTCAGAAAATTCCAGAAAATTGTATAAACTTCTAAAATTCATAGAAATTCAACCGTAACTCCAAATGAAATAAATTATATATGAAAAATGATCAGAAAAATCCAATCTATCCATCTGTACTATTTTCATGCATGTTAGAACAACTTATAGCTACTGTTTAGGACAATTCAATTAAATGGCATTTAAGTAACCACATGTGGAGTTTGAATTTGAGTTTTGGATTCAAACCAACTTCATTTAATCTGGTTTAGTTGCATCAGCACAAATCACATCATATTGCCATGTCACATTCATGCATCATATTGTCGCATTGCATTGATTGTGTTCTTCCTTGTTTGCCGGTGATTGCCCCCTCTCGATAGACGTGATACCGACGATGTGATCGATGACACCGATGAAGAGTTATATTATCTTCAGAAGTGCCAGGCAAGCAAAACCCCCTTGTTCATTCCGATACAATCCCACTCTCTCGCTCCTGCTCTCTTTTACTGCATTAGGACAACAACGATTCATCTGTTACTTGCTGCGGTAGCTGAACCCCTTTATCCTTTGCATGACCTGTCATTCCACAGTAAATAGATGAAACCCACTAGCATGAGTAGGAGTTGTTTGAGCCCTGTTGTGCCTACTCATTCATGTTTGTTTGTCATGCCTGCTACTGCTTAGAGTTGAGTCAGGTCTGATTCATCGGGGATGAATCAGAGGTGTGTGAACATGTCCTACTGTGTGTGAACTAAGTGTGTGAACACGATTTGGTAAAGGTAGCGGTGAGAGGCCATGTAGGAGTACATGGTGGGTTGTCTCATTGCAGCCGACCTCAGGAACTGAGTTCTGTGTTTGTGATCCATGACCAGTTACTACCACACATTGGGCTCCGGGCGCTCCAAGCCCTCTCGACTTATTAATCAACTTGATCTCTGTCCAGGAGTTGCAACTAGTTTCTGGTGTTTGTAGGTAGTGTTAGTAGTCTACCAAGTGGCACCCGGTACAGGTGGGCTTGGGACAGACTAGGCACAGTGGCCCGGTGTACCAAGTGGCACCCGGATGGTGGACTTGGGAACCCTGCTCACATCGTTTGGGGCCGTGAGCGACACCCCGGCCGGATCTCCTTGCGGATGGAACCCGAATAGGCGATAAACCTGGACTAGAGACTTGTTCGGTTAGTCAGGTCGTGGCCGACTCCCTCGCCCGGCTTCCGCTTGAAGGTTGCCGAGGTACATGACGTGTACAGGGCGATAAGTGGCGGGAGCGTGTGTGAAGAAGTACACCCCTGCAGGGTTATCCTTATCTATTCGAATAGCCGGATTCCTCGGATATGGAAACTTGGACCCCTTGCATAGTTCATAGACAAGTGAAAGTGGATACTCTAAAATACGCAAGATAAGCGTGAGTGCTATGGATGGCGTTCTCGTAGGGAGACGGGAGCAGATCCATAGTGGTGTATTGATATGTTGAATATGTGGACTCGTGTGCGCCACCTCAAAAGAGTTACTTGCAGTCGTAGTTCAGGATAGCCACCGAGTCAAAGCTGGCTTGCTGCAGTTAAACTCCACCATCCCCTTTGTTGATAATGATGCATATGTAGTTAGTTCTGATGTAAGTCTTGCTGGGTACATTTGTACTCACGTTTGCCTATTTATGTTTTTGCAGAGAGACTTCAGTCTCACTAGTAGTTCCACGTGGACTTCGACGTTTAGCTTGTTACCTCAGCTACGATCTTGTGCCCTCGGCAGGATCTGGTAGATAGTCAGGCTTCTCAGCCTTTTTCATTTATAGATGTCTGTACTCAGACATGATAGCTTCCGCTTGTGCTTTGACTTGTATGCTCTGAATGTTGGGTCATGAGACCCATGTTTGTAATATCTCGCTCCTCGGAGCCTATTGAATAAATACTTGAGTCGTAGAGTCATGTTGTGATGCCATGTTGTATTTGCACATATCGAGCATATTGTGTGTATGTTATTGAAATGCTTGGTATGTGTGGGATCTGACTATCTAGTTGTTTATCCTTAGTAGCCTCTCTTACCGGGAAATGTCTCCTAGTGTTTCCACCGAGCCATGGTAGCTTGCTACTGCTCCGGAACACTTAGGCTGGCCGGCATGTGTCCTTCTTCGTTCCTGTGTCTGTCCCTTCGGGGAAATGTCACACGATGAATACCGGAGTCCTATTAGCCCGCTACAGCCCGGTTCACCAGAGTCGTGCTAGCCTAGTGCTACAGCCTGGATTCACTCGCTGATGACCGACACATTCGATGCTGGGTCATGGATGCCTGTCCCTGTAAGTCTGTGCCACTTTGGGTTTACGACTAGCCATGTCAGCCCGGGCTCCTTATCATATGGATGCTAGCGACACTGTCATATACGTGTGCCAAAAGGCGCAAATGGTCCCGGGCAAAGGTAAGGCGACACCCGTGGGAATACCGTGCGTGAGGCCGCAAAGTGATATGAGGTGTTACATGCTAGATCGATGTGGCATTGAGTCGGGGTCCTGACATCTGGCATATTTCCCCATGCCTTTTTATTTGAATGGCGTCGGGGTGCGGGCTAAGCTTTTGGCTGGAGTGCCTCTCTGTCGCGGCCGCGGGGTGGCCGATCAGTCGCATCGTATGCTTCTTCCTCCAGTCGGGGTAGCAACCTGCCTTTTGGGTAACTCTTGGAGGGGCGTTCGAGTTTATATTCCTTGGCCGCGAGGACTTCAGTCCATCTGTCAGCTAGCAGATCTTGATCAGCTTGAAGTTGTTGCTGCTTTTTCTTAAGGCTGTTTGCCATGGCTATAAGCCGGCGCTTGAAGCGCTCTTGTTCGACAAGATCCTCTGGCATGATGAATTCGTCATCGTCGAGGCTTGCCTCATCGTCAGAGGGAGGTATGTAATTATCATCCTCCTCATCTGCCGCTCTCTCAGGAGGGCTGGCCTCTCCATCCTCCTGCCCTAAATCGAGCTGGAGGGGATTATTGCCATCTTTGGCACTATCCGGAGTGCTATTATCTCCTGTGCCGGTATCACCACTTTTGTTGTGGCGGGACTTAGAGCGGCACCGCTGACATCGGCACTTGGGTTGCTTCTTGGAGGGGTCATCCTCCGCTGTCTCGTCGTCGTTGCCTTCTTTGGGTGTGTCCACCATGTATATATCGTATGATGAGGTGGCTGTCTAGTGCCCTGTGGGTAGTGGTTCCTCTTTGTCTCCCGCATCGTCGTCCATACCGTCGATGTCTTTGGAGTCGAAGTCGAGCATGTCGGTTAAGTCGTCGACAGTGGCTACTAAGTGGGTGGTGGGTGGGCAGCGAATTTCTTCGTCGTCCGCATCCCAATCCTACCGAACATAGTTTGGCCAGGATCCTCCTGACAAGGAGAGAGACCTTAATGAGCTCAGTATGTCGCCAAAGGGCGAGTGCTGAAAAATATCCGCAGAGGTAAACTCCATGATCATCGCCCAATCAGATTCGCTAGGAACGGGTGCAGGCGGTACAAAGTCCGTGGCCGGAGAAGGATCCGGCAGTTTGACAACACGGCTCTCGTGCCGGGTAAGGTCGATGTTCGGCTCGATCGCTGCTGAGGATACGGCCTCCATGGCGGGGTCCATCCACCCGTCCATGGACGGTGCAACTGGCTCCGAATCGAGGGTCGGAGCGACTGCCGGTGCGATCTCCTGAACACTTTCCGATGGTAGAGCTAAATCGTACTCATTGTGACCGTGTGACGCACAAGGCAGGGGCTCGAATCCGTCGAAGATCAAGTCTCCGCGGATATCGGCCGTGTAGTTTAAGCTTCCAAACCTGACCTGGTGGCCAGGGGCGTAACTTTCAATCTGCTCCAGATGGCCAAGCGAATTGGCCCGTAGTGCAAAGCCGCCGAATACAAAAATCTGTCCGGGGAGAAAAGTCTCACCCTAGATTGCATCGCCATCGATGATTGTATGAGCCATCAAGCCTAACGACGACGACACAGGGGAACTCTCAATTAAAGCACCAATGTCGGTGTCAAAACCGGCGGATCTCGGGTAGGGGGTCCCGAACTGTGCGTCTAAGGCGGATGGTAACAGGAGGCAGGGGACACGATGTTTTACCCAGGTTCGGGCCCTCTTGATGGAGGTAAAACCCTACGTCCTGCTTGATTAATATTGATGATATGGGCAGTACAAGAGTAGATCTACCACGAGATTAGAGAGGCTAAACCCTAGAAGCTAGCCTATGGTATGATTGTATGTCGTCCTACGGACTAAAACCCTCCGGTTTATATAGACACCGGAAAGGGTTAGGGTTACACAAGGTCAGTTACAAAGGAGGAGATATACATATCCGTATTGCCTAGCTTGCCTTCCACGCCAAGTAGAGTCCCATCCGGACATGAGACGAAGTCTTCAATCTTGTATCTTCATAGTCCAACAGTCCGGCCAAATGATATAGTTCGGCTGTCCGGAGACCCCCTAATCCAGGACTCCCTC
This sequence comes from Triticum aestivum, assembly GCF_018294505.1. Taxonomy (NCBI): domain Eukaryota; kingdom Viridiplantae; phylum Streptophyta; class Magnoliopsida; order Poales; family Poaceae; genus Triticum; species Triticum aestivum. The sequence goes on from NC_057806.1 coordinate 152,185,160, forward strand.
ACCAGGCAATGATCATTATATAGGCATCACATCCAGGATTAGTAGACCGACTCCTGCATACATCTACTACTATTACTCCACACATCGACCGCTATCCAGCATGCATCTAGTATATTGAGTTCATGGAGAAACGGAGTAATGCAATAAGAATGATGACATGATGTAGACAAGATCTATTAATGTAGAAATAGAACCCATCTTGTTATCCTTAATAGCAACGATACATACGTGTCGGTTCCCCTTCTATCAGTCGGATCAAGCACCGTAAGATCGAACCCATCACAAAGCATCTCTTCCCATGGCAAGAAAAATCGATATAGTTGACCTAACTAAACCAAAGATTCGAAGAAGAAATACGAGGCTATAAGTAATTATGAATATAAGAGATCAAAAGACTCAAATAACTTCCATGGATAAAAACATAGATCTGATCATAAACTCAAAGTTCATCGGATCCCAACAAACACACCACAAAAAGATTTACATCAAATAGATCTCCAAGAGACCATTGTATTGAGAATCAAAAGAGAGAGAGGAAGCCATCTAGCTACTAACTACGGACACGTAGGTCTACAATGAACTACTCATGCATCATCGGAGAGGCACCAATGAGGATGATGAACCCCTCTGTGATGGTGTCTAGATTGGATCTGTGGTTTTTGGAACTTGTGATGGTGTCGCGGGACGTCCACAACCACCTATGGGACCGGGCAGTCCCTTGCTGGTTTGGCAGGGGACGTCGCGTTGCACAAAGAGCAGACCAGCGCGCGGCAGCATGACAGAGAGCACACAAGAAATTTACCCAGGTTTGGGCCGCCACGAGGCGTAAGACCCTACTCCTGCTTTGGTGGATTGATGGTGGAAATGAACATGGTGGTGCGTGGTACACTTGCCCGGCAAGATCTGCCTCGGGGCTACGGTGACCACAAGCGTATGATGGCTTGGGTTTTGTCAAGTTTCCAAACCTCTAACCCTATCCTACGATCGACATGGGCCTCCTTTTATAGATTAAGGGGTCACCATAGTGGCAAAACAGTCATTACCCACTGATATGATAGCAAACAGTGTTATCATACCTAACTCTGTGGGCTGGCAGGGTGCATTAAATGCACCGCTCAGTGTCACGTCACTAGCTGCCCAGCTGTGATGCCCCAAGACCAATGTGCCAGGTGTCTTCTAGTTATTCGTTGTCTTTGCCATGTCATTCGCTTGAGTATTGCATCTTGTCATGTCATCATGTGCATCGCATTTGCATACATGTTCGTCTCGTGCATCCGAGCATTTTCCCCGTTGTCTGTTTTGCATTCCGGCACTCCTACGTCCGTTTTTCTTCATCATGGACTCGTTCTTCTTCCTTGCGGAATCTCAGGCAAGATGACCATACCCTCGAAATCACTTCTATCTTTGCTTGCTAGTTGCTCGCTCTTTGGTATGCCTATGCTGCGATACCTACCACTTGCTTTATCATGCCTCCCATATTGCCATGTCAAGCCTCTAACCCACTTTGTCCTAGCGAACCGTTGTTTGGCTAGGTTACCGCTTTGATCAGCCCCTCTTATAGCGTTGTTAGTTGCAGGTGAAGATGGAGTTTGTTCCATCTTGGAACATGGATATTTGTTGAGATATCACAATATCTCTTATTTAATTAATGCATCTATGTACTTGGTAAAGGGTGGAAGGCTCGACCTTATGCCTGGTGTTTTGTTCCACTCTTGCCGCCCTAGTTTCCATCATACCGGTGTTATGTTCCTTGATTTTGCGTTCCTTACGCGGTTGGGTTATAATGGGAACCCCTTGACAGCTCGCCTTGAATAAAACTCCTCCAGCAAGGCCCAACCTTGGTTTTACCATTTGGCACCTAGCCTTTTCTTTTCCCTTGGGTTTCCGGAGCCCGACGGTCATCTTTATTTTAACCCCCCCCCCTCGGCCAGTGCTCCTCTGAGTGTTGGTCCAACCTATCAGCTGCCGATGGCCACCAGGGGCAACTCTGGGCTGGCCTACCGGAACCTTGGACAATCCGGTGTTTCCCTGAGAACGAGATATGTGCAGCTCCTATCAGGATTTGTCGGCACATTCGGGCGGCTTTGTTGGTCTTGTTTTACCATTGTAGAAATGTCTTGTAACCGGGATTCCGAGTCTGATCGGGTCTTCCTAGGAGAAGGAATATCCTTCGTTGATCGTGAGAGCTTGTGATGGGCTAAGTTGGGACACCCCTGCAGGGATTTGAACTTTCGAAAGCCGTGCCCACGGTTATGGGCAGATGGGAATTTGGTAATGTCTGGTTGTAGAGAAACACTTGACTTAACAAAAATGCATCAACCGCGTGTGTAGCCATGATGGTCTCTTCTCGGCGGGATCCGGGAAGTGAACACGGTGTTGGAGTAATGCTTGAACGTAAGTAGTCTAGGATCACTTCTTGATCTTAGATTCTCGAATGTGCTTTGCCTCCTCTTCTCGCTCTCTTTTGCGTAAGTTAGCCACCATATATGCTAGCGCTTGCTGCAGCTCCACCTCACTACCTTTTTCCCTACCCAAAAGCATAAACAGTCTTGATCGCGAGGGTGTGAGATTGCTGAGTCCCTGTGACTCACAGATTACTTCCAAAACCAGTTTGCAGGTGCCGATGATACCGTGCAGGTGACGCAAAGAGCTCAAGGAGGAGCTAGATGAAGATCGTGTTCGTTATGTTGTTCTGTTTCCAGTTGATCAGTAGTGGAGCCCAGTTGGGGCAATCGGGGCTCTTTTGCATTAGGGGTAGTCCTCTTTTATTTTGGTTCCATAGTCGGGCCTTGTTTGTATCTGGATGATTGTAATGCTATATTTATGTATTGTGTGAAGTGGCGATTGTAAGCCAACTCTGTACCTCTTTCTTACTCAGTACATGGGATGTGTAAAGATTACCCCTCTTGCGACATGCCTACAATGTGGTTATGCCTCTAAGTCATGCTCTGACACGTGGGAGATATAGCCACATTGTGGGTGTTACAAGTTGGTATCAGAGCCTTCCCCGACTTAGGAGCCCCCTGCTTGATCGAATCGCTGGCATTGTTGAGTCTAGAAAAAAATGTTTTGAGTCTTTTAGGATTATATATATCGGAGAGTAGGATTCTTTTTACTCCTCAGTCCCTTCGTCGCTCTGGTGAGGCCTCCTGACGTAGAGTTTTGACTCTCCTCTTCTCAAATTTTCACGAATTTTTTTTAGGATCACGCGGGTATCTTGGAATCGTTCCGATGGTTTTGTGATGAGAACATTGTTCTTGGTGCCTCCTGGCATTTAGGGGTTGTGGCAGTTTCCCGGGGAGTTGAGCTTCAAGGTGTTGTCGTCACAATTTTATCGTTGCAGTTCTAGAATACCTGAGTTTCGCCAACATCGAAAATCTCTTTTATGCAGTTGTTGGTGAGATAACCTCGATGACACCCAGTACTGGGGCGGGAGTTCGGGAGTATTGCCATAACTCGTATAACGGATGCTTTTCGAAGGTTGAGGTAAATGATTTCTGAAGGTTTCTTGGTTATGTGTTAAAGGATGGATACAGCTGGATGTAGGATTTGTTAGTTTTGGGTGAGATATTATGCTTCCCCTATATCCCCAACACCTGATTGCATAACCGGAAAGTTTCGGGAGTTTATAAGTGGAAATTCAAGTAGCTCCTAGGATATCTTTCCGACAGATGCATGATATGAGATAGGGGTTCGACGTCTAGTGGTCCGCCCATCCACGGTTGGTTTTATAGTGGTCTCGTTGTGTCTTAAAGAGTCCATGGCTATGCTGACTCGGGGACACTTCGTATGTCATGTGCACTGCCTTGTACATGATGGTGTTGTACGATCGAGCCCGTGTGGGCCCATCCATGGTTGGTTTTACAGTGGTCTCGTTGTGTCTTAAAGAGTCCTTGGCTATGCTGACTCGGGGACGCTTCGTATGTCATGTGCACTGCCTTGTACATGATGGTGTTGTACGATCGAGCCCGTGTGGGCCCCACCACGAAAACTTTGGACGAAATCTCTATCATATGTTTGTCCTGGCTTATTTTGCAAGCCAATCCTTTGTTTTGTTTTGAGTTGTGGTATTCGAGTTGCTTCAATGTCAAGTGCTGATTCCATACCTTCCCTAAGTGGTGTTCTCATACTTCTATGTGGATACTAATCCTTTTCGATCATCGAGATAGTCATGCCAATTCTTTTCCAACTGGCGTGTTTCTCTTCAAGTGGATCCGATCATTTTCAACATCCGCAAGATCAACTCAAAGCCTTCTCAATGTTATTTGTTTCATCCATCCCAAGTTTCCTTTGCTTTTTTTCCCGCCCTCCCACCCTTTTTCTTCAAGGACTCGGATTTTGTAACACCCCGGATGTAACTTACCCAATTTGTACTCCAACTCTTGCCGTTTCTGGCGTTAAGTTATTTTATTTTCTCGGGTTCGGGTTTTTGTCTCCGTGTGTTGTTGTCGTTGTCATGCATCTCATATCATGTCATCATGTGCATTGCATTTGCATACGTGTTCGTCTCTTGCATTCGAGCATTTTCCCCGTTGTCCGTTTTGCATTCCGGCACTTCGTTCTCCTCCGGTGGTCATTTCTACCTTTCTTTCGTGTGTGGGGATTAAACATTTCCGGATTGGACCGAGACTTGCCAAGCGGCCTTGGTTTACTACCGGTAGACCGCCTGTCAAGTTTCATGCCATTTGGACTTCGTTTGATACTCCAACGGTTAACCGAGGGACCGAAAAGGCCTTGTGTGTTGCAGCCCAACACCCCTCCAATTTGGCTCAACACCCACCTAAACCTTCTCCATCATCTAGAGCGTTCGATCACGATCGCATGGCCGAAAACTGCACCTCATTTGGACTCTCCTAGCTCCCTCTACCTCTATTTAAAGTCCCCTCCCGAAATTCGCGGATCTCCTCTCTCTCAAACCCTAAAATCCTCCTCTCGCCGCCGCCGGACACGTCCGCCCCGGGCGGATGAATTCCCGCTACCGCCCGCACAAGTGGCAGGGTGCCACATGGCGCCTCGCCGCATGTCCCGCCGCCGGCCCGGGCGAGCCGGAGCCGGGCCCCCGCGCGGCAGGCGCACCTCGCGCGCCCCCACCGCCGATCCTCTCCGCGCCGCCGCGCCTGCCGCGCCGACGCCGCCGCCCCGCCGGCCCTCCTCGCCGACCGGCCACGGCCCCGCCGCGCCCGCGCCTCCCCGCTGTGCCCGCGCCTCCCCACCGCGCCTGCCGCGCCGCTCCCCGCCGTCCCACGGCCGGATCCGGGTCGCCGGTGAGCTCCCGTCGCCGCCATGCCCTTCTCCGGCGAGTCCGCTGCCGCCTCGATCTGCGTGCCATCAAACCCTAGATCCGGAGGTCGAAATTCTACTAAGTCCCCGTGTTTTTCAGTTTCAAGTGCCCCTGTTCATCGTGCCGTAACTTTGCATCCGTAACTCCATTTTTGGCATATAGCATATCAAAATGTTCATCTCAGAGAGTAAATCATTTCATTCCATTGCATCATTTTCATTTGAGTTCATCTTGATGTCCGAAATGCTGTTAGAAGAGGGCTACTTGAGATAATTGTCAGATCTGCTGCTCCGTTTTAGATATTTGTCATTTTTGCCATGATGATTGTGTGCATGATATGCCCATGAGCTCTACATATGTTTTGTTAAGGGTTTTGCCATCTTTCCATAGATGCAACCCATGTATTTTTGTGATGTATGTGGTGACTAGCACGAGCTTGCAAAGTGGTGCACTTGGTAATTCGGATTTCAGGGACTTAGCATTTCCACCAAGTCCTTGAGATGTTTATCTCATATGGACATATGTTCATGTTGTTTCCTAGTGATCCGTGCCTCTTTTGAGGATGATCAGTAAGGATGTTTTGTTAACCTTGTAGTGCTCTATCCATCCATGTCTTTGTTTGCAATTATGGAGCACCCTAGCTTGAGTCAATCGAGCTCTACTTTTGCTACTTGTTTGCCAGTTTTCACTAAGTCTGAAAACTGATTATGTTTTTGCTATGTTCACATGCTTGCAATTGTATTTTCTGATCCCTTTTGGCTCAAGGTCACTAAGGGACTTTTGTTAAGCTCTTTGAGTATCTCCATTCCATGCTTTACTTTTCCATGTTAAAGTCTTGTATCATGTAGTTTTGTTGCTCCGAAGAGTGCTACCTGATCTGAAATTTCAGACAAGTGTTAATCTCACTAAGTCTGAAATCTGTTTGCCTTATGCATTTTTGCCATGCTTGTTTGAACCTGTTAATGGATGATTTGGCCGTAGCTCAGTGCTAGACTTTTGTTAAGCATCTTGAATGCATCCCTGCCATGTATTTTGTTGCCATGTTTGGGTGCTGTAGCATGTTCATCTCATTGCATTTAGATGGCTACTTGCTGTAAATTGCAGACCGGTGTCATATTTGAATCGCTTGCCATTTCCAAACCGTAACTCTGATTCCTGCGTTCTTTATATCGTTTTCAAGCGATTTCATCTCATTTTCCTAGTGGTACACTTGGATTTCCAAGTTGAGGCCAGGTTCTTGCATTTCCTGTCACATCTTGCACATGCATCCCGCATCGCATCCCGCATAACATATCATCCTTGCATCATCTTGTTTGATCCTTGCACGTGGTTGATTGTGTCCTTGTTGCTTGTTTGTCTTGTTTGGGTAGATCTGGGAGACGAGTTCACTAACGAGGAGCCCGTTGAGTTCGCTTTTGAGGATCCAGTCAACTCTGACAACTGTGCAGGCAAGATGATCATACCCTCAAAATCACTACTATCTTTGCTATGCTAGTTTGCTCGCTCTTTTGCTATGCCAATGCTACGATGCCTACCACTTGCTTTCAAGCTTGCCAAAATGCCATGTCAAACCTCTAACCCACCATGTTCCTAGAAAACCATTGATTGGCTATGTTACCGCTTTGCTCAGCCCCTCTTATAGCGTTGCTAGTTGCAGGTGAAGATTGGAGGCCGTTCCTTGTTGGAACATTTATTTACTTGTTGGGATATCATTATATTGCCATGTTATCTTAATGCATCTATACACTTGGTAAAGGGTGGAAGGCTCGGCCTCTCGCCTAGTGTTTTGTTCCACTCTTGCCGCCCTAGTTTCCGTCATATAGGTGTTATGTTCCCGGATTTTGCGTTCCTTATGCGGTTGGGTTATAATGGGAACCCCTTGATAGTTCGCCTTGATTAAAGCTTTTCCAGCAATGCCCAACCTTGGTTTTACCATTTGCCACCTAGCCTCTTTCTCCCTTGGGTTTCCGGAGCCCGAGGGTCATCTTATTTTAACCCCCCCTCGGGCCAGTGCTCCTCTGAGTGTTGGTCCGAACTGAGCTGCCTGCAGGGCCACCTCAGGGAAACTTGAGGGTTGGTTTTACTCGTAGCTAGTCTCATCTGAGTGTGCCCTGAGAATGAGATATGTGCAGCTCCTATTGGGATTTGTCGGCACATTCGGGCGGTGTTGCTGGTCTTGTTTTAACCTGTCGAAGTGTCTTGAAGAACCGAGATACCGAGTCTGATCGGAACATCTTGGGACGAGGTCTATTCCTTCGTTGACCGTGAGAGCTTGTCATGGGCTAAGTTGGGACTCCCCTGCAGGGATTTGAACTTTCGAAAGCCGTGCCCGCGGTTATGGGCAGATGGGAATTTGTTAATGTCCGGTTGTAGATAACTTGAACCTTAACTTAATTAAAAAGAATCAACTGAGTGTGTTACCGTGATGGCCGCTTCTCGGCGGAGTCCGGGAGGTGGACATGGTGTTGGAGTAATGCTTGCGCAGGTTGTTCTCTAGTTTCTCGCTCGTGCTTTGCCTCCTCTTCTCGCTCTCTTTTGTGAACAGGATAGCCACCATATCTTGCTAGTCGCTTGCTGCAGCTCCACATACTTACCTTGCCATACCTATAAGCTTAAATAGTCTTGATCGCGAGGGTGCGAGATTGTTGAGTCCCTGTGGCTCACAGATTACTATTACACCAGATGCGGGGCCTGATGATTCCGCTCCAGGAGACGCGCTTGAGCTCAAGTGGGAGTTCGACGAGGACTCTCAATGTTACTATGTTTCCTTCCCTGATGATCAGTAGTGGTGCCCAGTTGGGGGTGATCGGGACCGTGTCACATGTTGGGTTATCTTTTATTTTGGCGCCGTAGTCGGGCCATGAGTGTTTGGATGATGTAATGTTATTTCTGTACTTGATTGACGTGGCGAGTGTAAGCCAACTATGTTATCTCCCCTTTTATTATCTATATTACATGGGATGTTGTGAAGATTGCCTAACTTGCGACATATGCCTTCAATGCGATTATGCCTCTAAGTCGTGCCTCGACACGTGGGAGATATAGTCGCATCGAGGGTGTTACAAGTTGGTATCAGAGCCTTCCCCGACCTTAGGAGCCCCATTGCTTGATCGTTTTCAGCGGCCGAGTTGTGTCTAGAAAAATGTTTTGAGTCATTTAGGAATTATATATCGGAGAGTTTAGGAATTCTTTTTACTTCCCGGTCTCCTCATCGCTCTGGTAAGGATTCCTGATGTAGAGTTTTGACTCTTCTCTTCTCAAATTTCACTAAAAAAAATTAGGATCATGCGGGTATCTTGGAATCGTTCCGATGGTTTTATGATGAGAACATTGTCTTGGTGCCTCCTGTCAGGGGTTTTGTGGATGTGTCCCGGGGAGTTGAGCTCTGAGGTGTTGTCGTCATAATTTTATCGTTGTAGTTCTGGAATACCTGAGTTTAGTACGCCGACATCGAAAATCTCTTTTATGCAGTTCGTTGGTGAGATAACCTCGACACCACCCAGTACTGGGGCGGGAGTTCGGGAGTATCGCCATAACTTGTATAGCGGATGCTTTTCGAAGGTTGAGGTAGATGGTTTCTGAAGATTTCTTGGTTATGTGTTGAAGGATGGATACAGCTGGATGTAGGATTTGCTAGTTTGGGTGAGATATTATGCTTCCCCTGTATCCCCAACACCTGATTGCATAACCGGAAAGGTTCGGGAGTTTCATAGGTGGGAATTCTAGTAGCTCTAGTTCTTCTTCCACGGATATTGGTTTGAGATTGGGATTTCTTACCGATTATTCGTTCTTGATCCGTACCTTGTTGATTTATTTCTCTACCTTAATTCTAAGTGGCTTCTCAATTTATGGATATGTGACCATTTCAATAGAAATGCATTCGTTCATTTTGTTCAAATGTGAAGACTATATGTTGCAATTTTCATTCCGTTGGATTCAGCTTCAATATTTGCCTATCAATGTGCTAATGGATGTCAACCTCTTCAGGATGGCTCCTCCAACGCGCACGACTCCGAATCCTGATCCGCCACAACCTCCCCCTCCTCCGGAGGCATGGCAAGCTGTGATGGCCGCAACCAATGCAAACACACAGTTGATCATCCAAATTCTTTAAGAGCGCAATCAAGGCAACCAAGGGAATCAAGGCAACAATCAGAATCACTTTGCTACACTCAACCAGTTCCTTGCTAACGGGCCAAAGACTTTTAGCAATTGTGTTGAGGCAACCGATGCTGACGATTGGCTTGTGGATCTGTGCAAGCATTTCGAGTGCAGTAACGTCAGGCCTGAGGACTTTGTTAAGTTCGCTTCCTTCCAACTCAAAGATCAAGATGCAGAATGGTTCCAGTAGTACAAGGACTCCAGAGGTGGACGTGTTATCACCTGGGATGAATTTCGTCAAGATTTCCAAGCTCATCATATCCCTCAGAGCATGGTTGAAAGCAAGCGTGAGGAATTCCGCAACCTGAAGCAAGGCTCTTTGTCTGTCTATGACTACAAAAAGTTGTTTCAGAAGCTCACCCACTTTGCCAAGCAGGACGTGCCTGATGAGAAGAGCATGATATACCAGTTCAGGGGTGGTCTCAGAGAAGAAATTCAGCTAGCTCTTGTTCTCTTCGAGCCCTTGAGATACGATGAGTTCTACAACATGGCACTGAAGCAAGAGGCTGCTCAGTTGAGGTGTGATGCTTCCAATAAGCGTGTCAGAGATGTTACTCCTTCTTCCTCTACTCAAGTGGCCAAGCAGCAGAAGTATTGGCTTCCTCCTCCTCCGTTTCGTCAGCCGTATCAGCAGAAGAGCAAAGGTGGCAGTGGTTCTTCCCACCCACCCAACCCTGGCTTTCAGAACAAGACTTCGTCTCAAGCTCCAAGATCGAGTGTTCCGTATCACCGTCCTCTTTCAGAGGTCACGTGCAACAAGTGCCAATAGAAGGGTCAATATGCCAACAAGTGTTTCAACCAGAGCCGTCTTCCTCCTCCTCCTGTCAGATCGGCAAGTACAGCTATGGTCAAGCATAATCCCAAGCATGCCGAGGTCAACTTGATGAATGCAGCTCAGGCAGAGGACTCGTCAGATGTCATCATGGGTAACCTTCCTGTTAACGATGTTCCTGCAAAAGTACTTTTTGACTCTAGTGCATCGCATTCCTTCATGTCATTCCCATTTGCATCGGAGAACAATTTTAGTACTAAAGCTTTACCAAGAGCTATGCAAGTCGTCTCTCCTGCTAAGCGTCTGAGTTCTAGTATGACGGTTCCGGAGATTTCTATCATGATGGGTGATTTCAAGTTTCTGGCTTCTCCAATGGTTCTTGGTATTCGGATATTGATCTTATTCTCGGGATAGATTGGCTTTCTAAGCACAAGGCTCAGCTTGATTGTGCAGCAAGGCAGATTCAATTGACTCATTCGTCTGAGGATGTAATTGTCTTTGCCGCTCGGGATAATACCATCCGTCTGTTTTCTCTCAATGAGAAGGGTGAACTGGATGCTATCTCGCAAATTCCAGTCGTTTGCGAATATCAAGACGTCTTTCCAGAAGAGCTTCCAGGAATGCCTCCGCACCGGCCAGTTGAATTCGTCATTGATCTTGAGCCCGGCACAGAACCTGTGTGCAAACGTCCTTACAAGCTCGGACCTGAAGAGTTGAAGGAGCTGAAGAAGCAACTCGATATTCAAGAGAAAATGGGTCTCATCCGGCCTAGTTCTTCGCCGTGGGGTTGTGGTGTTCTTTTTGTGAAGAAGAAGGATGGAACGGACCGACTTTGTGTTGATTACCGTCCATTTAACAAGAAGACCATCAAGAACAAATACCCACTTCCCAACATCAACGAGCTGTTCGAACAACTCAAAGGTGCCCAAGTATTCTCCAAGCTTGATCTCCATATGGGTTTTCATCAGATTCGAATCCGTGAGCAAGATATTCCCAAGACGGCTTTCAGGACAAGCTTTGGTTCATATGAATACACTGTCATGTCTTTTGGCCTCGTCAACGCTCCTCCGGCGTTCTCTCGCATGATGAACTTCATCTTCAACGCCTACACCAACGACTTCGTTTTGGTCTATCTCGACGACATTCTGGTTTTCTCCAAGAACAAGGAAGATCATGCCAAGCACTTGTGTTTGGTTCTTGATAAGCTCAGGGAACATCAGTTCTACGCCAAGTTCTCCAAGTGTGAATTTTGGCTCGATGAGGTTCTTTATCTTGGTCATATCATCTCTGCCAAGGGCATTGCGGTGAACCCTGAGAAGGTGTCTGCAATTATCAATTAGGAACCTCCTCAGAACATGAAGCAACTCCGTAGCTTCCTCGGTCTCGCAAGCTATTGCCGAAGATTCGTTGAAAACTTTTCTAAGATCGTGAAGCCTCTCTCTAATCTTCTCCAGAAGCATGTCAAGTACGTTTGGTCTCCGGAGTGTGACATTGCTTTCAACACTTTGAGAGAGAAATTGATCACTGCTCCAGTTCTGACTCCGCCTGATGAATCCAAGCCGTACGAGGTCTTTTGTGATGCCTCTCTCCAAGGTATTGGCGCAGTATTGATGCAAGAGAAGAAAGTTGTTGCTTATACCTCTCGCCAATTGAAGCCTAATGAGAAGAACTACCCCACTCATGATCTCGAGTTGGCGGCAGTTGTGCATGCTCTTTTGACTTGGAGACATCTTCTATAGGGAAGAAAAGTGGACATTTTCACTGATCACAAGAGTCTCAGGTACATCTTCACTCAGCCTAATCTCAACCTCAGACAAACTCGATGGGTCGAAATGATTCAAGTGTATAATCCGAGTATCGAGTATACTCCAGGCAAGGCCAATGTGATTGCTGACGCATTGAGCAGAAAGGCTTACTGCAACAGTCTGATTCTCAAGCCTTATCAACCCGAGCTTTGTGAAGCTTTCCGCAAACTTAATCTGCAAGTAGTCCCTCAAGGTTTCCTCGCCAACCTTCAAGTCTCTCCTACCTTGGAAGACCAGATTCGCCAAGCCTAGCTTCTTGATGCTATGGTGAAAAAGGTGAGGATTGGGATTGCCAAGAGTCAACCCAAGTACAAGTGCTACCGCCTTGATGACAAAGATACTCTCTTCTTTGAGGATCGTATTGTTATACCCAAAGGTGACCTCTGTAAAGTGATCATGAACGAGGCTCACAATTCTCTCCTCTCCATCCACCCTGGGAGCACGAAGATGTATCAGGACCTCAAACAGGCTTATTGGTGGACTCAAATGAAGCGCGAGATTGCTCAATTCATGAATGAATGTGATGTCTGCAGAAGAGTGAAGGCAGAACACCAAAGGCCAGCTGGTCTCCTCCAACCTCTTGCCATTCCAGAATGGAAGTTTGACCACATTGAGATGGACTTCGTGAATGGGTTTCCAAAGTCCAAGCGTGGCAATGATGCTATATTCGTTGTCATCGACAAACTCACTAAAGTGGCTCACTTTCTGCCTATCAAAGAGTCAATCACTGCAGCTCAATTGGCGGAACTCTATACCTCTCGTATTGTCTCCCTGCATGGTATTCCACAAGTGATCTCTTTAGACCGTGGCAGCATCTTTACCTCAAAGTTTTGGGATTCTTTTCAGAAGGCCATGGGCACTAACATCCGCTTCAGCTAAGCTTTCCATCCTCAAAATAGCGGTCAAGTCGAGCGTGTCAACCAGATTCTTGAAGATATGCTCAGGGCTTGTGTGATCTGCTTCGGCATGAAGTGGGAGGATTGTCTTCCTTATGCTGAATTCTCCTACAACAACAGTTTTCAAGCAAGTTCGGGCAAGGCCCCATTTGAAATTCTGTATGGCAGGAAGTGCCGTACCCCTCTCAACTGGTCTGATACCGGTGAACGTCAGCTTTTGGGTAATGACTTAATCATAGAGGCAGAGGAGATGTGTAAAGTCATTCGTGATAACCTCAAAGCTGCCCAATCCCGCCACAAGAGCTACTATGATAGTAAGCAACCTGATTTGGCTTTCGAGATCGGAGATCATGTTTACCTCCGTGTATCTCCTATGAAAGGTACTCGTCGCTTTGGTATCAAAGGGAAGCTTGCCCCCAGATACGTGGGACCTTTCAAGATTGTCAGCAAGAGAGGCGACCTCGCCTATCAACTCGAGCTTCCTTCAAACTTTGTAAATGTTCATGACGTGTTCCATATCTCTCAGCTTCGAAAGTGCTTCAAGACTCCTGACCACACCATTAACTTCGAGGACATTGAGCTCCAAGAAGATCTCTCCTATCGTGAGCACCCAGTTGCTATTCTTGAAGAGACTGAACGCAAGACTCGCAACAAGTCAATCAAATTTCTCAAAGTCAAGTGGTCACTCCATTCCGACCGTGAAGCTACCTGGGAACGCGAGGATCACCTTCGTTCTGAGTACCCGGCGTTCTTTCAGTCCTAGATCTCGGGACGAGATCCTTTCGTAGTGGTGGAGTGTTGTAACACCCCGGATGTAACTTACCCAATTTGTACTCCAACTCTTGCCGTTTCCGGCGTTAAGTTATTTTATTTTCTCGGGTTTAGGTTTTTGTCTCCGTGTGTTGTTGTCGTTGTCATGCATCTCATATCATGTCATCATGTGCATTGCATTTGCATACGTGTTCGTCTCTTGCATTCGAGCATTTTCCCCGTTGTCCGTTTTGCATTCCGGCGCTTCGTTCTCCTCCGGTGGTCATTTCTACCTTTCTTTCATGTGTGGGGATTAAACATTTCAGGATTGGACCAAGACTTGCCAAGCGGCCTTGGTTTACTACCGGTAGACCGTCTGTCAAGTTTCGTGCCATTTGGACTTCGTTTGATACTCCAACGGTTAACCGAGGGACCGAAAAGGCCTTGTGTGTGTTGCAGCCCAACACCCCTCCAATTTGGCCCAAAACCCACCTAAACCTTCTCCGTCATCTAGAGCGTTCGATCACGATCGTGTGGCCGAAAACCGCACCTCATTTGGACTCTCCTAGATCCCTCTACCTCTATTTAAAGTCCCCTCCCGAAATTCGCGGATCTCCTCTCTCTCAAACCCTAAAATCCTCCTCTCGCCGCCGCCGGACACGTCCGCCCCGGGCGGACGAATTCCCGCCGCCGCCCGCACTAGTGGCAGGCTGCCACGTGGCGCCTATCCCGCCGCCGGCCCGGGCGAGCCGGAGCCGGGTCCCCGTGCGGCCGGCGCGCCCCGCGCGCCCCCGCCGCCGATCCTCTCCGCGCCGCCGCGCCTCCCGCGCCGACGCCGCCGTCCCGCCGGCCCTCCTCGCCGACCGGCCACGGCCCCACCGCCGACGACTGCCGCTGCGGCCCTGCCGCGCCCGCGCCTCCCCACCGCGCCTGCCGCGCCGCTCCCCGCCGTCCCGTGGCTGGATCCGGGTCGCCGATGAGCTCCCGTCGCCGCCCTGCCCTTCTCCGGCGAGTCCGCCGCCGCCTCGGTCCGCGTGCCATCAAACCCTAGATCCGGAGGTCGAAATTCTACTAAGTCCCCGTGTTTTTCAGTTTCAAGTGCCCCTGTTCATCATGACGTAACTTTGCATCCCTAACTCCGTTTTTGGCATATAGCATATCAAAATGTTCATCTCAGAGAGTACATCATTTCATTGCATTGCATCATTTTTATTTGAGTTGATCTTGATTCCCGAAATGCTGTTAGAAGAGGGCTACTTGAGATAATTGTCAAATATGTTGCTCCGTTTTAGATATTTGTCATTTTTGCCATGATGATTGTGTGCATGATATGCCCATGAGCTCTACATATGTTTTGTTAAGAGTTTTGCCATCTTTCCAGAGGTGAAACCCATGTATATTTGTGATTTGTGTGGTGACTAGCACGAGCTTGCAAAGTGGTGCACTTGGTAATTCGGATTTCAGGGACTTAGCATTTCCACCAAGTCCTTGAGCTGTTTATCTCATATGGCCATATGTTCATGTTGTTTCCTAGTGATCCGTGCCTCTTTTGAGGATGATCAGTAAAGATGTTTTGTTAACCTTGTAGTGCTCTATCCATCCATGTCTTTGTTTGCAATTATGGAGCAAACTAGCTTGAGTCAATCGAGCTCTACTTTTGCTACTTTGTGAATCTGGGCAGATTGTCAACTTGTTTGCAATTTTGCCGATGATGTTGTAGTTGATCCGTGCATGCTATGCTATTGTTCTTGCCATGTCTAGCTTGCATTTTGTGTGTTCTTGATAGATGTATGCTTATCTTGTCATGACTTGCTCCGTAGTGAGTGCATCAAGCTCGTAAACATGCCTACTTGAGTTATGTTTCAGCATGTGCCAGTTTTCACTAAGTCTGAAAACTGATTATGTTTTTGCTATGTTCACATGCTTGCAATTGTATTTTCTGATCCCTTTTGGCTCAAGGTCACTAAGGGACTTTTGTTAAGCTCTTTGAGTATCTCCATTCCATGCTTTACTTTGCCATGTTAAAGTCCTGTATCATGTAGTTTTGTTGCTCCGAAGAGTGCTACCTGATCTGAAATTCCAGACAAGTGTTAATCTCACTAAGTCTGAAATCTGTTTGCCTTATGCATTTTTGCCATGCTTGTTTGAACCTGTTAATGGATGATTTGGCCGTAGCTCAGTGCTAGACTTTTGTTAAGCATCTTGAATGCATCCCTGCCATGTATTTTGTTGTCATGTTTGGGTGTTGTAGCATGTTCATCTCATTGCATTTAGATGGCTACTTGTTGTAAATTGCAGACCGGTGTCATATTTGAATCGCTTGCCATTTCCAAACCGTAACTCTGATTTCGGCGTTCTTTATATCGTTTTCAAGCGATTTCATCTCATCTTCCCAGTGGTACACTTGGATTTCCAAGTTGAGGCCAGGTTCTTGCAATTCCTGTCACATCTTGCATGTGCATCCCGCATCGCATCCCGCATAACATATCATCCTTGCATCATCTTGTTTGATCCTTGCACGTGGTTGATTGTGTCCTTGTTGCTTGTTTATCTTGTTTGGGTAGAGCCGGGAGATGAGTTCGCTAACGAGAAGCCCGTTGAGTTTGCTTTCGAGGATCCAGTCAACTCTGACAACTGTGTAGGCAAAATGATCATACCCTCGAAATCACTACTATCTTTGCTATGCTAGTTTGCTCGCTCTTTTGCTATGCCAATGCTAAGATGCCGACCACTTGTTTTCAAGCCTCCCAAATTGCCATGTCAAACCTCTAACCCACCATATTCCTAGCAAACCGTTGATTGGCTTTGTCATCGCTTTGCTCAGCCCCTCTTATAGCGTTGCTAGTTGCAGGTGAAGATTGGAGGTTGTTCCTTGTTGGAACATTTATTTACTTGTTGGGATATCATTATATTGCCATGTTATCTTAATGCATCTATACACTTGGTAAAGGGTGGAAGGATCGGCCTCTCGCCTAGTGTTTTGTTCCACTCTTGCTGCCCTAGTTTCTGTCATATCGGTGTTATGTTCCCGGATTTTGCGTTCCTTACGCAGTTGGGTTATAATGGGAACCCCTTGATAGTTTGCCTTGATTAAAGCTTTTCCAGCAATGCCCAACCTTGGTTTTACCATTTGCCACCTAGCCTCTTTTTCCCTTGGGTTTCCGGAGCCCGAGGGTCATCTTATTTTAACCCCCCCTCCCCCCCGGGCCAGTGCTCCTCTGAGTGTTGGTCCGAACTAAGCTGCCTGCGGGGCCACCTCAGGGAAACTTGAGGGTTGGTTTTACTTGTAGCTAGTCTCATCTGAGTGTGCCCTGAGAACGAGATATGTGCAGCTCCTATCGGGATTTGTCGGCACATTCGGGCGGTGTTGCTGGTCTTGTTTTAACCTGTCGAAGTGTCTTGAAGAACCGAGATACCGAGTCTGATCGAAACGTCTTGGGACGAGGTCTATTCCTTCGTTGACCGTGAGAGCTTGTCATGGGCTAAGTTGGGACTCCCCTGCAGGGATTTGAACTTTCGAAAGTCGTGCCCGCGGTTATGGGCAGATGGGAATTTGTTAATGTCCGATTGTAGATAACTTGAACCTTAACTTAATTAAAAAGAACCAACTGAGTGTGTTACCGTGATGGCCTCTTCTCAGCGGAGTCCGGGAGGTGGACACGGTGTTGGAGTAATGCTTGCGCAGGTTGTTCTCTAGTTTCTCGCTCGCGCTTTGCCTCCTCTTCTCGCTCTCTTTTGCGAACAGGATAGCCACCATATCTTGCTAGTCGCTTGCTATAGCTCCACATATTTACCTTGCCATACCTATAAGCTTAAATAGTCTTGATCGCGAGGGTGCGAGATTGCTGAGTCCCTGTGGCTCACAGATTACCATTACACCAGATGCAGGGCCTGATGATTCCGCTCCAAGAGACGCGCTTGAGCTCAAGTGGGAGTTTGACGAGGAATCTCAACGTTACTATGTTTCCTTCCCTGATGATCAGTAGTGGTACCCAGTTGGGGGTGATCGGGACCGTGTCGCATGTTGGGTTATCTTTTATTTTGGCGCCGTAGTCGGGCCATGAGTGTTTGGATGATGTAATGTTATTTCTGTACTTGATTGACGTGGCGAGTGTAAGCCAACTATGTTATCTCCCCTTTTATTATCTATATTACATGGGATGTTGTGAAGATTGCCTAACTTGCAACATATGCCTTCAATGCAATTATGCCTCTAAGTCGTGCCTCGACACGTGGGAGATATAGTCGCATCGAGGGTGTTATAGATTTCTTAATTCGTTACCCATTTTATTGATGAGAAGTCTCTCCATTCTTTTCCGTCTATGATCTTATCCGGTGATTCTCTTGAAGATGCTAAGGAAGCTACAAGTTCATCATTCTTCGTTCTCTTTATTCTTCGGTTGATCCAATTCAAGCTTTCTAGAGCATATCCTCTCCTCGTTTAAAATGCTTTCTCATGCCGGTACACCTCTTAATCTTCCACTTCTCGCTATTCAATTGTTCCGGAGTGTTCAAGATATCTCGAAGACTCGTGTTTCCACTCTGCTTTCGTTCAAGCTCTTTCGAGATTGGTATCTCATTCAAGCCGTTTAATTCAACCGGTGCAATCTTTCTATTAAATCGTTCAACGGTGTATCTTTCAGTGGGCCCTAACCCACAGGTCTTTTTCCAAGATCTTACCTGACTCTTCTAATTTTCCCGGAGCTAGCCTAAATTCTTTCAAAGTTTGACGTAAGAATGAATTATCATCAGTCGTATGTATTTCTCCAAGATCTTTCAAATTCTTTCATTGTTGGTTCAACCTTTCTAATTTTCATTCCGGAGTGCCTCAACAAATCATGGTGGTGTTTCTCGTCGTCATTCTCAGAAGTTGAAGACCGGAGAAGAGTTTCTCCTCAATCTTATCCGTCTGTCAAGATTCATGATTCTAGCTTGTTTACCATCCTCTCATAATTTTTTTCGATTGCGAGAATTCTTTTCACCCATCCGGAGCAATTCAAGAGTATTTTCAGTTTGATTCTCCGAAGGCCATCATTTCGTGATTATTCATTCTCAACTTTCAGCTATTGTTCTCCAAATCTTACTGGTGCATCATTCAAATATACTCTAATCAGATTGTGATCTCTTTGTTCTCATATATTTTTATTCCCTCAAGTATCTTCGGTAGTTTTCCAATTCTTCCTGGTGAATTGTGCCTTTGCTACGTTCAGTTTCAATTCTTACGGTGGTTCGTTCAAGATCCTTCTTTATACGTTATTATATCAATTCACTCGCTCTTTCCAATCCTACCGGTGGTTCGTTGAAGACCTTCTCAAGTTTGCTCCATATCTATCTTAATCCTTTCTACGAGATTAAGTTGTATGCAATCCGTTGCTTGTCATCAATTTAATTGGTGAAGGATAAGCATAATGTAATTCTTATTCTTGTTTCATCAAGTGAAGCCAATCCCTTATTCCGGAGGTTCATCAAAATTCTTGATCTCAATTATTTATCTTTCCTTCCGGAGTGCCAAGTTTTCTTGGTTATATCATTTCAAAGCTTCTTCTTATCACTACAAGGCTTCTCCTGGAGTCCTTTTGAACTTTCCCTTTCGTTTGATCATTCTTTTACCGGAGTTCTTCATGGAGGCTCTACATGATGGTTCATCAAGGATTTAATTCCTTCTCGAAGTGTTCATTGAGATTATTTTCAGAGGAGCTCAATTTTTCTTCATCTTGCAATCCGGAGTGCAATTGTTCTCTCTTATCTTTTGAGGTGGTAATATATCATTCTTCATTCACAAGAATGAGGTATTTAAACCCATCACTTTCTTCCATGGAGTTATCTTGGTATAGTTTTCACCTAAAGCCTTCCATTGGGAATGTAGCTCTTTGTGGTGATTATCTATGATCCAAGTTCTTCATCTATCCTCCCGACGAAATAAGTTTCTCGTCTCCTTGTTCATATCAATCCAATCTATTATTTTTCGTTAGTGGCAGAATTTCACCTCATAGTTTTGAGATGTTTTCCATAAGCCCACTATAAGTTTATTCGTTTCGTTGTTGGTTTTCCAGCAACTTCGTTGTATCTTTCTTGGAAGGGTGCTTTCCAAGCTCAGTTGTGGTACAAGTTGCCATTTCTTCTCCGTTGTCTTATTCCGACGATCTGTCTTCTTTTCTTTCTTCCAAAGGCTTCGTGATGTTGCTCTCCTCACTCATCATCTCGAATTGTGAGGACTATGTTCTCTTCGTGCTTATCCATTTATCCGGAGTGTTGTGTCCTCTGCTCAAGTCCTTCTCATCCTATCAAGTCTTGCATCTCTTTTCAACTGGAGTGCTGCCCAAATTGGTTCTCCCTTGTTCCTCTTTTCTAACAGAGAGTTATCAACTTTTTTCATCTCCGTTGCATTCTTTCTTTCAATTTGTTCAACCTTCCAAGGTTCTTTGGTTTCACTCGTTTGTCAAAGAAGCAACTTAGTTTTACCTCTTCTCTTCCTCTTCTGTTTTCCCTTCGGTGCCATTCTAGATCTCAGAACGAGATCCTCTCGTAGTGGTGGAGTGTTGTGACGCCCCGAGACCGATGCGCCATGTGTCTTCTAGTTATTTGCTATCTTTTCCATGTCATTCGCTTGAGTGTTGCATCTTGTCATGTCATCATGTGCATCACATTTGCATACATGTTCGTCTCGTGCATCTGAGCATTTTCCCCGTTGTCCGTTTTGCATTCCGGCACTCCTACGTCCGTTTGTCTTCTTCATGGACTCGTTCTTCTTCCTTGCGGAATCTCAGGCAAGATGACCATACCCTCGAAATCACTTCTATCTTTGCTTGCTAGTTGCTCGCTCTTTTGCTATGCCTATGCTGCGATACCTACCACTTGCTTTATCATGCCTCCCATATTGCCATGTAAAGCCTCTAACCCACTTTGTCCTAGCGAACCGTTGTTTGGCTAGGTTACCGCTTTGCTCAGCCCCTCTTATAGCTTTGTTAGTTGCAGGTGAAGATGGAGTTTGTTCCATGTTGGAACATGGATATTTGTTGAGATATCACAATATCTCTTACTTAATTAATGCATCTATGTACTTGGTAAAGGGTGGAAGGCTCGGCCTTATGCCTGGTGTTTTGTTCCACTCTTGCCGCCCTAGTTTCTGTCATACCGGTGTTATGTTCCTTGATTTTGCGTTCTTTACGCGGTTGGGTTATAATGGGAACCCCTTGACAGTTCGCCTTGAATAAAACTCCTCCAGCAAGGCCCAACCTTGGTTTTACCATTTTCCACCTAGCTTTTTCTTTTCCCTTGGGTTTCCGGAGCTCGAGGGTCATCTTTATTTTAACCCCCCCCCCCCCCCGGGGGCCAGTGCTCCTTTGAGTGTTGGTCCAACCTGTCAGCTGCCGGTGGCCACCAGGGGCAACTCTGGGCTGGCCTACCGGAACCTTGGACAATCCGGTGTGCCCTGAGAACGAGATATGTGCAGCTCCTATCGGGATTTGTCGGCACATTCGGGTGGCTTTTCTGGTCTTGTTTTACCATTGTCGAAATGTCTTGTAACCGGGATTCCAAGTCTGATCGGGTCTTCCTGGGAGAAGGAATATCCTTCGTTGACCGTGAGAGCTTGTGATGGGCTAAGTTGGGACACCCCTGCAGGGATTTGAACTTTCAAAAGTCGTGCCCGCGGTTATGGGCAAATGGGAATTTGTTAATGTCCGGTTGTAGAGAACTTCACACTTGACTTAACTAAAATGCATCAACCGCGTATGTAGCCGTGATGGTCTCTTCTTGGAGGGATCCGAGAAGTGAACACGGTGTTGGAGTAATGCTTGAACGTAAGTAGTCTAGGATCACTTCTTGATCATAGATTCTCGAACGTGCTTTGCCTCCTCTTATCGCTCTCTTTTGCGTAAGTTAGCCACCATATATGCTAGCGCTTGCTGCAGCTCCACCTCATTACCTTTTTCCCTACCCAAAAGCTTAAATAGTCTTGATCGCGAGGGTGTGAGATTGCTGAGTCCCCGTGACTCACAGATTACTTCCAAAACCAGTTTGCAGGTGCCGATGATACCGTGTAGGTGATGCAACCGAGCTCAAGGAGGAGCTAGATGAAGATCGTGTTCGTTATGTTGTTCCGTTTCCAGTTGATCAGTAGTGGAGCCCAGTTGGGGCGATCGGGTATCTTTTGCATTAGGGGTAGTCCTCTTTTATTTTGGTTCCATAGTCGGACCTTGTTTGTATCTGGATGATTGTAATGTTATATTTGTGTATTGTGTGAAGTGGCGATTGTAAGCCAACTCTGTACCTCTTTCTTACTCAATACATGGAATGTGTAAAGATTACCCCTCTTGCGACATGCCTACAATGCGGTTATGCCTCTAAGTCATGCTCCGACACGTGGGAGATATAGCCGCATCGTGGGTGTTACACCGGCAAGGCCTTCCTGGCTTATCTTGCCAGCTTCGCTCCTGTTCTCTTGACACGTCGTTGGACAGGTGTCACTTGTGGGTTTCTTCCGTAGGAGATGGCTGCCATGTGGAAAATGCTGCCACTTAATCACCTTGCTGCTTGACACCGCACTGATTGACGACATAGGCAATTCTTGCATGGTTGGCGGGGTGGTTCAGGCCCCGCAAGCCCCGGCAGGTGCTGCCGGGGAGTCTTGGCTACTTGCTTCTGGTGGTGGCCTGGCCCCTTGCCGGGCTCGCCTGCCCGGCGAGGGAGGCCTTTCTCTTGCTGATATCCTATTCCTTTAGCTCGATCTCGACCTCTCTGAGATGCATGTTGGTTCTTCAAGTCTCTCGGCCCTTCGACTTTTGTCTTTCCCTCGTCTTGTCTGTGCATGAGCCAGGGGAAAATGCATGCCCCTGTATATTTTCCCCGACATAAGCCCCCAGGCCTGAGCCATATGTGTCGTGTGGCATGTTGGGTTAGGCCCCAAACAGTGCGTAGCCACGTGGCAGCAGGAGACCGTTCATGACGGTTTTGCCGCAATGACTAGTCAACCCAACATTCACTTTGCGCAATTACTGCGCGTCGTGGGGTCGTGGGGCGGCTGAAGTGATGGTAAAATGGAAACTTTCTGAAGTGTTGTGCTTGTGTCCCACTTTTCCCCCTCTTAAGAGCAGGAAAATCTGGAATGGCACGATTCATTTGTCTCTTGCCCCGCTCCTCCATCTTCTTCCTCCGCAAGCCAAACGCCAATTATCCATCTCGCTTCTGCTTCCGCCACCACCCAATGAATTCCTCCCTCTCTGCGCTGCTGCAGCAATGGGGGAGAGACCCGCGAGGAAGTCGGCGACCGCGGGGAAGGAGCCCGCCACCGAGGGGAGCAGAAGGTCGGCGGAGCTGAACAAGAAGCAGAGCTGGGGCGTTCTCTTCATTCCGTCCAGCTTGCGTGGCCCCATCCTTCAGGCGAAGTACGGGTACCTGTGGGAGCGACCCGTCGAGAAGGGATACGGGGCTCCCGTAGTCTTCGAGGCGGGTGAGGTGGATGTCACATCCCTAGCTTCTGGTGCTGCCTAGTGTTTGCATCATGTTTAAATTTTGAAACTTGAACTGAGGAAATTTGGAAGCCTCAAAACTCTAAATAAAAGAAGGGCAAAAACCCTAAAATCTCATTCATTGTTCCAAAATGCTCTTCTTAGATGTTTACTATTTCTGGCAAGGGTTTTGATCCAAACCAAAAATAATGAACATTTTAAAAGGATTTATTTTTGGGACTTTGAATTTAAATCATTAGCTATTTGAATATGAATTATATTCATATAACTAGAATATAATTTCAAATACCCCTGAAATATTTTATGAGCTTTTGGAAAAGTCCATCTAGCAAAATAAAAATATTCAGAGGAGTTTTTGGCATTGTTTGAATTATTTTTAAATTCAAAACAGTGGCAAAAGATTAAATAAAAGAAAACAGAACAGAAATATAAAAAAAAGAGCAGAAACTACCTGGCGCTCACCTGCAGCCCAGCCGGCCCAACCCACCACCGCTTCCTCCCCTGTCGTCTTCCTCCCTGCCAGGAGGACGGGCACGCGCCCGGTGCGCGCGGCCACGCGCCCCGGCCACCTCCTCCCTGCCTGGCTGCCTCCTCCTCCACCTGGACGTCTCCCGCAACGCCACGGAGACGCCCTCGACCCCCTCGACCGCCCCTCTCTCTCTGGACCCCTCCTCCTCCTCTGCTCTCCCTCCCTCGTCACAGAACGCACCTGAGAGCGCCGCTCGCCGTAGCCATGACCACCGGCCACCCCTCGTCCCGTGACCGTGCCCAGCAGCTCCGCAATCGAGCACCACATCCCCAAGCCGAAGGAAACGAGCCGGAGGGCTTTGCTTCGTCGCCAACGTCCTCGTCTTAACCGCTGGCGCCCGGAGATCGTCTCCGTCGATTCGTCGGTTTCCGTCCGTCCCCGAGGCCGCTGACCTTCTCTACCGAATCCTTGTGAGCTCCTACGCTTTTCCCCGTGCTCACCCCCTCTGTTTCCGCCCTCTAACCGTAGCCCGCCATGGCCGAGCACCCGCTGCCGCCGCCGCGAAGCTCGCCGTCGCTAGCCGTCCCACCCGACCAACCCAAGCATGGAGTTGTGCTCCGGGCTTCTCCAGGAACCCGTAGCGCGCCTCAGGTCGCCCAATCGTGCACCGTGGTCCTCGCACCCATGCAAGCCACAACTGCGCCGCCGCGGAACTCGACGCCGTCGACGTTCCCGGCCACCCTAGCATCGCCTGAGGCCACCAATCGACGCGCCTCCTTGCTCCGGTTCCAACGCGCCCAGTCGCGCGAGCTCCCGTCGCCGGAGTTGGCCGGACGGGCAACGCCGCCGCGTCCTGGTTACGCCGGCGATTAGCCGCCGGTGATAGCAGCTGTTAGGAGTTAATCACCCCACTAACTAAGCCCTATCCCACTGACAGTCGGGCCCCACCGGCTTAGTTAAACCAATAACCAACTTAGTTAGATTTAATTTAATCCCGATGGACCCATGCGTCAGATTGACCCTGCTGATGTGGCCGTTGACCAGGCCCACCTGTCAGCGACACTAACCAGTCCCAGTCACTGACCAGTGGACCCCACTGGTCAGGTTTGACCTAGACCCGCCTAGTTGACCTGCTGACATCAGCATGACCTAGTGCTGACGCAATAAATCATTTTCTGGATTTATTTTAATTCAGGAAATTCCGGAAAATTGTATAAACTTCTAAAATTCATAGAAAATCAACCGTAAGTCAGAATGAAATAAATTATATATGAAAAATGATCAGAAAAATCCAATCTATCCATCTGTACTGGTTTCATGCATGTTAGAACAACTTATAGATGCTTTTTAGCACAAATCATATTAATGGCATTTAAAGATCCACATATGGAGTTTGAGTTTGAATCTTGGATTCAAACCAACTTCATTTAATCTGGTTTTAGTTGCATTAGCACAAACCACAGCATATTACCATGTCACATTCATGCATCATATTGTGCATTGCATTGATTGTGTTTTCCTCAGTTGCCAGTGATTGCCCCCTCTCGATAGACGTGATACCGACGATGTGATCGATGACACCGATGAAGAGCTATATTATCTTCAGAAGTGCCAGGCAAGGAAAACCCCCTTGTTCATTCCGATAAAATCCCACTCTCTCGCTCCTGCTCTCTTTTACTGCATTAGGACAACAACGACATATTTGTTACTTGCTGCGGTAGCTGAACCCCTTTATCCTTTGCATGACCTGTCATTGCCACAGTAAATAGATGAAACCCACTAGCATGAGTAGGAGTTGTTTGAGCCCTGATGTGCCTACTCATTCATGCTTGTTTGTCATGCCTGCCACTGCTTAGAGTTGAGTCAGGTCTGATTCATCGGGGATGAACCAGAGGTGTGTGAACATGTCCTACCGTTGAGAGCTAAGTGTGTGAACACAATTTGGTAAAGGTAGCGGTGAGAGGCCATGTAGGAGTACATGGTGGGTTGTCTCATTGCAGCCGTCCTCAGGAACTGAGTTCTGTGTTTCTGATCCATGACCAGCTACTACCACACATTGGAATGCTTATGTGCCCCTCTCGACTTATTAATCGACTTGATCTCTGTCCAGGAGTTGCAACTAGTTTCTGGTGTTTGTAGGAAGTGTTAGTAGTCTACCAAGTGGCACCCGGTACAGGTGGGCTTGGGACAGACTAGGCACAGTGGCACGGTGTACCAAGTGGCACCCGGATGGTGGGCTTGGGAACCCTGCTCACATCGTTTGGGGCCGTGAGCGACACCCCGGCCGGATCTCCTTGTAGATGGAACCCGAATAGGCGATAAACCTGGACGAGAGACTTGCTTGGTTAGTCAGGTCGTGGCCGACTCCCTCGCCCGGCTTCCGCTTGAAGGTTGCCGAGGTACATGACGTGTACAGGGCGATAAGTGGCGAGAGCGTGTGTGAAGAAGTACGCCCCTGCAGGGTTATCATTATCTATTCGAATAGCCGGATTCCTCGGATATGGAAACTTGGACCCCTTGCATAGTTCATAGACAAGTGAAAGTGGATACCCTAAAATACACAAGATAAGCGTGAGTGCTATGGATGGCGTTCTCGTAGGGAGACGGGAGCGGATCCATAGTGGTGTATTGATATGGTGAATACGTGGACTCGTGTGCGCCACCTCAAAAGAGTTACTTGCAGTCGTAGTTCAGGATAGCCACCGTGTCAAAGCTGGCTTGCTGCAGTTAAACCCCACCATCCCCTTGGTTGATAATGATGCATATGTAGTTAGTTCTGATGTAAGTCTTGTTGGGTACATTTGTACTCACGTTGCTTAATTTATGTTTTTGCAAAGAGACTTTAGTCTCGCTAGTAGTTCCACGTGGACTTCGCCGTTTAGCTTGTTACCTCAGCTACGATCTTGTGCCCTCGGCAGGATCTGGTAGATAGTCAGGCTTCTCAGCCTCTTTCATTTATAGTTGTCTGTACTCAGACATGATAGCTTCCGTTTGTGTTTTGACTTGTATGCTCTGAATGTTGGGTCATGAGACCTATGTTTGTAATATCTCGCTCCTCGGAGCCTATTGAATTAAATACTTGAGTTGTAGAGTCATGTTGTGATGCCATGTTGTATTGCACATATCGAGCATATTGTGTGTATGTTATTGAAATGCTTGGTATGTGTGGGATCTGACTATCTAGTTGTTTATCCTTAGTAGCCTCTCTTACCGGGAAATGTCTCCTGGTGTTTCCACTGAGCCATGGTAGCTTGCTACTGCTCCGGAACACCTAGGCTGGCCGGCATGTGTCCTTCTTCGTTCCTGTGTCTGTCCCTTCGGGGAAATGTCACGCGGTGAATACCGGAGTCCTGTTAGCCCACTATAGCCCGGTTCACCGGAGTCCTGCTAGCCCAGTGCTACAGCCTGGATTCACTCGCTGATGACCGACACGTTCGTTGCTGGGTCATGTATGCCTGTCCCTGTAAGTTAGTGCCACTTTGGGTTCACGACTAGCCATGTTAGCCCGGGTTCTTTGTCATCTGGATGCTAGCGACACTATCATATACGTGAGCCAAAAGGCGCAAACGGTCCCGGGCCAGGTAAGGTGGCACCCGTGGGAATACCGTGCGTGAGGCCGCAAAGTGATATGATGTGTTACATGCTAGATCGGTGTGACTTAGGATCGGGGTCCTGACAGTGGATACCCCTAACTCTTATCGGTTCTTTGCCGTTTATTTCATCTGCGGGTTGTGTCCTCCTTTTTCTGAGTTGTTTGAAGCAATCATGAACATCTATGGATTTCATCTCCTTGATTTCACACTAAATGCAATGGCGACCATGGCCATCTTCGCGCATTTGTGCGAGAATTTTATTGGGGTGAAGCCCAATGTGGACCTATTCTGTCATTACTTCGTCCCGCGGGTGGAAAGCAAGGTGATTCACTCTGGATTATCAGTTGGATACCTCGGTCGAAGAAGGACTACCTCTCGGGGCATATACGCGAGAGATGAGAGGAATGGAGATGGGATTGGTGTTGGATCCAGGACAAGGAAGCCCCTGAATTTTGTGAAGCACGGCAGGAGTGCGTCGAGCGCGGCAAGGACTGGAGCGCCAAGGGTCTCTCTGATGACAGGTTGCGCCCGGCAATGAATAGGATCATCTGCTTGGCGGCTGCCGGGCTAACCATCGAGCACGTGGGGGCAGATTTCCATCTCCGCCGCATCTCACCACTGCAGGACAGGGACAGGCCCGCATGGCTATTGTCGGATCACGGGTTCCGGCGAACCGTTGAGGTTCGAACACTAGGGTGCGCGTGAAGGTTTTCTCCTTATCGATCCACGCCCTAGCTCTCTAATATCTCGCAGATGAACTCAACTAACTCACAACATAGAAAGACACAAGATTTATACTGGTTCAGGCCACCGTGGTGGTGTAATACCCTACTCCAGTGTGGTGGTGGTGGGTTGCCTCTAGGGCTGATGAAGAACAGTTACAAGGGGAAGAACTGCCTCCTGAGGTTGAGGTGTTCTTGTGCTTGGTGGACTGGTGATGAGGTCGATCCTCTCCCTTCCACTGTGGTGGCTAGTTCTACTTATATAGGCCCTAGTCCTCTCCCCAAATATTGAGCGGGGAGGGAGCCAACAACGGCCAATTCGAAATGGGACAGCTAATACAAGTTATCCTGACAAAAGGTGGTCTTCACCTACCAAAGGCTCTGGTGATGACGTCGTCTTGGGCTCCATGGTGACCTCCGTCATGTCGTCCTTCTGGTCTTGGTCTCGTTGCACCAATATGAAAACCTTTGCTTGATGCCTCGGTACTCCACGCCTGTGCTTTCCCCCCTTGGCACCAAAGAGGAAACAAGGACATTGCACGCTCGTGCCCGCCTGGTCTCGATCCTCATGGCTCACGTCACGAGGACCTCGCGAGGTTTGCTTTGCCTTGATCTCTCCACCCCTTGTGAGCCTGCCTGGAGAGGCCGCTCCTGAGGAGGTCTTGTGTCGTCCGCCTCGCGAGGCCTGGCCTATCGCGAGGGTCTTGAATGCCTTGTCGATGAAGATGGGCCATATAGACCTGCCAGCCTAGCCACGCCGTGGGCCGCATGCAGGCAAGTCTAGGGACCCCCGTTCCCAGGACGCCGACAGTAGCCCCCGGGCCCAAGGCGCGCTGGGGCTTGGCTTCGAGGCGAAGCCAAAGGGTCAAGCGCGGATCGCTGCGGGCCCCCAAAGCCTGCGGCCTCGGTTGACCTGTGGCAGTTGATTGGACGTGGGCATCTCCACTTCCCCACGCTGCCTTGGCAACTTCCCGACTTGAAAAGTCCATGCGACATGCAAGGAAAGCCATCATTACCTATGATCATGGGGGTGCTGGTTGGCCTTCTCCTGCTATAAATAGGGAGGGGGCAGAGCCCTCGTCGCTCATCTTCTCCCATTCCACTCGCTCCTTCTTCCTCCACTCCACTGCTAGCAGCGGCTTCAATGGCGCCGATCCGTAGGTTTCCTGCTGAAGAGAAGGGAAAGGTTCCTCTTGACGTGCTGGCGCTGCTCCCTCCGAAGAAGAGGTCGATCCACCGCCACGACGCCGCGGAGATGCAGGTAGTGACGAGGCCTTGGTGCGAGCGGCCTCCTCCTGGGTATCCACTGCCCTTGTACGCCCAAGCCGGGGGCTCGGGAGGAAGAAGCGACGGGCATCGGCGCGCGCACCGCGGCCAAGGTTGACGCGTCGCGGCGACGAGTGTCGTCGCTCCTGGAGTCCACGCCGCGGACTCCTCACACGAGCTCGTGTTGTGGGCGGCGATGCCCCCAAGATCCTGGATCTGCTTCCTGTGCTTCTTCTCCGGCGTGATGTCACCGCGGGGGCCTCTCGAGCTCTGGTTGCAGCATGCTGACTGCGATGCTCCGGCGACCGGAGCAGAGGTTGAAGCAGTCTCCACCGGCAAGAACTTCATGACCCACGGCTGGGGTGAGGTCGCGCGGGTTTGCCGTGCGGAGGGTGCACTTGTGGCACCTCGGCTCAGAGAAAACCAGAACGCCCCGTATTCTAGCCCAGAGATCGAGGAGAAGTCTTCTAGAATATGGCACTGCTTAGCATAGAACAAACCAGCTTACTATTATTACACGAATATGAATACAAGGTCTCCGATATTGCAATGAATAACATCGGCACGGTGACACTACGCCATCCTCAGTTGCTCTATGCAAGCAGCAGAACAACTCGAAGCAGCGGAAAAACTACTGGCAGTGGAACAACGACGACGATGGTGAACTCCACTCCGCAGGGACTCTGGCTGGAATGCTCATCCTAGCTCGCGAACACAGGAACAACACCAAACAGGCAAGCAATTCAGGCATGACCTGCAAGCTGGCATGACACGCCAGGTCAGTACATTGAATGTACTTACAAGCTCACAATAACCAGAAGCATTCAAGACAAACAACAGCATGGCAATTACAAGTTAATCAGGGATTACATGAGATCATCAGAATAACATGGCATGAACAATATGGACATGATACAGGTAGAACAACATGAGCATGGCATGAACATATGAATCTGGCGGTACTAGCATGCAACATGATGACACTATATGCACTATTTATTCTGCTCGGGTTACCTCGTAACCATCACATGCATCACTTACCATCCTCGGACATCATACGATCATCTGAGGATCAAATCAAGCCTGGTATAAACAATACCTGTTGGGGAACATAGTAATTTCAAAATTTTCCTACGCACATGCAAGATCATGGTGATGCATAGCAACGAGAGGGGAGAGTGTTGTCTACGTACCCACGCAGACCGACTGCGGAAGCGTTGACACAATGTAGAGGAAGTAGTCGTACGTCTTCCCGATCCGACCAATCCAAGCACCGATACTCCGGCACTTCCGAGTTCTTAGCACACGTACAGCTCGATGATGATCCCCGGGCTCCGATCTAGCAAAGCGTCGAGGAAGAGTTCCGTCAGCACGACGGCGTGGCGATGATCTTGATGTTCTACCGTCGCAGGGATTCGCCTAAGCACTGCTACAATATGATCGAGGTGGAATATGGTGGCAGGGGGCACCGCACACGGCTAAGGAACGATCTCAAGGATCAACTTGTGTGTCTAGAGGTGCCCCTACCTCCGTATATAAAGGAGCCAAGGGGGAGGGGGCCGTCGGCCAGGAGGAGGGCGCAGGAGGAGTCCTACTCTGACTGGGAGTAGGACTCCCCCCCCCCAATCCTAGTTGGACAAGGATTCCCCGAGGGGGAAAGAGAGAGAGGGGGGCCGACCACCTCTCCTAGTCCCAATAGGACTAGGGGAAGGGGGAGGCGCGCGGCCACCTTGGGCTGCCCCTTTCTCCTTTCCACTAAAGCCCATTAAGGCCCATATGGCTCCCGGGGGGTTCCGGTAACCTCCCGGTACTCCGGTAAAATCCCGCTTTCACCCGGAACACTTCCGATATGCAAACATAGGCTTCCAATATATCAATCTTTATGTCTCGACCATTTCGAGACTCCTCGTCATGTCCATGATCACATCCGGGACTCCGAACAATCTTCGGTACATCAAAATGCATAAACTCATAATAACTGTCATCGTAACGTTAAGCGTGCGGACCCTACGGTTCGAGAACAATGTAGACATGACCGAGACACGTCTCCGGTCAATAACTAATAGCGGGACCTGGATGCCCATATTGGCTCCTACATATTCTATGAAGATCTTTATCGGTCAGACTGCATAACAACATACATTGTTCCCTTTGTCATCGGTATGTTACTTGCCCGAGATTCGATCGTCGGTATCCAATACCTAGTTCAATCTCATTACCGGCAAGTCTCTTTACTCGTTCCATAATACATCATCCCGCAACTAACTCATTAGTTGCAATGCTTGCCAGGCTTATGTGATGTGCATTACCGAGAGGGCCCAGAGATACCTCTCCGACAATCGGAGTGACAAATCCTATTCTCGAAATACGCCAACCCAACATCTACCATTGGAGACACCTGTAGAGCTCCTTTATAATCACCCAGTAACGTTGTGATGTTTGGTAGCACACAAAGTGTTCCTCCGGCAAACGGGAGTTGCATAATCTCATAGTCATAGGAACATGTATAAGTCATGAAGAAAGCAATAGCAACATACTAAATGATCGGGTGCTAAGCTAATGGAATGGGTCATGTCAATCAGATCATTCAACTAATGATGTGACCTCGTATCAAATAACAACACTTTGTTCATGGTTAGGAAACATAACCATCTTTGATTAACGAGCTAGTCAAGTAGAGGCATACTAGTGACACTAAGTTTGTCTATGTATTCACACATGTATTATGTTTCCGGTTAATACAATTCTAGCATGAATAATAAAAATTTATCATGATATCAGGAAATAAATAATAACTTTATTATTGCCTCTAGGGCATATTTCCTTCAATACCGTAGTAATCATTAAACGACCACGAGGAGCTTGATCTTTACCCATGATTCTCGCACAACATCACGAATATCCAACAACTCGGTATCCTCGATACCACGATGATCATTCCGGTGATCACAACCATGACCAACACTTGGTTGCAGACGATGATCTTTCTGGCGATCACGATCAACTTATCTCATCATCGAACCAGGGTTGTCATTAATCAAGATATTATTAATACTGTTGACTCACGGTGGGACCAACTACGAACTAGGCCCTTATCCGTGGGCACGGCTATCGATAGATTTAATATACACTCCGCAGAGGTAGCACACTGTACCCACACCACGGAACCCATGGTCTCGCACTCCCATACGTGCGGACACGGTGTTCCAACAAAAACGATCTACTGCCATGACATCCTCCCGGCCACTCCGACCAACTCCCCTTTGGGCTAAGTCCTGGGTGGCCCCGTGCCTACCAAAGGCACCAACGGCCACCGTCGTGGCAAAACAGTCCCAAACGGGGACAAGGATCCATAAAAATAAAAACAACAGGCACACAAGGTTATGTCCGCCTACCTGATCAGGGTAAGCACGCCCATAACCTTCTCTAGTGGGAGGCACCGGCGAGAGTCACGACAATAGACCCAGTTAGGACCTTCCCACGAAGGTGAGCATAGTTGCACTGGTCAGTTTCGATATGGCGGCACCATGACTCAGCCAACAGTTGTTCAAGTTAATTTAATCTGGTTAAACTTGAATGCAATATGTTGAGCCATGATAAAATAACATGATTCATATACAAAGCATGAGCATGATATCAACATAAGCACGGGATGCAACATAACTATCCATCATATCAACTATGAAATAATCTCCAATTGGACATGGCATAATGACGAGCATAAATATTACAAGGGCAACACTACTCATAGTATGACATGACCACTAACATCAACCATAAATAACATGCAAGAACTCATCAATAACATTACCGAGTAAACACTTAACCAACTAGTAGTAAAGGAACAATGCATATTAACAATACTCGGTAACTGATGTTAGTCATGCACCGAAGAACATGACCAACCCAACAAGTACTACTATCAAGCATGTCAATATGAAAGTAATACTAGCAACTAGCAAGGCATGATAACCAGATGCATCACAACATAGTAAGCAAGTAAGCACTAACCCAGAAACATTACCAAAACAACGATAACCATATTTTAAACCAGCAAACATTTAATAAATATTCAAGTTGAAAACCATGGCTACTACATGACTATCATGCAAGTGGGTATTTTGGCTTGCCTGGGGATGAAGAAGGCACCGGGAAGAAGTGCGGTGAAGCCGCGGAAAGATTTGCCGGAAACAGTTCTCTCTCGGAGGGGCTGTTTACGTGCAAGGGCAGAAAGGTCATTTCCAGTATGCCAAACCATAGTGATAATGAAATCAACAAAACAGGCTCGACGAGACGAAGAAGTGGGCTTTGGAATCACCTCATTTGGAGTTGTGATTAAAAAGATATGAAGGGTTGAAGTTCAGGGACTTTTCTGCAAAAATATCATCACAAACAAGTCCCTGAGTGGATAAGGCAGAAGCACAAAGTTATAAATACGCTTTTTGACTAAGAAACCATAGTTTGGGTTGAAACAGAGAGGAATACGCTTTCAGAATAACGAAAACGTACTCTGAGCTGGAGTAGAGGGAAAATATGCTTTCCCAAAGGTGAAAACTTACTCAACCGAGTACGCCTCCACTTAATCCAGTTAGTAGAGGCGGGGCCGGGGCTTGTTTCGCTGACGTGCGGGTCCCATGGGTTGGGCCCGTAACTTATCTAGGTCAGCCGCCCGGGTCAACGCATGCAGGGGCGGGACCGGCCGCCTGGATCGCTGCCAAGTGGGGTCCGCGGGGAGGAGGGGCGCGCCTGTCCTGACTCCTTCTTCCTCCTGCCTGGATGCACTGGGCCGAGCAGGGGAGCACACCCCGACGACGCTCGCCGGCGATCCCGGCCACCATACGGGGCGTGCGACCTACCGACGAGCTCAGCGTGACGAGGCGGTTCCCTTCCCGGTTGTAGAAGACACCAGGGAGCATCGAGCCGAGAGGGATGTCGAGCGCGGCGGACAACGGCCTCGGTCACCGAGGGGCTCGCGGACACCGTGCACCGGAAGGGAAGGAGAAGGGCGGAGGTGATTGGGTGGACTCCTAGAGATGCTTTGGTGGTGGAGGGGTGGAGAGACGGGGCCAGCGTTGCGCCAATTTACGCGGAGGGGAGCGGCGGCCATGGCGACAGAGAGAGGCGGGGAGGGGCTCTCGAGCTCCGGGGAGAGGACGGGGAGGGCTAGAGGAACGTGGAGGAGCTGATGGAGTGCTCAGGAGAGGCTCGGTGGCCTTATATAGGCAGAGGGGCGAGGACGTGCCGCGCTGGCGTCGCCGCGGACACGCGGCCGGCGCTGCGGACGCGTGTGCACGCGCATGGGCTCATCAGGAAGGCGACAGGGAGATGCAGGGAGGAGCCCATGGGGAAGAGGCGGCCAACGGAGCATGGGGAGGAAGAAGACGGCGAAGAACCGAGCCAAAACGCCACTGTGCGCCCGTGGGCATGCGGCGGCTTGCATCGGTGAGGAAGCTGCCGGAGGGGGAGCGGGGTTCAGGTGATCGGCGACGACAAGAGGAAAACAATGGACAGGCTCACGTGCACTAAGACGATGAGAGGGAGAGGGGCCCGAGCAAGAATCCATCCTGGGCGCGGCCAACGACAGCAGAGCGCGTGCACAGGCTTGCCATTAACGCGGTCACCGCGTGCACTGGCATGTAGCGGGGGAAATTAGCTGGAGTGTGTTGTTTAGTGGCAAGTTCATCCAGGGGAGGTTCCTACTGCGGTGGTAGATTGGTTAAAAGTGCTCTGGTTAAGTGGTAAACTACC
Organism: Triticum aestivum; assembly: GCF_018294505.1. Taxonomy (NCBI): domain Eukaryota; kingdom Viridiplantae; phylum Streptophyta; class Magnoliopsida; order Poales; family Poaceae; genus Triticum; species Triticum aestivum. The sequence continues at coordinate 152,220,093 of NC_057806.1, forward strand.
TCTGAAGTTTACTGCAGTAAACTTGATCGAGCACAGTTGATACACAGAGACTTGATTGAGGTCAATGGAGTTGTCTGGTAGGTTCAGGGTAAGAAGGACTTACATCCTGGTAATTTTTAGAAGAATTGGACCACTAATTAATATAGTTGCTTTACAACTAAGTAATCTGGTCCAGAATGAAGATCATGATGATGCTCTCAAATGGAGAAGCCACTTGAGCTGAACTTTGGCAAGGCAGGCTTATTTGGCCATATGAAGATGCTGCAAAAGGTTTCATACCAATTGGATAAACCAAAATGGTACTTCCTTCACAAACATTTCCACTGACCAGAAACTTGCAAGAATTTTGGAGAATTATTGGCTAGGTTAAATGGTGCCAAATTTGGTGGAGAGCTGTTATTTTGGTAGGAGAACAATCTGGTATTTTTCAGAATTAATGAGGCAATATAAACTGCACTTGCTTCACAACTTGAAAATATTGCCAGAATCAAAGATTTGGTCCTGTGCTCAAATATATCAAAGTATGGAGCTAAAATTTGGAGGAGGCTAATGATATGAGCACATGAATAGTCATGCCAAATTTCAACTCATTTCAATGCTCCTAGCTAGTACTTCCTTCACAGGGGCTTCTGTTTGACAGAAACTTTGAAAAATCACTAAGGAAGATTGGCTAGGCAAATAAAGTTGAATTTTGGCATGTGGCAATGATATGGACAGGAAAAGGTGTCCAAGGAGTTTGAGGTCCATTGAGAAAAGGAAAATAGCACTTGCTTCACATTCTGCCATTTAGGACAGAATAGGAAATGAATTATTTGAACATGATGATAAACATGACAAATGAAATATTTTGTCATATTTGATGAAGATAGGACCCAAAAAATTTATGAGAATTATTTGGGAATTTTAGGAGTGATAGAAATATATGTTGCTTCACAACCTAGCGCAATTTGAGTTTTTCCTTTAATAGAAAAGAAATATTCCCAATAAAAAGAATATTGGGATTTCGGCTAGGAAGAAAATGACAGGGTCTAGGGAATGATTTGGGTATGACAAGCCATTCTGGAAACAAAGAAGAGGGCATCTTCTTCAATTTCCAGACCACATAGCCACGGAAAAAGGAAACTCAAGCAAAAACCTCAGAAAAACAAAAGAAAAAGAAAGGGCGAAAAATCAGGCTGTCACAAACCTTACCCCCTTAAAGAAATCTCATCCTCGAGATTTGGTTGCTCAGGGAACAAGTATGAAGATACTGACTTAAGGAAACTGTTTCCAACTCGGGTATCCTTTTTCTTATTTTTGTTCCCACAAATTTTTTCTCTGACTGGCCCTGGGGAGGTTTGCTTTAATATATCCATATTCTGACTGATCTTACCTTGCTTTTTCATGCTTGTACAGGCACCAATTTCTTTTTAGATCTGCTGACTTAAGTGACTGTGATGGATTCTCACGACTGAAATATATGTCAGTCTCGCAAATCCAAGAGTGATTTTCGCTGGGTGTGTCATCCGACTCTAACAATCTTTCATGAAGTGGTGATCAGATTTTTCTAGTGGACACCCAAGCTCAAACCCCTTGCATTGGTTTATCCACTACATACAGGTCCTTCGGGTTCCAAATAGAGAGTTGGGTCCTAACCGCTTTCCTGACAGCTTCTAGCTTATCGCGGAAGTTTCTGAATCATCTTAACCGGTTCCACTGTCTTGAGTATCGGACCCGTACCAAATATTTGATTGTCGCTTGCATCACTGGTCTTGCTCCTTCATTATTGTTTTCTTGATCTGGATCCTTGACTGAAAGAGATGGGTCATATTGCTTCTTCGTATCACCATAGGTACTGTCGACGCAATTTTTCGGCAATTGCAGTTTATCCTCAATTTTCTGATAGGGTACACCATTAAATGGCAGGTTCAACACCCCTCAAGTTCTAACCACAGGAAAATGATCATCTGAACCTTTGCAAGAAATTGGCAAATAAATCAGTAGCCACCAGAACGGTCTTTACAACTCAGATCTGGGACATTACTGAAATAACTTAACCACGGCTCAGGACGGCCGAAAAGCAGCTCAGAACATGAGACCGGGTTGATAAGAAGAAGGTGGCAGCTCCCTAAAACAGCCAAAAAGCAGCTATAGGGCTACTGTCACAAAAAGGAACTCAACAGCTGTACGAGACGGCCGAAAAGCAGCTCAGAACTCGTGACAGTCATTGAAGAGAGAAATAAAAATCGGCATCCACCTCGGATAGCTAAAAACAGCTTAGATCACAGGCATGGTGCCGTCATAGGAGAAAAGGGGGACAAGGGCTCATCAGGATCATTTTCCAGGTTCAAAGGTACTTGCATTGAGCTCATTGGTGTTGTCAATCCTCATAATCCTTTGTCACACTATGATGTATACTGGCTATACTGGCTTTCTTCTCTTAACCATCCCCATGTGGTCGTCAGATCCTCATCCGAGTGACTTGTAAAGTCGTGGTGGTATGCCCACCGCATATATATGAGAATCTGATTCCCGAGATAGGTGTGTATTCTGACTGATTCTTGCTTCTGACCAAAATGTTGTGGATCTGATTCTTGGGATTTACTGCCATATGCTGTCAATTCATAGCGTACTACCTTGTACCAATGTCTTACTGAGGAAGATTGGCTGGCTTGTGCTTGAAACTTTCATCGGACAGCTTGCTGAAGAAGACTAGGTATCGTGCTTCAGAAGCTTACTCCCTTAAAGACTTTGCTGGGGAAAGACTCAGTACCTTATCCCGGAAGCTTTTGCGGTTGCTTACTGAAGAAGGCAAAGTACCTTGTACGGGAAATCATCCAGGTATCGTACTGAGGAAGATAGATGAATCTTGCCTTGGAAGCTTTTCAGGTATCATGTGAGGGAAGATTGGGTTGCTTACACTAGAAGCTTCTTATTGTGATATGCGGACCTATTTCCACATATATAACCATCTTAATCTTTTTGTTATTGATTTCTTGTATGAAACGGGGTTTTGCAGGACTATCCTCCTTTCTGAGTTCATGCCATATTTTTGCTTGTTTCCAGGTACATCGGGTTCCAAAATCATCCTCAACGAAAAATTAAACTTGTACCTGAGCCATACCTTTGATAATATTTTGTAAACCTTGCACACAATTAATCTTCTTGCTGATTTGATCATTTCCGCTATGAGGAGTGCACGCTGAGGGAGACTTGACACTCAGCAACATGACCAGATATCCCCAATCTGAATACAGTCGGCTGAGACTTCCATACTGCGCTGAGGAGTGCATGTTAATGCAAACTTTTTAATGACATTCCATCCAGGATTTCTTTTGTATTCAGACGAGCTATTTCCAATTTCACTACAATCTACTGACAATTCCATTCTGTTTAGCTGAGTTCCCAAATATATGCATTTCTTGCTGACTCTTCGGGTCCGGTGTCGGCTGACGAGCAACTTTAATAGGGGAAAATTTGTAACACCGAAGGCCCAAAGAAAGAAACAAAAGAAACGACTAAAACAAAAGCACCCAAGCATACTACTAATATAATTAATCAAGCAATCATCACATACTACTAATATAATTAATCAAGCAATCATCACATATTATGGCTACTCACACAATAATATGCAGAAACTCTGGTATTACGGTCTAATATGTTGTGGCGGTGTGCACGAAAATTATATCCATGTGTGGAAGGAGTTGGCGTAACCGAAGCTACACCAAGCACTGGCTGGACAGTGGCTGGATCTGGATGGATACACAGGTGAGAACGGACTTGACGATCAAGTAGCGAGACACAAAAGTCACGACCACCTCATTATCAATCGTACGAAGGGAATCGTACCCGTCCAAAGAATGAAATGACAAAGCAAGATAACAGTGGAAGACTGGGTTTATTGGCATTGCCCTTTTCTGATAACAAAGATCAGCAAGGGTTGCCAAAAGAACGAGATGGAGGGCAATGGATGATGATGTGGTCGAATCACACCGAAGAGCAGGCATGCTAAGAAAGATGGTGCAGGCGGTGGACCAAAAACGATACCACATACACTCACAAGATTAACTGTTAGTGACAAAATAACAATCTATATGCATGCTGTGCGACAAACAAACGCAACAATCAAGTGCAACAAACCAACAGGGGTCTATACTACTGCTTTCTAACGTGCGTGCGGGCTAGGGCAAACTACAGCCAGACCTGCTGTGATACCAAGCATTGTGGCACCCCGGCTCAGAGAAAACCGGAACGCCCCATATTCCAGCCTAGAGATCAAGGAGAGGTCTTCTGGAATACGACACTGCTTAGCATAGAACAAACCAGTTTACTATTATTACATGAATATGAATACAAGGTCTCTGATATTACAATGATAACATCGGCACGGTGAAACTACGCCATCCTCAGTAGCTCTATGCAAGCAGCAGAACAACTCGAAGCAGTGGAAAAACTACTGGCAGCGGAACAACGATGACGGTGGTGAACTCCACTCCGCAGGGACTCTGGCTGGAACGCTCATCCTAGCTCGCAAACACAGGAACAACACCAAATAGGCAAGCAATCTAGGCATGACCTGCAAGCTAGCATGACACGCCAGGTTAGTACATTGAATGTACTTGCAAGCTCACAATAACCAGAAGCATTCAAGACAAACAACAGCATGGCAATTACAAGTTAATCAGGGATTACATGAGATCATGAGAATAACATGGCATGAACAATATGGACATGATACAGGTAGAACAACATGAGCATGGCATGAACATATGAATCTGAAGGTACTAGCATGCAACATGATGACACTATATGCACTATTTATTCTGCTCGGGTTACCTCGTAACCATCACATGCATCACTTACCATCCTCGGACATCATACGATCATCTCAGGATCAAATTAAGCTTGGTATAAACAATACCATAGTAATCATTAAACGACCACAAGGAGCTTGATCTTTACCCATGATTCTCGCACAACATCACGAATATCCAAGAACTCGGTATCCTCGATACCACGGTGATCATTCCGACGATCACAACCATGACCAACACTTGGTCGCAAACGGTGATCTTTCTGGCGATCACAACCAACTTATCTCATCATCGAACCGGTGTTGTCATTAATCAAGTTATTATTAATACTGTTGACTCACGGTGGGATCAACTACGAACTGGGACCTTATCCGCGGGCACGGCTATCGATAGATTTAATATACACTCTACAGAGGTAGCACACTGTACCCACACCACGAAACCCATGGTCTCGCACTCCCATACGTGCGGACATGGTGTTCCGACAAAACCGATCTACTGCCATGACATCCTCCCGGCCACTCCGACCAACTCCCCTTTGGGCTAAGTCCTGGGTGGCCCCGTGCCTACCAAAGGCACCAACGGCCACCGTCATGACAAAATGGTCCCAAACAGGGACAAGGATCCATAAAAATAAAAACAATGGGCACACAAGGTTACGTACGCCTACCTGATCAGGGTAAGCACGCCCATAATTAACCTTCCCTAGTGGGAGGCACCGGCGAGAGTCACGACAATAGACCCAGTTAGGACCTTCCCACGAAGGTGAGCATCGTTGCACTGGTCAGTTTCGATATGGCGGCACCATGACTCAGCCAACAGTTGTTCAAGTTAATTTAATCTGGTTAAACTTGAATGCAATATGCTGAGCCATGATAAAATAACATGATTCATATACAAAGCATGAGCATGATATCAACATAAGCACGGGATGCAACATAACTATCCATCATATCAACTATGAAATAATCTCCAATTGAACATGGCATAATGACAAGCATAAATATTACAAGGGCAACACTACTCATAGTATGACATGACCACTACCATCAACCATAAATAACATGCAAGAACTCATCAATAACATTACCGAGTAAACACTTAACCAACTAGTAGTAAAGGAACAATGCATATTAACAATACTCGGTAACCGATGTTAGTCATGCACTAAAGAACATGACCAACCCAACATGTACTACTATCAAGCATGGCAATATGAAAGTAATACTAGCAACTAGCAAGGCATGATAACCAGATGCATCACAACATAGTAAGCAAGTAAGCACTAACCCAGAAACATTACCAAAACAACGATAACCATATTTTAAACCAGCAAACATTTAATAAATATTCAAGTTGAAAACCATGGCTACTACATGACTATCATGCAAGTGGGTATTGTGGCTTGCCTGGGGATGAAGAAGGCACCGAGAAGAAGTGCGGTGAAGCCGCGGAAAGATTTGCCGGAAACAGTTCTCTCTCCGAGGGGCTGTTTACATGCAAGGGCAGAAAGGTCATTTCCAGTATGCCAAACCATAGTGATAATGAAATCAACAGAACAGGCTCAACGAGACGAAGAAGTGGGCTTTGGAATCACCTCATTTGGAGTTGTGATTAAAAAGATATGAAGGGTTAAAGTTCAGGGACTTTTCTGCAAAAATATCATCACAAACAAGTCCCTAAGTGGATAAGGCAGAAGCGCAAAGTTATAAATACGCTTTCTGACTAGGAAAACGTAGTTTGGGCTGAAACAGAGAGGAATACGCTTTCAGAATAACGAAAACGTACTCTGAGCTGAAGCAGATGCAAAATACGCTTTCCCGAAGGTGAAAACATACTCAACCGAGTACGCCTCCACTTAATCCAGTCAGCAGAGGTGGGGCCGGGGCTTGTTTCACTGACGTGCAGGTCCCACGGGTGGGGCTCGTCACTTATCCAGGTCAGCCGCCCGGGTCAACGCATGCAGGGGCGGGACCGGCCGCCTGGATCTCTGCCAAGTGGGGTCCGCTGGGAGGAGGGGCCCGCCTGTCCTGGCTCCTTCTTCCTTCCACCTGGACGCACTGGGCCGAGCAGGGGAGCACACCTCGACGACGCTCGCCGGTGATCCCGGCCACCATACGAGGCGTGCAACCTACCGACGAGCTCAGCATGACAAGGCGGATCCCTCCCCGGTGGTAGAAGACGCCAGGGAGCATCGAGCCGAGAGGGATGTCGACCGCGGCGGATGACGGCCTTGGGCACCGAGGGGCTCGCGGCCACCACGCACCGGAAGAGAAGGAGAAGGGCGGAGGTGATTGGGTGGACTCCTAAAGATGCTCTGGTGGTGGAGAGGTGGAGAGACGGGGCCAGCGTTGCGCCAATTTAGGCGGAGGGGGTCGGCGGCCATGGCGACAGAGAGAGGCGAGGAGGGGCTCTCGAGCTCCGAGGAGAGGACGGGGAGGGCTAGAGGAACGTGGAGGAGCTGATGGAGTGCTCGGGAGAGGCTCGGGTGGCCTTATATAGGCAGCGGGGTGCGGACGTGTCGCGCTGGCGTCGCCGCGGACACGCGGCCGGCGCCGCGGATGCGTGTGCACGCGCATGGGCTCATCGGGAAGGCGACGGGGAGACGCATGGAGGAGCCCACGGGGCAAAGGCGGCCAACGGAGCACGGGGAGGAAGAAGACAGCAAAGAACCGAGCCAAAACGCCACTGTGCGCCTGTGGGCACGTGGCGGCTTGTGTCGGTGAGGAAGCTGCCGAAGGGGGAGCGGGGTCCAGGTGATCGGCAACGACGAGAGGAAGACAATGGACAGGCTCACGCGCGCTAAGATTACAAGAGGGAGAGGGGCCCGAGCAAGAATCCATCTTGGGCGCGGCCAACGGCAGCAGAGCGCACGCACAGGCTTGCCATTAACGCGGTCACCGCGTGCACTAGCATGTAGCGGGGGAAATGAGCTGGAGCGTGTTGTCTAGTGGCAAGTTCATCCAGTAGAGGTTCCTACTGCGGTGGTAGATTGGTTAAAAGTGCTCTGGTTAAGTGGTAAACCACCTTTGAAGTTTATTGCAGTAAACTTGATCGAGCACAGTTGATACACAGAGACTTGATTGAGGTCAATGGAGTTGTCTGGTAGGTTCAGGGTAAGAAGGACTTACATCCTGGTAATTTTGAGAAGAATTGGACCACTAATTAATATAGTTGCTTTACAACTAAGTAATCTGGCCCAGAATGAAGATCATGATGATGCTCTCAAATGGAGAAGCCACTTGAGCTGAACATTGGCAAGGCAGGCTTATTTGGCCATATGAAGATGCTGCAAAAGGTTTCATACCAATTGGATAAACCAAAATGGTACTTCCTTCACAAACATTTCCACTGACCAGAAACTTGCAAGAATTTTGGAGAATTATTGGCTAGGTGAAATGGTGCCAAATTTTGTGGAGAGCTGTTATTTGGGTAGGAGAACAATCTGGTATTTTCTCAGAATTAATGAAGCAATATAAACTGCACTTGCTTCACAACCTGAAAATATTGCCAGAATCAAAGATTTGGTCCTGTGCTCGAATAGATCAAAGTATTGAGCTTAAATTCGGAGGAGGCTAATGATATGAGCACATGAAGAGTCATGCCAAATTTCAACTCATTTGAATGCTCCTAGCTAGTACTTCCTTCACAGGGGCTTCTGTTTGACAGAAACTTCGAAAAATCACTGAGGAAGATTGGAGAGGCAAATAAAGTTGAATTTTGGCATGTGGCAATGATATGGACAGGAAAAGGTGTCCAAGAAGTTTGAGGTCCATTGGGAAAAGGAAAATAGCACTTGCTTCACATTCTGCCATTTAGGACAAAATAGGAAATGAATTATTTGAGCATGATGATAAACATGACAAATGAAATATTTTGTCATATTTGATGAATATAGGACCCAAAAAATTTATGAGAATTATTTGTGAATTTTAGGAGTGATAGAAATATAGGTTGCTTCACAACCTAGGGAAATTTGAGTTATTCCTTTAATAGAAAAGGAATATTCCCAATAAAAAGAATATTGGGATTTGGGCTAGGATGAAAATGACAGGGTCTAGGGAATGATTTGGGTATGACAAGCCATTCTGGAAACAAAGAAGAGGGCATCTTCTTCAGTTTCCAGACCACATAGCCACGGAAAAAGGAAACTCAAGCAAAAACCTCAGAAAAACAAAAGAAAAAGAAAGTGCCAAAAATCAGGCTGTCATAGCCCTCGCGTTCCATTTCAAGTACGACGGCGCCTCAACGCTGCTCTTCAAGGTCTTCGACGTGGAGGGTCGCTGCTTGGAGTGCTGCCCCGAAGGAGAGCGCCAGGACGAGGCGCACCCCGCCCGGGGCTGCTCCAGCAGCAGCGACTCTTGGGAGTCCAGCGGTTCTCCCGAGCTCTACGAGACTCCAGAGACGAGCGACGACAGCTACATGCCCTCGAGCTCTCGCCGCGCCCGGAGGAAGGCTGCAACGTCCGGCCGCCGGCGTCGCTGATCTGGATGAGGTTGGCGCCAGCCTCCCGTGGCCCACTATTGATGATGGCGTCGGCCGCGGGGGTGTGCAGATAGGATTCTCCGAGGTTCGCGTCTTTTGTTACCTGTGAGGAATCAAGAAGTACCTTGTGGGGGCGTGTAAAGGGTTTGCAATGTCTTTGTTGATGTTATCCCAATTAAGGAAGCCTTGTTAGTGCAAGTCCTGTTTAGGCTCGGTCTTCCCTTTCCAACCTCGCGACAGCTTGTTGCTCTACGCTGACAGGTCTCGGTCCCCAGGCAAGCTTCACCCGTCGCTGGTGTCGGTGTTCTGGAACGGGGGTCCCCAGACTTGCCTGCCTGCGGCCTGCAGCGTGGCTCAAAAGGGGGCCCAGCGCGGCCCATCTTCACCAACACAAGCCCAAGACCCTCGCGAGGGGCCAAGCCTCGCGGGGCGGATGACGCGGAGCTTCCTCAGGCACGGCCTCATCAGGCTGGCTCACGAGGAGGCGGAGAGATAAAGGTGGGGTACCTCACGAGGTGCCCGTGACGCAAGCCATGACGACCGAGGGCGCCAGGCGGGTGCCAGCCCGCGCAGTGTCCTCCTTTCCTCTTTGGTGCAAAGGGGGCAAGCACAGCCGCGGAGTACCGAGGCATCAGGCAAAGGTTGCCATTTCGGTGCAACGAGACCAAGACCATGAGGACTACAAGATGGAGGTCATCGTGGAGCCCGAGACGGCGTCATCACCAGAGCTTTGTGCAGGCGAAGACTACTTTTGTCAGGGTAGCTAGTACTAGCTGTCCCCCTTCAAATTAGCCCGCCATTGTTGGCTCCCTTCCCGCTCGATATTTGGGAAGAGGACCAGGGCCTCTATAAATAGGACCAGCCACCCACAGAGCAAAGGGGGTGGGACAAGGATAGGAGGTTCGGAAAGGATAAAAGGATCAGAGAGAGAGAGAGAAGGGTGACTGAACTCCTCCCAGCAGTTCATCTCCCCAGCCAAGAACAGACCCTCGCGAGGCTGTTCTTCCTTGTATTGTTCATCATCATCAGCCCAAGAGGCAATCCACGATGTCACACACTGGAGTAGGGTATTACACCACAACGGTGGCCCGAACCAGTATAAACCCTGTGTCTCTTGTGTTATTCTTTCCATAGTTTAGATCTTAGCGAGGCGGAGGGGTGCAGGTAGGTAGGAGGCGAAATCTCCACGCGCACCCCAGTGTTCGAACCTCAAGGGTCTGCCGGAACCCGAAATCCGACATTTGGCGCGCTAGGTAGGGGTGCGCCGGGATTCGTCTTCCACCACCCTGTTCTCCTCCGACCATCACGCCCATGTCTGACGCTCGTCGGGCCCGCACCGAGCGCCGGGCCACACTCGCTTCCCGCATCGCCCAGACGGCCCCTGTCGGTGGGCATCCTCGCCGTTCCCCGTCACCTGCCGTCAACACCGCCACCGGCCCGGCGCGGGACGAGCAGCAAGCATCGTCCTAGCATCCGTCCGTGCGGCAAGACGGCCGCACCGCAACTCCCTCGCTCACCCCAGCTGGTTCTTCGTCCCGCGCGCTCCGCGCGCCCATGGAGGCTCGGGCTGCACTCATCTCGGCAAACGAGCTCCTGCGCTACCGTCTCGTCGACGATGTCTACGAAGAATGGCTCGACCGCATTGCCAAGCTCGTCCGCGCCGCAGGGGGCTCTCCCGCGATGTCCGTTCCGCTGCACCGCACCCCGCCCCGCGCGGGCGATGAAGCTCCGGCGGCGCCCCGGCCGCCTCCTCCTCAGGAAGGCACCATGGCTCCAAGGCGCGTGGCCCCTAGGCGGAACCCGCTCCGTCAGGTGCCAGCGCGGCAGGAGCAGAGCTGTCAAGAAGTCCCTCGCCCGCAAGAAGCTGCCCGAGCGCTCCCTGCTCCAGCATGTCGCGACCATGCTCCTGCTCCCGCGCGTCAAGACCCCGCGCTGCTCCCAGCTACAGCGCGAGGGGACATGCAAGACCTAGCTCCCCGTCATGCCAGGCCCCCCGTGGCCACAGCAGGCTGCCACGCCTTCACCGCCGAGCTACGCAGCGTCGCGTGGCCCGGCAAGTTCAAGCCAGACTTGCCTCCTCGCTATGACGGCACGGCTGACCCTGCGGAGTTCCTCCAGCTCTACGAGCTGGGCATCGAAGCTACCAACGGAGACGAGAAGGTCGTGGCGAACTAGTTCCCCATGGCGCTCAAGGACGGGGCCCTCACCTGGCTCCTGAACCTGGCTCCAGGCACAATCTCCTCCTAGGACGAGATGCGCACCCGCTTCATCGCCAACTTCCAAGGCACTCGCGACCGGCCACCCGCCGTGAGCGACATGCGCCGCATCAAGCAACAACCCGGGGAGACCCTGCAGGAGTACATCCAGCACTTCAACAACGCACGCCTCAAGATTCCCAAGGTGACTGAGGAGGCCATCATCTCGGCCTTCTCCGATGGCATGCGCGACGTCAAGAAGAAGGAGGAGCTAGCAATGCGTGAAGACCTGTGCACTTCCTTGGAGCTGTTCAACCTGGCAACCAAGTGCGCCAGGGCCGAGGAACGGCGTCTCTACCTCCTCGAGCTGCCTTCCGCAGACCCAGAAGAGAAGAAGCCCAAGTCCAAGGATGTGAAGCGCAAGGGGGCTGCAGTGCTCGCGGCAGAACCAGACACCAAGCGGGGCAGAGATCAGCCTGAACCTTCCAAGGGCATCCGGTACTGTGTGTACCACGACCTCCACACCCACAACACCAACGAATGTCAAGAGCTCTGAGTCGTGCGAGAAGGAAGAATCGGTCGTCGCCCTGACCGCGGTGACCGGGGCTACGGTCGAGGAGGAGGAAGGAACGCAGGACGCGGGGAAGACCATGGCCCGCGCCAAGGGTGGCGTGATCAACCTCGCGAGGATCGCTGGCAAGACCCGCCTCGCGAGGGAGGCTGGAGGGATCAGCCTCGCGAGGGAGACTGGAGGGATCAGCCTCGCGAGGATAGCCCGCAAGGCAACATAGGCCTCCCACCGCTGCCGCCGCAGCCAAGGAGAAACGAGGACTGCCACTAGGACGAGGGGGCTGGGGGCTTCCAGGAGTCATGCGCGATCGCCTGCATCCTGGGCGGGGCACAAGCCCCAGCCTCTTAGTGCATCTTCAAGCAGTTCGCCCGCGAAGTGAACGCAGTCCTCCCCAGGCTCGAAGCCACGCGCCCTCTCAGGTGGTCGGCGTGCGCCATCACGTTCAGCTCAGTAGATCAGCTCAAGTGTGCGGCTACAGCCGGAGTCCTCCCGATGCTTTGTTCCCCAATCGTCAGCAACGTGGTGGCCACCAAGACCCTCATCGATGGCGGGGCAGGGCTCAACGTCCTGTCCGTGGAAACATTCAACAACCTCCAAGTGCCCTACAGCCAGCTTCAGGCAACCAAGCCTTTCTCCGGTATCATCGACAGCTCCACGGTCCCGATTGGGCAGGTCCGCCTCCCTGTCACCTTCGGGGCACGCGACAACTACTGCACCGAGCTCATCGACTTCGACGTCGCTCACATTCTCCTGCCGTACAATGCCATCCTTGGGTACCCAGCGCTGGCCAAGTTCATGGTCGTAACTCACCACGGCTACAACTTCCTCAATATGCCAGGAAGCGGCGGAGTCATCACGGTGCCCTGTGAAGAGAAGGACGCGGTGTGTTCCCTGGAACGAGCCTTTCAGGCCGCGTCACTGGAAGACCTGGATTGCGGAAGCAGGAGGCCTCCCGAGACCGCCCCTAAGAAGAAGAAGACATCGTCCGGCCCGACCACTCAGGAGGCAGGCCCCTCTGGGCCCGCGCCTGCCCAGGGAGAACCTCCTTCCATCGCATAGGAAAGCGCGCCCGGCGCCCTCCTCGGGCAGGGCTCGGGGGCTCTCCCCTGGAGGGCTGCCGACCTAGCTAGGGTCACGAGGGAGGCGCTTGGGCACCACATGGAGGCGTGTTTCGAAGCACGTTTCCCTCAAGAAGGAGCAAGGCAAGGAGATCCAGACCCTCAGGAGTTCGTCAGCAAGGCCATTCAGGAGCTACAGGAGTCAAGAGTCATGAAAGGCGGCCGCCGCCTACCAGCAGTGGCTCCCCATCCAGGCGAGGATGGTGGGCTGCGCGTCTGCATCAACATACCAGGGCTCAACCGAGTCGCCTCTTGAGAGCGCCTCTGGCCCTCGCGAGTGGGGCGCTGCGGAGGCCCACCCCACAACTACGTTCGCATGCCTTACGGCTTGCCGAACGCGGCCGACACGTACCAGTGCCTCATGAGGGGCATCACGGAGGCACAAGAGACCAGGCGTTCCGCAACCCTGGTAGGGATGGAGATGGCCCGCGAGGAGCCGCCAGCGCCTCCGGAGCCTCCCGAGGCCCCTGGGCCTGGGGGCTCGTGAGGATCGGCTCCCGCAGCCCACCGAGCCTGCTACACCAATGCTCCTTCGTCCTCAACATCATCAGGTGACATCTTTCGGGTTTTATTTCCAGCTAGGAGCGCCCCCCCCCCCAGGGCTGCAGTATTCCCAGGCCGTGTGGGTCCGTCCCTGTGGCGTGTATCCCTTTTTTTTATTTCATGTTGTTAGCTTACCTTGTTGGGGGCGCCCCTCGGGCTGCATGATCCCCAAGCCGCTCGGGCCAGGCCCAGCGGCATGTATCCCATTTGCGTTTATTTCTGGTTATGCGTTAGACCCACCATGCTTGATTATTTGATGCCGGTCTACGGCACCTCTTCTTCTCCATGCCGACCACTTGCACGTTAAAGGGGGGGTACCTGAGCATCGCGACTCAAGGCTCTTACTGGCTCTCCAGCCCTCACCCTCTGGCCTTGTCCATGGCATCGCGACCTGGCATACCAGCGACGGCTGAGACCAGCTCGAGGGCCGGGACCCGAGGATGTAGAGTGCCGACATCTAACCAAATTTGCAGGGACACATCACAAGATAAGGCCCGGTGCCAGGCGCAACCCGCCTAGAGGTAGGGCCCCGTGAGTCCCGCGCGTCCCGCGCTGGCTCACGGGTGCCCAGATACACCTCGCCAGGCCCTACCGTGCCAGCCACGTGTCAGGGCGGGGCTATACACGCCCCGGGGGCTCCTCTCGGAGGGCCCCCCCTCCCATGTACCAGTGGAAGAACCATGCTCCGCGCTGGCTGACAACACTGCCGAGGAGCGGCTATGCCCGTACACATATGGAAGCACTATGCTCCGCGCTGGTGATAAACAACTGAGGGTGGCCCCCGGGCCACATCAACCTCAGGGAGCCCAGAGCTTAGTGTCTAGCCTCATCGTAACGCCTCCCCTCGGGAGTGCCGCGCGAGGGGGCTGGGCACGGGGGCTGCGCCTGGGTCACACCCAGACGCACGCCGCCCAGCCAGGTCCCCCCGGGCCTGGTTCGTCGCGCGTCTCTCCCCGAGCGGAGCCAAGGTACGAAGGCCGTTTGAGCGTCAAGGGGGACTCCTGAGCATCATGACTCAGGAGCCTAACTGGTGACGTAGCCCCTCACTCCGTGGCCCCGTCCTGGTTTCCGGTCGGGACCAACGCTGGGTGAGCCACGCGCGCGGCTAGGCTCTGTATATGTAGAATGGTAGATCCACCCACATCACACCTCCCTACTTGTTGTTCGTGTGCCAAGGGGGACTCCTGAGCATCGCGACTCAAGAGCCTAACTTGTCATGTGGCCCCTCACTCCTTGGCCCCGTCCTGGTTTCCGGTCAGGGCCAACGCTGGTTGAGGCATGCGCGGGGCCGGGCTCTGCCGGTGTAGAACATAAGCAAGTAGGAAGGAAAAGCGCCAATTTCAAGGAATTCAAAAGAAAATATTACAGTCCACACTGTTATCTCAATGCCAAACGCAAGTTTAAACGCCTCCCCGAGGCATGATACTTGTGCAAGAATTAAAGGCAGGACAGGAGCCACGACGGAGTCACTTGTCGGCGGTGGAGCAGCACGGATTGGGTACGCCTCATGGAGCGGTGAGGTCGGCAGCGCCTTGCTTCGGCTTGGTGCCGAAGGCCCGGAACTTCCCCAGCAGGGCCTCTGCGCGACCCTTCACGGCCTCGGCAGCGGCAGCGGCACGCTCGCCGCTCACTGGCTCCAGCAGGCTATCAAGGTCGACACCGGGATCGCGAAGGTAGATGTGGGTGAGGACCCGCGTCAGTGCGGCAGAAGACAGGACGCGCGCCTCGGCCTCGGCCGTGGGGTCAAGGCCAAGGGCGACATCTTCAAGAGCGCGAACCAGGAAGGGAAGCAACTTGGCGGGGCCGTCCTCGGCGCCAGCCAGTGGGCTCTCTAGGCCGCTGTCATAAAGCGTCCTCAGTGAGGAGCGAGCCCTCGCCTCCATCTCCGTGAAGGCCACGCGGTCCTCGGCGAGAACCAGGGCCTCGTCGTCCAGCTTGGCCTTCCTCGCCCCCAACTCCTGCTCCAGCGCGCCTAGGCGGTCGCGGCGTTTCCTGAGCTTGACCTCCCTCTCCTTGACAGCCGCCTCGCGAGCCTTCACGCCTTCTTCATGCTCTTGGCAAAGGCGGACCTCGTTCGCGAGCTGGTCCCGCAAATCTTGCAGCTTGCCCTCCAGCGCCTTGCAATGCCCACGGACGTCGACCACCTCCCCCAGGGCTGCATCACGAGCAGCCATCGCCTCAAGGACGGCCTGCTTCTCCTCGTCGCATGCCGTCGAGGCCTGGACCACGCCGCCCGAATCGAAGCGTCGGAGCGAACCCATCCCGAAGCCAGCTCCAAGCGCCCGGCCACCAAGCGGGGGTCGGCGCCAAGAAGATCCTGCCGCAGTCGATCCAGCTCAGCAACAGCACGATCCAGAACGGCAGAAGGAGTCGGAGAGACAGCAGCCGGTGGAGTAGGAGGAGAAGGCGGCAGCACGGCCACAGCATCCTGAGGCGGAGTCTGCCGCGCCCTGACAGCTGTAGTGGCGGCGGCAGGCGAGAGCACCTCGGGAGCCACTTGGGCTGTGGGGGCGGAGCTCGCCCCAGCCGACTCAGCCAGGCCTCGCGAGGACGACCGGGCAGGAGAAGCCTGTGCGTCGCGGTCACCCTCCTTCGCGGGCAGAGGCGCTGCCACGGGTGGAACCTCGGGAGCTCCCTTCGGCTTCTTTGCTGCGGGCGCCAGCCTATCCAAGAAATGCGGACGCCAAGCCTCAGAAGCAGAGCAAGAAATAAAGACAAGAATCGAATGCTTACGGGTCGTCGCCAGTGAGCTCAAGCGGCCTCCGGCCAAATTTGAAGCCTGAAAGCCAGCTGGAAGGGTCAACCTCGGGAAGCTTGGAGGCGAAAGGTGCATCTACGGTCCGCCCCGAGGCCGGGGCAGACCCGCGGGAGATCAGCCCGGTCCTGACCTTCTTCGGGATCGGGGGTGAGCTCCCGCCGTCCTGCTCGTCGTCGTCGTCTTCATCGTCATCCTCATCGTCATCGCTCGGAGAGAGGCAGAGAACGCGGGACCTGCGCCGGGGGAGGGGAGCCCTCGACTCTCCGTCAGTCGCCTCGGAGTCAGGCCCTTTTCCCTGCTCCCCTCCTTCCTCCTCTTCGCTGGAGTCGTCGGAGGGCACGTCCACCGGTTCCTCGGGAGTTTCCATGGGCACGGGCCCATCCCCGTTGAAGACGGGCATGGACTCCACTACCTGCTCCCAGTCGTCGCGGAGGAACAAGGGCGTGGGAGCGCCCGCCAACCTCGCCACATTGCCCCCGACCAGAGATTGGAGAACCGCAGCCAGGTCTCCGTCGGCCAAGGCCGCGGGGCTCGGACGGGGCCTCCACATTGGAAGTGAGTACTGCCGAAGCGGAGCCAGCTGGTGCTCCAGGAATTCCCTCAGCAGCGATGCGCCGGTCAGCTTTGCCGCAGCCATGTCGGCCGGCCTCAGATCCGCGTCCATCTTCTCCAACACCAGTTTCGCGTGGGGGTCCTCGAGCTCCGCTCGACCCCAATCGCTGGAGCTCGTGGGCTGCTCTGCGGGCAAGATCAGCCGAGGGTGGATGCGCCCAGCATCCACCAAGACCCACTTGCTCCTGAAGCCCTCAATCCTTTTCCCGGGGTTCGAGATGGCAATGGCGCCACCGTACGCGATGAAGCTCGCGCACGCAGAAGTAGTACCACGAGAGGTCCGGAGGTAGAAGTAGTGGCACATCAAGGCCACTGAGGGCTGCACCCTTACGTGAGCCTCGCAGTAATAGGCGAAGATTGCCAGGAGAAGGACGGAGTTGGGGTGGAGATGCAGGGCTTGTAGCTTATAGTGGCGGAGGACAGAGAAGAAGAACTCGGAGAAGGGAGGCACCAGGCCAGCAGCAATGGCACTTACGAAGAGCGGATAGAAGGTGCTCCCTTGACCCTCAGGGGTGGCGGAGCCGGCTTTAAACACCTTTGCCCCATTGATGCCCCGCGCCGTCGCCATCCGGCCCAACCGGGCAAGGCTCGCCTCCGACACGTTCGGCGGGTCCAGGCAGACGAGTACCAAGCTACGGCCGAGGGCTGACGAGGCGCCATGGCTTCCTAGGTCACACGGTCGGAGTGGATATGGAAATTTTGGAGGAAGGAAGGAGAGGTGCAAGAAAGGGGATTTGAGTAGCAACCGGGGAAAGAAGGAAGCAAAGCCTAGGTGGATGCCGCTCCTTTATCAACTCACACAGTTGCTAAGGCGCCCACGTCCAATCAACTGCCACACGGCGCCCAAGGCCGCAGGCTGTTAGGGCCCGCGGCGCTTCGCTCTTGCCCTTCCGCCTCCTCGCACGGCCAAGTCTGGGCGCGCCTTGGGCCCGGGGGCTACTGTCAGCGTTCTGGGAACGGGGGTCCCCAGACTTGCCTGCCTGCGGCCTGCGGCGTGGCTCAAAAGGGGGCCCAGCGCGGCCCATCTTCACCAACACAAGCCCAAGACCCTCGCGAGGGGCCAAGCCTCGCGGGGCAGATGACACGGAGCTTCCTCAGGCACGGCCTCGTCAGGCTAGCTCACGAGGAGGCGGAGAGATCAAGGCAGGGTACCTCACGAGGTGCCCGTGACGCAAGCCATGACGACCGAGGGCGCCAGGCGGGTGCCAGCCCGCGCAGTGTCCTCCTTTCCTCTTTGGTGCAAAGGGGGCAAGCGCAGCCGCGGAGTACCGATGCATCGGGCAAAGGTTGCCATTTCGGTGCAATGAGACCAAGACCATGAGGACTACAAGACGGAGGTCATCGTGGAGCCCGAGACGGCGTCATCACCAGAGCTTTGTGCAGGCGAAGACTACTTTTGTCAGGGTAGCTAGTACTAGCTCTCCCCCTTCAAATTAGCCCGCCATTGTTGGCTCCCTTCCCGCTCGATATTTGGGAAGAGGACCAGGGCCTCTATAAATAGGACTAGCCACCCACAGAGCAAAGCGGGTGGGACAAGGATAGGAGGTTCGGAAAGGATAAAAGGATCAGAGAGAGAGAGAGAGAAGGGTGACTGAACTCCTCCCAGCAGTTCATCTCCCCAGCCAAGAACAGACCCTCGCGAGGCTGTTCTTCCTTGTATTGTTCATCATCATCAGCCCAAGAGGCAATCCACCACACCACACACTGGAGTAGGGTATTACACCACAACGATGGCCCGAACCAGTATAAACCCTGTGTCTCTTGTGTTGTTCTTTCCATAGTTTAGATCTTAGCAAGGCGGAGGGGTGCAGGTAGGTAGGAGGCGAAATCTCCATGCGCACCCCAGTGTTCGAACCTCAAGGGTCTGCCGGAACCCGAAATCCGACAGCTGGTATGCCAGGTCGCGTGTCGTGGTCAAGGCCAGGAGGTGAGCGGCCCGAAGTCCAGTAAGAGCCTCTGAGGCGCGATGCTCACGGGGTTCCTTTTAGCGCTCAAGTAGTTGTGGTAAGATAAGAAAGGGAGGCGAGGTTGCAGCAACAGGGCCGTGGCGAGCGTGTCCCCTAGGTCCCGACGATTGGTTGATCTGAGCTTGTGACTTATCTTGGCGGTCCGGGGTCGATTCTTCGTGATGCGCTAGACCGGTGTGCGATCATCCGCAACGTAGCTAGGACAGGCCCATACGAGTCCTCCCCCTTCAATGCTCTCCTTCGTGCTCTACGTCCTCAGGTCTCGGCCCTCGAGCGAGCTCAGCCGCCGCTGGTATGCCAGGTCACGTGCCGTGGTCAAGGCCAGGGGGTGAGGGCTAGAGAGCCAGTAAGAGCTCCTAAGTCGCGATGCTCAGGAGCCCCCCTTTTAACGTGCAAGCGGATTACTTGGAAGAGGTGGGAGCTCGTGGTGCCACCTGGTGCAATCCTTGTGAGATTCCTGTGAGCCAGCACAAGGAAGAACACGATCTGCTGTTATGGTTGCCAGCCTGCCGTTGGTTGCTGCGCGTGGGGGTGAAGGCACTAAGGGCCAGGTGAGGTGACGTGCGCGGGGCTTGTCGCGAGTCAGAGCTTAACCGCTCAGGTTTATCAACGTGGTAGGGACGGACTCATGCACCAGCGCCGTGCCTGCATGCTGAGGCCCCGTGGGAGGCAACGATTGAGCAGGTAGTAATCATAGGTAGATCGAACATGAGAGCAGCAGGCTTAAGCAAGTGCATGAGAGATACGTGCCACTGGGTCAGGCCCGAGCGACTTGGGGATGATGCAGCCCGAGGGGCGCCCCCAACAAGGTAAGCCAAAGACATAAGAAAAGGATACATGCCACAGGGACGGACCCACGCGGCCTGGGAATGATGCAGCCTGAGGGGCGCTCCCAGCTGAATGAACTTGGAAAGATGTCACCTGGTCATGTTCACGAAGGAGAGTTGAGGCAGCTGAAGCTGTATGGCGAAGGGGTTGCTCCTCACGAGCCTCCGGAGGCCCTGGAGTCTCAGGTGGTTCCTTGAGCATCATCTCCATCTCCATCAGGATAGCGTGGTGTTTGGCTTCCTGATCCGCTAGGATGCGCCGCAAGTTGCGCTGGTAGGCGAACGATACACTTGGCAGGCTAAAGGGTATGCGAACGTAGCTGTGCGGTGGGCCCTCGCAACGTCCCACGCGCGAAGGCCAGAAAAGCTCCTGAGAAGCGGCCCTGTTGAGCCCTGGAATGTCGATGCAAACACGCCGCTCGGCATCCTCGCCTGGATGGGAAGCTACATCTCGTGAGCGGCGGTCGCCGCGTGTCGGGGATATACCCCGCGGTATGACCCGGCCGGAAGTATGACCCGGTCGGACTTGGCGGCTCATAGAGACCTGGCAAGTATTTGATGACTTACTGATGACCCCAATGGCGGGTCAGATGGATGACAAGGCCCAAGGCCGAGAAGACCGGTTCACGTGATGGTGGGCCGACTTAAGAGGAAAGCATAAAGAATATTCCCTTACAAAGGAAGCAAGACTAGGACTCCACTTGTAATAGAGTAATCCTAATCCTACTAGGACTAGTCATGTAACCCGCCACTTCAACATATATAAGGAGGGGCAGGGTGCCCCAAGAGGGGACAAGCAACAAGCAATAATCTCTAGGGCTAGACACAAAGGGGGAGCCGGCTTATGCGGCGACTCTCTCACGAGCAGCATAATGAGATCTAGCCACAAACAACATGTAGGGCTATTCCAGATGATGTTTCCCGGGGCCCGAAGCCGTCTAAATCCTTGTCTTGTGTTGCGTCTCTCGATTCCGCTCAACCCCTCTCAAGCTACTACAAAGATGCATTGGCATCACGACTAAGTCCTCATACTAGGACGTCTATCGTGACAATTCGACGACAGTTGGCGCCCACCGTGGGGCTCGCGCACGGTGGTGTTGAGTTCTTGGAGGGATCTCTCTGAGGGATCGAGAAGTTTTTAATTCATCAGATGAAGAAGATTCAAGAAATTAGGGTTGCATTAAGTGTGCTGTCACACAGTCGCCGAGTTAACAAAACCGACAAGCGGAGCAATCGAAAGTCAGATCAAGTCTTTTTGAGTGCTTACGCGTTGGTAAGACCGATAGGACTACCGTCAAGCGTCACCATGATTCTAGTACACGGACAGGATCTCCGCCCAATGATGGTTGTGCTACAGGGTCACTTCAAGATCCCGACACAGAAGCATTATCGGTTTTTTCGTCAAAATATCAAGATTGTTGGATTATTGCTAGTTCACAACCAAGTCGGCACCACGACCACGACTCGAAGAAACAAACAGGGATTGGTCGGAACGGCCACGAGCCAGGCTCCTTGGCCACTACGGGACGCGCTTCGCCTCTCGCCCGAGTGACCGTCGCCCCTCGCCTCTCGTCCGAGTTAGCGTCGCGCCTCGCCTCTCGACCGGGTCGCTCGCGCCAAGTCGTCCTGGCCTCGCGCTTGAGCCGCCGCATTCCACCTTCTGCAGGGGCCTCGAGCGCTGTTTCTGCCATGAACGACCCGCGTTGCTCCGCCTCGCCGGGGGACTCCTCATTCACGGCCACAACCCGATCCACCGGGGTTGTAGCCGCTTCAAACCACCGCTTCCTTAAGTCACCAGGGCCATGCAACTCGCCTCGTATCTGCAGCTGCGGTTGCGGCCGTGCGCTGAGCCGGCCGTATATGACCATCTGCAGCTCTGCCTCCGAGCGACTGCTAAGGCGTGCCTCCATCCTGCAAGCTGCCCCGGTGGCCTCACTTCTATCTTGGCATCCTAAGTCGCCCGCTTATTGGCATCTCTCCAACCCGCCTCTACCTCGGCCTTTCTCAAACTCCGACCTGCCATCGCAGCCACCGAGCGGATGCCTTTGACGCTGCTATGCTCACCAGCGTGAGTCGCTGCCACCGCCGTAGTTTCACTACGGCATGCCCGTCCTGCGCTGAGGCCGCCACTACCTCTGCTCGGAACCGCCCGCTCGGGCGCCACTATCCGCCACTGAGCTGTCCCGGCCATGAGCCGTCTACGCGTGACCCACCGCTTTAAGTCGCCGGCGTGTTGAGCCACCGCTTCGCGCTTGTCCGAGCTGCCGCAGGCTTGCTTCGCCTCCACTGTAGGTCGCCGCTGCCTCAAACACAGCAGCGCCAAGCCGCCGTCCGCCTCAAGTCGCCGGTGCCCCTCTGACATGGCCGCTGGGCTGCTGCTGGTGCTAGTGACCCCTGCGCCCCAAGTACCACAGCAGAGCCGGCGCCTCATCAACCGCATCGCCGGGTCGCCGCTGTTGCTGTCACAGCTGCGCCACAAGACGCCTCGGATGCCTAGCCTCGCGTCTGCCGGTTCCGCAAAACCGCCCGTTGCCCCCTGCCCTTCACCGCGCCTCGCGCCGTCGTTGAGCTGCCTTCGCTGGGTGGCCCTGCCTCCGTGTACTTTTGCCTCACTAACCAAGGCCAAGTAATATTATTACTACTATGTTTTGTTTCTCACACAGCAGGAAATCTGACTGAAGCCTGCGAATCAACACATTAAAAGAAAAGGGAGTCAACGGAGTGCCAACGCTGTTAAAGCCGTGCCTGATTGGCACCAGAATCAGTCCTGAGGCCGTGGTCTGCATTTTCTGTTTTTTCAGTCTGCTACACATGCATGTGAAGACAAAGACAACAGCAGGGACAGAAACAAGTTGCTCCTGCCACTGTTCATGCGAAAGGTTTCGGCCTCCTTTGGTTTGGAGGAATTTCATAGGAATTCTAGAGGATAGGATTCTTATAGGATTTTTTCCTTTAGAGCCCTTTGGTTCATAGGAATGGATTCCTATTCCTACATAGGATTGGTTCCTATCCTCCACATTTCATAGAAAATAAAAATGAGCCTAGACTCAATGGAAAAATTCCTTTGGTGTCAACCAAATGACATCTTGTTTCCTATTCCTACTCATAGGATTTGAGATACATGTCATCTCATTTCCTACAAGATTCCTATTCCTACGATAATCCTATCCTATGAACCAAAAGAGGCCTTCACGGTCCTAAAGAATTACTTGGTTGCAGGCAGGACAAAAGAAACAGGTGACCTGAAAGACTACACTCAGATTTTTTTGATCTTCAATCACTGCCTGGAACCGAGATATATCGTTAGAACATCGATGTAAGGCTCCGGTATGCAAATGATGGAGCGAGTCAATGGGAATAAAGAAAATAAGGAGGAGTTTGACCAGATGGATAAAGAGATAGGCCTCAGGCCTCTTAAAATGGGGTTAATAATGACCCAGAGGGTCCTTTCTGAGCCGCCTAGCTCCGTTCTACTGCGATCGCATTTTGAACTATTGCCTCTGCCAATCGCCGCCTCGCATTTGCCGGTTTCGATCGTACGATCGTCTTTGAGTCGTTTCACCTTTGTTATCAAGCAACTGGAGAAGAGAATACCACAGGTTGTTCGTAAAAGTCCTTTTGCAAGGGCAGGAGGGAGGGGGCTCAAGACCAACTCCCAAGGTGACCTGGGCCCTGACAAAATTGTCGCAGTCACTCAATGACAGGGTCATGTGATTGTGCTGCCTCGAGTGACCTGTTGCATAATGCCAAGCTGCAAAAAGGTTTAATGGATCAATTATCGCTATGGGAAAAAGAAATCAGCGGCAAACAGGCGACGCTGACATGGGATGCTCGTACGATGAAGGAGTAAACTACTACATGTGTACTGTTGTTTGACCCCAATTAAATTTTAGCCTGCGCATAGGTCATCTGTCATCCGAATATATCAGGTGATACCCGTCTAGTCTATTTTAAAGAGAACATATTTAGTTTCTTTAAGAACAATTACTCTGGCTGGTAATATTTTTGCACAGGACAATGATTCAATATAAGGGTGGTGCCATGTTGTGTTTATGGAGTGTGCATTAGCATCATCATGCACCGGCGTCCGCGCTCGCTTGTTACTGAAGAGGTGTACGCAAGCCGCCGCCCGTGCAGCTCGATCTACATCAACTCACTGAAACCATGCCTGTGATTGACTCGCCGACCGCGCGGCTTGCCACTACTGCAATTGATTCACCCGTTCGCACTGGCTTACAACGCCACGGCCGGCCCAACCATCTGCTCCCGTGGCCGACTTGCCCGAGATTGGTTTCAGCTTCACCATGGTGATCATCAACCTCGTGGTGGATAATTTCTAGCTTAACATATCAGGTGAAATCCATCCAGTATATTTTTTATATATTTCTTTTCTTTAAAAGAGCAATTACTCTGGCTTGCAAGTTCTCCAAATGCAGGACAAGTTATATCACTGAGCTGTTGACAGACTCATACCGGTTTATATCACGGCCAAATATGGAGAATCTCAAGACAACTCCTCGAGTCGCCTTGAGACTCGGGGGCTACGATGACATGACTCAGTAAATAATTGCCAGTTTAAAGCAGATTCAAGAACTCTGGGTCATCGGAGGGAATGATAACCCGGTTCCGGAGGACACCGCCATATTGATGAAAATTTAAAGGCCGTCGGAAAATTGTCGGTTCAAAATAAAGATTCCAGTTTAAAATCTGGTTCAAGAGACATCTCTCTCCCGCAAAGCTTTGAAGCTCTCAAATCCGGTTCAAACATCCAGCTCAAGGTAAATTTGTCTCTTACAAAACTTTTAAGCTCTCAAATCCGGTTCAAACATCCGGCTCAAGGACAATCTGTCTCCCACAAAGTTTTGAAGCTTTCAAATCCAGTTTAAAGTTCTGGTTCAAAAAGAATTAATCTCTCGCAAGATTCGAGTTCTCAGAAAAATTAAAGGTTGCCAAAGAGAACTTGCTGCCATGATGCGCAGTTCAAACGTGGGTATCCTGCCTTACGGCTTTCCTTATTATGGTCACTTGGGGGCTTCCTGCTCATCGAGCATAGCTGTCGGAACCCTCTTGATCGGCGCGATGCCAAAATTTATATGGTCACTTGGGGGCTTCCTGTTCAAACATAGGTCATATTTGAACCAAAGAGAACATAGTTGTCGATACCCGCTTGATCGGCACACTGCCAAACTCACTAGGGGGCTTCTTGATCGTATCCGAATCATAGCTTAACCCCTTTTGGGTCCGACTTGGATCGTATTCGAATCAGGGTCATTTGAATCATAGCTTCCTGTTCAAACATAGGTCATATTCGAACCAAAGAGAACATAGTTGTCGGTACCCTCTTGATCGGCACATTGCCAAAGCCACTAGGGGCTACAAGATCATATTCGACTCTTAGCTTAACCCCTTTGGAACAGTTTACTGATCGTATTCGAATCAAAAACCTCGATTTTTATTTGGTTTAAGTTTTTGCAAACAATCTTTGGTTTTGTCTTGAGAATTTTTTGCCCAGATCTAAGTATAAGTGTGGTTTCGTTTAAACCCGGCTTGGCTTTGGACGATAAGTCACCAGCATGTGACAATCATCATATATTTGGAAGTGTTGGCTTCTAAGGATTGGGTTATCACCCTTACTGCACAGGTCATGTAAACCGGCAGTACAAATTCAATATCACAACGGTTATCTGTGGGATATTATGACCCGCCCTGCGGTAAACCGCCAAGGGATCTTGTGATTTACTTGTGTGCAGGATAAGACTACATTTGGGTGGTTACCCGCCCTGGCTTTTGACGCTAAGTCGCCAGGGCATATGTTGTTTAAACTTTGTGCAGGATTTACAGAGCTATGATTTACATAAATGATTAAGTTCCAGCCCATCATCAAAGATTGAAATTGGTGTCTCAAAAGTCTTATCAATTCTTGATTTTCTCAAAGGCTATAAGCCGTCGGGTTATAAAAATTCCGGCTTACGATGGAGGCGTATTAAATTACCATCGGCCAACAGCCGTTGGGTATTTAAACTCTGGATTTACTTGTCAAGAGATAAGTGCCAGCGTTCTGGGAAAGGGGGTCCCCAGACTTGCCTGCCTGCGGCGTGGCTCATGTGGGGGCCCAGCGTGGCCCATCTTCATCAGCTCAAGCTCAAGACCCTCGCGAGGGGCCAAGCCTCGCGGGGCGGACGACCGGATGCTTCCTTGGAGGCAACCTCATCAGGCAGGCTCGCGAGGAGGCGGAGAGATCAAGGTAGGGGTACCTCATGAGGAGCCCATGACACAAGCCATGACGATCGAGACCAGGCGGGCGCCGGCCTGCGCAGTGTCGGGCAAGCACAGGCCAAGGCATCGGGCAAAGGTTACCATTCCGGTGCAACGAGACCAAGACCAGCAGAGCGGCAGGACGGAGGTCATCGTGGAGCCCAAGACGGCGTCATTACCATTGCTTTTGGCAGCCAAAGACCACCTTTGGTCAGGATAACTTGTACTAGATGTTCCCCTTCAAAATGGCCAGTTGTTGGCGCCCTTCCCGCTCATTATTTGGGGAGAGGCCCAGGGCCTCTATAAATAGAGCTAGCCACCACAGAGTAGAGGCGACTGAACTCACCCAAGCAGTTCATCGCACCAGCTCAAGAACACCTCTCGCGAGGTTGTTCTTCCCTTGTAATGTTCATCATGAGCCCTCGAGGAAATCCACCACACCACACACTAGAGTAGGGTCTTACACCACAACGGTGGCCCGAACCAGTATAAACCTCGTGTCCCTTGTGTTGTTCGTTGTTTCCAGCTTAGATCACGCGAGGAGATTGGACGTAGATCGGTAGGGGAGAGATCTCCGTGCGCACCCCAGTGTTCGAACCTCAAGGGTCTGCCGGAACCCGAAATCCGACAATAAGGTATTCAAAGTCGCTTTGGCGCAATGGCTATTATTTTATCAATGGATATGATTTATTCTACATTGGAAGAAATAGTCCCGAGTCGCTGTAGGCTTACGACCTGGCACTTGGGGGCTGCATTATTCAAGTTGAGATTTCATCAAATATGCAAGTCCCATGTCACTGCCAGCATGCACCATGGCCCTTGGGGGCTAATGCAAAGTCATTTCATACTTGCTTCATTAAAAGACCTGAATCATCACATCGTAATGAGCCGGCCCTTGGGGGCTACCAATTGCTCATGTCAACAATTTAAGGTGCACAAGTCTTATTCCATTATATTGAAGGCTCCACTGCTTAGTTGGTAAAACACAAAGCTCTTAACCTTGTGGACGTGGGTTCAAGCCTCATGATGGGGGTTACATCATATGATGTTCTTTTCAAAAAAAGTATATATAAAGTCTCAGCTCAATATTATCTTACTGAGCCGGCCCTTGGGGGCTGCACGTTGCAGTTCAAGTCTACATGATCATATTTATAAAGTCCCTGCTCATTATTGCATAATGACCCGGCCCTTGGGGGCTACAGTGGTTGAAGTTTTTATGAGCATAAGGCAATTACAAGTCCCATGTTGCTGCAAGCATGCCAACCCGACACTTGGGGGCTACATATGAGGAATACTCGATTCTGACTAGTGATTGAGATGAACAACATGGATTTCTTCAAAGTGGTAATATTTATATTGAAGCAAGTCTTAAGTCATCACTTTGCTCTACTCAAGACTTGGGGGCTACAGGTAACATGGATATAAGGAGAAATATTTTCAAAATCTCAGTTTTTGAGCAAACCAGATTGACCAGACGTCACTAATCATTATGACCCGGTGTGTGCAACAATCATAACCCGGCGTCGACAACAACTATGACTCGGTGCTATCAATATTTACAAACCGGCAATTTTGGTAATATTAAACTGACAAGTTCTACATCTTCAAACCGGCTGAATATCAGATGAGTATTTCAAGACCAATATTTCTTAAATCGACGCTTTGGAACCGGACTCAAGTTGATTATTCTTCACAATATTTCTCTGGGAGAAACCAACATCAGCGATTTAAGTGTGAAGCCAGCTTATTGACCCGGATTTTCTAGAAGGAGAAAATGACAAGGACTTAAGGATGATCAAGTGCCGGCTTACAAGAATATTTAACCCGGATCACAACCTATCAAGTTTGTTCTTGTGTTTATTTTACAGGATCAGTCTAACATGGATAAATCCAAATTAAACTGGGGGCTAATGTCGGGGATATACCCCGCGGTATGACCCGTCCGGAAGTATGACCCGGTCGGACTTGGCAGCTCATAGAGACCCAGCAAGTATTTGATGACTTACTGATGACCCCAACGGCGAGTCAGATGGATGACAAGGACAAAGGCCGAGAAGGCCAGTTTCATGTGATGGTGGGCCAGCTTAAGAGGAAAGCATAAGGAATATTCCCTTACAAAGGAAGCAAGACTAGGACTCCACTTGTAATAGAGTAATCCTAATCCTACTAGGATTAGTCATGTAACCCGCCACTTCAACATATATAAGGAGGGCGGGGCACCCCAAGAGGGGACAAGCAACAAGCAATAATCTCTAGGGTTATACACAAAGGGGGAGCCGGCTTATGCGGTGACTCTCTCATGAGCATAATGAGATCTAGCCACAAGCAACATGTAGGGCTATTCCGGATGATGTTTCCTGGGGCCCGAAGTTGTCTAAATCCTTGTCTTGTGTTGCGTGTCTCGATTCCGCTCAACCCCTCTCAAGCTACTACAAAGATGTGTTGGCCTCACGACGAAGTCCTCATACTAGGACATCTGCCGTGACAATTCTACGACACCGCGCATGGCCCTTGTGTCTTGCAACTCCTGGGTGGTCTTCGTGATGAACTCCTAAACGGTGGGCAATCCTTGCCATGTGCCCTCCTGAGGGAAACGTGCCACGAAGCACGCCTCCAAGTGGTGCCCCAGCGTCTCCCTCGCGAGGTGGGCAAAGTCTGAGGCCTTCCAGAAGAAAGCCCCTGAGCCCTGCCTGAGAAGGGCGCCGGGCGCGCCTTCCTATGCGATGGAGGGAGACGCCCCTGGAGCAGGCGTTGATCCTGACGAGGCTCCGGCTGCGGCGTCACCCTCCTGAGGTCCTGCGTGGCGCAGCTGTTTCTTCTTCTTGGGGGTGGCCTCAGGAGGGCCCTCACCCTTGCTGTCGAGGTCGTCGATTGTTGCAGCTTGGAAGGCACGCTCGAGAGAGCACACCGCATCTCTTTCTTCACATGGGACCATGATGATCCCGCTGCTTCCCGGCATCTTGAGGACATTGTAGCCGTGATGGATTACTGCCATGAACTTGGCCAGGGCTGGATACCCGAGGATGGCGTTGTACGGCAGGCGGATGTATGCGACGTCGAAGTCGATGAGCTTGGTGCGGTAGGTCTTGCGTTCCCCGAAGGTGACAGGGAGGCAGACCTGCCCTATCGGTGTGGTAGAACCGTCGGTCACTCCTGAGAAAGGCTTGGTGGGCTGAAGCTGATCATACGGCACTTGGAGGCAGTCGAACATGTCGACGGACAAGACGTTGAGCCCTGCGCCGCCGTCGATGAGGGTCTTGGTAACTTGCATGTTGCTGATGACTGGGGAGCAGAGCATCGAGAGGGTGCCAGCGGTAGCTGCACACTTGAGCTGGTCTGCCGAATTGAACGTAATGGGGCACTGGGACTATCTGAGCGGGCGCATGGCTTCGAGCTTGGGGAGGACTGCATTCACTTCACGAGCAAACTGCTTGAAGATACGCTGCGAGGCTGGGGCCTGGGCTCTGCCCAAGATGCAGGCGATAGCACGTGGTTCCTAGAAGCCCCCAGCCCCCTCGTCCTGATGGTGTTCGTCATTCCTTCTTGGCGGTGGTGGCAGCGGAGGGAGTCTGGCGTTGCCTTGAGGAAGATCCTCACGAGGCTGATCCCTCCAGGCGCCCTCGCGAGGCTGGTCCTGCCAGCGGTCCTCACAAGGCCGATCGCGCCACTCCTGGCGTGGGCCACGGTCGTCCAAGTGTCCGCCACCATGCCCTCCTCCTCGGCCGCAACCCCAGTCGCCGCGCTCGGGGCGTCGACCGAAGCGCCCTTCGTGAATCGCTCTAAGCTCTTGATAGTTGTTGGCGCTGTGGGTGTTCAGGTTGTGGAAGACGCAGAATGGACGGCTGCCCTTGGATGACTCTGGTTGGTCTTTACCATGCTTGGTGTCTGGTTCCGCTGTGAGCACAGCTACCCCCTTGCGCTACACATCCTTGGCCTTGGCTTTCTTCTCCTATGGGTCCGCAGCAGGGAGCTCGAGGAGGGAGAGGCGCCCCTCCTCAGCTCTAGCACACTTGGTCGCGATGTTGAATAGCTCCAAGGTCGTGCACAGCTCTTCATGGATGGCGAGCTCCTCCTTCATCTTGATGTCGCGGACGCCATCAGAGAACGCAGAGATGATGGCCTCATCGGTCACCTTGGGGATCCTGATCCGTGCGCTATTGAAGCGTTGAATGTACTTTTGCAGGGTCTCTCCTGGCTGTTTCTTGATGCGGCGCAGGTCGCCTGCAACCGGGGGACGGTCGCTAGTGCCCTGGAAGTTGGTGATGAAGCGGGTGCGCATCTCGTCCCAGGAGGAGATTGAGCCCGGAGGCAGGTTCAGGAGCCAGGAGCGGGCGCCTTCCTTGAGAGCCATGGGGAACCAGTTTGCCATGACCTTCTCGTCGCTGTTGGCTGCTTCGATGCTCAGCTCATAGAGTTGCAAGAACTCCTCAGGGTCGGGGGTGTCGTCGTAGCGAGGAGGCAGATCTGGCTTGAACTTGCCTGGCCAGGCGACGCTATGCAGCTCGGGGGTGAAGGTGCGGCAGCCAGCTGTGGTCACCGGGACCCGCCTTGGGGGTGGAGCTTGGTCGTGATGGGGTCCGCGCCCTGCCGCTATAGGTGGCGTGCGCACTTGCCGCAGCAGCCGATCCTGGCATGATGGCGCGAGGAGCGGCAGAGCATTTTGTTGCGGCCGAGGGACTTCTTGGTAGCTTCTCTCTTCACGCGCGGGCGCGGGACATGGCGGGTCGCGGCGCGGAGCCGTGTGTCTTAGCACCAGGGCGCTGTCTTGGGGCTGAGGTGGTGGAGGCGCTCCATGAGCTATGTCGCCCGTAGCTGGCGGAGGGTGAGGCGGAGAGAGGGACGGCGCAGGGGAGCCCCCTGCAGCGCGGACAAGCTTGGTGATGCGGTCGAGCCAGTCCTCGTAGAGGTCGTCGACCAGACAGTAGCGCAGGAGCTCCTGCGCCATGAGGAGCGCAGCCCGTGCATCCATGGGAGGGCGATGTGCATGGGAAGAAGAACCGGCCAGGGTTAGCGATGGAGTGGCGGTGTGGCCGTCCCGCCGCACCGAGGGGTGCAGCGAGGATGCTTGCTGCTCGTTCCCCGCCAGTCCGGTGGCGGCGTTGGCAGCAGGCAACGGGGAATGACGAGGCAGCCCGCCGACGGGAGCCGTTCTGAGCAACATGGGCGGCGAGGGCAGCCCGGTGCTTGGCACGAGCGCAGCGCGTGTCTACCATGGAGACGATGAAGCAACAGAGCGTGGAGCGACGGAAGGAAGCTTCGACGCACCCCTACCTAGCGCGCCAAATGTCGGATCACGGGTTCCGGCAAACCCTTGAGGTTTGAACACTGGGGTGCGCTCGAAGGTTTTCTCCCTATCGATCCACGCCCTAGCTCTCTAAGATCTCGCAGATGAACTCAACTAACTCACAACACAGAAAGACACAAGATTTATACTAGTTCGGGCCACCGTTGTGGTGTAATACCCTACTCAAGTGTGGTGGTGGTGGATTTCCTCTAGGGCTGATGAAGAACAGTTACAAGGGGAAGAACTGCCTCCTGAGGTTGAGGTGTTCTTGTGCTTGGTGGACTGGTGATGAGGTCGATCCTCTCCCCTTCCACTGTGGTGGCTAGTTCTACTTATATAGGCCCTGCACCTCTCCCCAAATATTGAGCGGGAAGGGAGCCAACAATGGCCAATTCGAAAGGGGACAGCTAGTACAAGTTATCCTGACAAAAGGTGGTCTTCTCCTCCCAAAGGCTCTAGTGATGACGCCGTCTTGGGCTCCATGGTGAACTCCGTCATGTCGTCCTTCTAGTCTTGGTATCGTTGCGCCAATATGGAAACCTTTGCTTGATGCCTCGGTACTCTGTGTCTGCGCTTGCCCCACTTGGCACCAAAGAGGAAACAAGGACATTGCGTGCGCTGGCGCCACCTGGTCATGATCGTCATGGCTCACATCATGAGGACCTCGCGAGGTTTGCCTTGCCTTGATCTCTCCGCCCCTCATGAGCCTGCCTGGCAAGGCTGCTCCTAAGGTGGTCTTGCATCGTCCGCCTCGTGAGGCTTGGCCCCTCGCGAGGATCTTGAATGCCTTGTCGATGAAGATGGGCCGTATAGACCTGCCAGCCCAGCCACGCCATGGGCCACAGGTAGGGAAGTCTGGGGACCCCCGTTCCCAGGACGCCGACAGCTATACGATGGTGTTGTGGACAGGATGAGACTATTGTCGGGGCTGGCCAACAACCTGTCAGTCTATGGCCACGCTTGGTTGTGCGACCAGTTATTTGGTCGATTCGAGATGTTCAACCTCCCGGCAACCGTCATCCCCCTGAACATCAACTCTTCTCGTGATCAGATATTGAAGTGGATGCTAGATTATAACACCGAGGGAGTGTTGGGCACTTGGCGGCTCCCTTCTCTTGATGAAGAGCTCCAGTGGTCGAGCACCCTGGTGGAGAAGTCCACCAGGGATGAAGGGGAGATGTACAAACGCACCTCTGCTGCGGAGGTTGCGTACATTCTGAAGAGGGTCACGGAGGACAAGGATGCCTGCCGCATAGAGATGGAAAAGGCCGCAAAGTCTGGGAAAGGCAAAGGGAAGGCTGGGAACGGGAGCTCTTCCCAGGGCGCCAGTGAGGCACAAGCCACAGAAGATTCTGTCCAGGAAGAGTTTGCCGGGGATAGCTTTGCCGGGCTAGATGCTCTGGCCACGGCAGCAAAGGAGCTCCAGGAAGGAGAGGAAGCAGAGAGGGAGGGGAACGCGACAGTGTCCCCTGAGGAGGAGGGGTGGCTTGTGGCAGGACAACAAGCTCCCGCATCGGATCCAGATCTGCATACCCCCAGGTGCACTGCGGCCCGGGGAGCAGCGATCTCTAATCGAGCGCCACCCGCCAAGAAGGTGAAGAAGACCTCCGCCAAGATCAAAAAGGCCGAGGGGGGGGGCGTGCCGTCAATCCCCCCAAACAGCTGGTGTCTACGGAGGAGGAGTCCGGCTCCAATGCTAGCTTGAGTTCTTCGCATACCTCATCTCCCCTGGAGCCCTTGATGTCACGGCAAGCACTGAAGCTGCCAGAGAGCTCCACCCTTCCACCTCAGAAGAGAAGACGAGAGTCCCCTCCTCCCATTGAGTTCAACTTTAACTCCATGCTTATTGCGGAAGAGTAAGGAGAATTCCTCTTTGTGGTAAACATCTTCCAATGCAAATCTTGAATGGTTCACTAACTGACCTCTTGTTCTTGTTATTGTCGGCAAGTAAGTGGAGGAGGATACGGGGACCCTCATGCACCACTTCTAGAGGAAACTCCGGCGCCTCGGGTCGCTGAAGGGCGTGGGGGGTTCGACTTGGTAGGGAAGGATGCGGAAGACACCGTACCGAGACCCCAATCCAGCCCCCGGCCTGGGTGCGGGGACTCGACCCCGCCCACTGAAGGTGATGGAGACGGCCCTTCCGCCTGTTCACACGGAAGTGGGGACGAAGCATCGTGGGACGAGCCTCTTTTGGAGGAGCATGCGCCCCCTGCCGCCCAAGCTGAGGATGTCGTCATGGAATCCTCTACAGCAGAGACAGCGCAGAAAGCTGCCGGGACTTCCCCGGCAGAGAGCGAAGCCCGTGACCCAGCAACGACTGTTGCCGGGGAAACAAAAACCCCTGCCCGGCAGACTTCTTCAAGTATCTAGCTTATCCTTTCTTCTCTTACATACTCTGGCTGCTTCCACTGGCTCCTTTATTTGCTCCGAACCTTCCATTCTTATGTTTGTTTTCCGGCTCCTTCCACCCGCAGCCGCCCAGGCCAAGGAACCAGACTTGTTGGAAGTGGTGGCGGACATAGGGAGGTCAGCCGCAGATGGGGCCGCGAAGATCGCGGCCGCTGAAGGGCATGATCTCGTAGCCGGTGCAACGCATGGTTCCTGGGTAATGACAGAGCATTCTCTGGAGAGCGCCCCGGTGGAGGAAGTGGTCGCCAAGGTGAAGATTCCTCTTCAAACCATGGGTCCACTCCCCTTTGTCGGGGGCCCTATGGACGCCCAACCATCTTCCTCAGGCACGTTGGCCGTGGTGTCACTGTTGCCTGATATCAGAACCCCGGCCTGTCTTTGACAGAAGCAGAGCTTGATGAAGAGCTTCAATTGTCGGATCACGGGTTCCGACAAAACCCTCGAGGTTCGAACATTGGGGTGCGCATGAAGGTTTTCTCCCTATCGATCCACGCCCTAGCTCTCTAAGATTTCGCAGATGAACTCGACGAGCTCATAAGACAAACACACAAGATTTATACTGGTTTGGGCCATCGTGGTGGTGTAATACCCTACTCCAGTGTGGTGGTGGTGGATTTCCTCTTAGGATGATGATGAACAGTACAAGGGGAAGAACAACCTCCTGAGGTTGAGGTGTTCTTGTGCTTGGCGAACTTGTGTGGGTGAGATGCCTCTGAATGAGTTCTCCTTCTCTTTCTCTCATTTTCTCTCGTCCCCCTCTATTGTGGTGGCTAATTCTACTTATATAGGCCCTGGTCCTCTCCCCAAATATTGAGCGGGAAGGGAGCCAACAACGGCCAATTCGAAAGGGGACAGCTAGTACAGCTTATCCTCACAAAAGTAGTCTTCTCCTGCAAAAGGCTCTGGTGGTGATGCCATCTTGGGCTCCATGGTGATCTCCATCTTGCCGTCCTGCTGGTCTTGGTCTCGTTGCACCGATATGGAAACCTTTCCTTGATGCATCGGTACTCCGCGCCTACGCTTGGCCCCTTGGCACCAAAGAGGAAGCAAGGACACTGTGCACGCTGGCGCCTGCCTGGCACCCGTCTGGTCTCGATCGTCATGGCTCACGTCATGAGGACCTCGTGAGGTTTGCCTTGCCTTGATCTCTCTGCCCCTCGTGAGCCTGCCTAGCGAGGCCGCTCCTGAGGAGGTCTTGCGTCGCCCGCCTCGCGAGGGTCTCGAATACCTCGTCGATGAAGATGGATCGTACAGCCCTGCTAGCTCAGCCACACCATGGGCCGCAGGCAGGCAAATCTGGGGACCCCCGTTCCCAGAACACCGACAGTAGCCCCCGGGCCCAAGGCGTTCTCGGGCTTGGCTTCGAGGCGAATCCAAACATCAAGCGCGGAGCACCGCGAGCCCCAAAAGCCGGTGGCCTTGGTTGACGCATGGCGGTTGATTGGACGTCGACGTCTCCGCTTCCCCACGCTGCCTCGACAACTGCCCGATTTGACAAGTCCCTGCGACATGCAAGGAAAACCATCATTACGTGTGATTGTGGGGGTGCTGGTTGGCCTTCTCCTGCTATAAATGAGGAAGGGGGCGGAGCCCCCGTCCCCCACTTCTTCCCATTCCGCCTGCTTCTTCCTCCTCTACTCCACCACCGACTCCAATGGCACCGTCGAAGAGGTTCTCCGCCACGGAGAAAGGAAAGGCCCCTCTTGAGGGGCCCGACTCCCCAGCGCCCAAGCGGGGACGCGACCGTCCCCGCAAGCACACCACGACTCCCGTCGTGGCCCCCCACTCCCGGGGTGGCGCCGCTGCGCGTGGTGCGGGTCGCTCCAGTCGCGGCAGCCCCATCGATGAGGTGAGACGTGGCGTGGTTGCGCGGCCTCCGCGGCCGCGCTTCCACTCGGCAGAGGTGCTGCCGGAGTTTGTTGTCTGGTCAAGGATCCGGCTGGCAACTGGCTTCAGCTTCCGCGCTTCTTTGTCGATGAGCTGTCGGCCTCTGGTCCAGGCGGGCTCTGGCTGCAGGCGGGCGGCTGCTACAGCAGGGCCTCCTGGGTCGTGGTTGAAGTCTCCACCGCGGGCAACATAGCTCTGGCCCGCGGTTGGCAGACGTTCGCCCGCGTGTGTGGACTGGGCAGGTGGTGCACCCTCCATTTTAAGTATGACGGTGATGTGACCCTCTACGTGAGGGTGTTTGGGGAAGATGGTCGCCGCGCCGGGTGCTGCCTCGAGACGAATGACGACGAGGTGCTCAGTCTCGGTGATGGCCGCGACGAGGGCGAGCCCGCCGACCGCACCTCATCTAGCTATGGTGGCTCTTGTCTTTGCGAAAGCTCCGGCAATGGTGGCTACGACCAGCCGCCACGCTCGCTTCGAAGGTGGTAGCGGGTCGTCTCGTCACCGCGCCTCCGTGAAGCGCGAGGAGGGATCCGGCTAAGCTCGGGACATCGCTGGAGGCCTGCCCCCGTGGTTCGCTGCAACGCCGCTTTTGTTTTGTTCCTCTTTTCTTTCCTGCATCAAAATGAAACCAGTATGGGCCCGGAGGGGCATGTATCGAACTGTGATTCCTCAATCATTATGTTATGCTTGTTATTTCCATGTTGTGTCGTTATTTTGTGCGGAGATAACTTAGCCTGGTGCATTCGGGGCAGCCTCTTCTTCACGAGGCACTTGTTTCCTCGTGCCCGTCTTGGCTTAGTGGTTGCTCAGGAACTGCAAAAAAAATTCATTAGGAAGCTCGCTAGGAGACTTATCGTTCACCCGAGCCTTGACCCAGCGCTTCATATCGTGGTACCCGAGGGGCACGGATTAGGAGAGATGTTCCGGCTTGTGGGCTCGAACGAGGGTGCCTCATGAGAAAGCAGACCGAAGGCAGAGAGAAGGACCAACACGGGAGGAAGAAACCCTCGCGAAGGCGCCTGCCTAGCCCCCTCATGAGGTATGCGAGAGAGAGAACACAAGCGAATGGAATCGGAAGAGGCGGCAAAAGGCGACGGAACCAAATCAACAAGGAACATCAGAAGCAAACTTCAATTAAGAGAAGGCGAGCCAACTATGGAAAGCAAATGAAAAGCCGCGTCCGGCACCTAGTCTAGTCTTCAAGTCTTCTCACCAGCGCGGAGCTAAGTGCTGCCACTAGGCGTGGGAGGGAGCCCCTAAGGCCCAAGGGCGGCACTCCTGAGACTCCGGGGCGTGTACAACCTCACTCATTATTATGTGAGAGTGTCACGGGCGGCGATTCTTCACAGGCACCGAGCCTTCTTCACAGGCACTAGGCCTTTCTTCACAGGCACTGGGCCTTTCTTCACAGGCACTGGGCCTTTCTTCACAGGCACTGGGCCTTTCTTCACAGGCACTAGGCCTTGCTTCACATGCACTGGGCCTTTCTTCACAGACACTGGGCCTTGCTTCATCGGCACTGGGCCTTGCTTCACAGGCACTGGGCCTTTCTTCACAGGCATTGGGCATTGCTTCACAAGCACTGGGCCTTGCTTCATGGGTAGAACTTCCGGAGGTGCTGGATGTTCCAGGCGTTCTGGATGGGCACCCCGTCCTATGTCTCCAGGCACGCGGCGCCAGGCCTAGAGATATGGACGACCCTGAACGGGCCCTCCCACATGGGTGAGAGCTTGTACAACCCTTCCCTAGAGAGGACCCGCCTCAGGACAAGGTCACCTGCCTCGAGCGTCCTGGAGCGGATGTTGCGACAGTGGTATCACCGTAGTGCCTGCTGGTACCTTGCCGCCCTCAGTGCAGCTTCGCGGTGATGTTCCTCCCCAGTACAAGGTCCATCCCCTGCGTGGCGTCCTGCTGCATTTCATCAAACGCCATGACCCGTGTGGAGCGATGCTTGACCTCATGAGGGAGGACCGCTTCGGCTCCGTAGACAAGGAACAATGGGGTATCTCCCGTTGGCTTAGTGGCAGTGGTGCGGATGGACCACATCGCGGACTGGATCTCGTCGTGCTAGCCCCTGCCGCAGGCCTCGAGCTTCTTCTTGAAGGTCCTGGTCTTGAGGCCTCTCAGGACCTCCGCATTGGCGCGTTCGGCCTGGTCATTGCTCCTGGGGTGCGCCACCGAAGCGTAGCAAATCTGCATTCCAAGGTTAGCACAGTATGTTTTGAAGAGGTTACTGGTGAACTGCGAGCCATTGTCGGTGATGATGCGGTTGGGGACCCCGAAATGGCTCACGAGGCCCTTGCTGAACTTAACCATGGAACCAGCTGGGATGGTGCGGACGACTTCCACTTCCTCCCACTTGGTGAACTTGTCGGTGGAGACGTAGAGGTAGCGATAGCCCCCTGGCGCTCGAGGGAATGGGCCCAAGATATCCATCCCCCAGACCGCGAATGACCATGTGAGTGGTATAGTCTGGAGGCCCTGAGCTGGCTGATGGATCTGCTTGGCATGGAACTGGCAAGCTTCGCAGGACTTCACCAGCTCAGCTGCGTCGTTGAGCGCCGTGGGCCAGTAGAATCCACTGCGGAACACCTTGTCGACAAGAGTCTGTGATGACGAGTGGTGTCCGCAGTCCCCGCCGTGTATGTCAATCAGCAACTCCTTCCCCTGGTCCCTGGAAATGCAACGCAGCAAAACATCATTCGGTCGCTTGCTGTACAACTCACCGCCCTGTATGCAGTATGTCGTGGCTTGCCGGGCCACACGCTCTGCATCCTCTTCCTTCTCCGGTAGCGCCCCTTTCCTCGGATATTCCTTGAATTCCTTGGTCCAACATCCCTCTTGGGGCTCGAGCGCCAAGAGCAAGCGAGCTCCTAAGGTCGGGCCACAAGCTGGGGCTCCCGTGGCAGGCGGTTGTGGGAGCTCCTCCCGAGGCCGTGCCGTGCTTGAAAGTGGTGGCATCGCTGACGGCTTGAAGAGCCGCTCCTCGAAGACACTAGGCTCTTGGGGCTGCCGCTTGGATGCCCTC
The DNA here is from genome assembly GCF_018294505.1 of Triticum aestivum. Lineage (NCBI taxonomy): Eukaryota > Viridiplantae > Streptophyta > Magnoliopsida > Poales > Poaceae > Triticum > Triticum aestivum. Next base: position 152,258,834 of record NC_057806.1, read on the forward strand.
CTGGCGATGTCGTCGGCTTCCTTGTTGGTGCCTCGGGGCACATGCTGCACCTCCAGGCCTAGGAACTGCTTTTCCATCTTACGTACCTCTACGAGGTATGCCTCCATGTGCTCATCCTTTGGCTCATATACTTTGTTGGAGAAGTTGACTAGGAGCTGTGAGTCACCCTTAACGGTGAGGCGTTTTACCCCTAGAGCTGTCGCGGCCTTCAAGCCAGCTATGAGACCTTCGTATTCTGCGATGTTGTTGGAGACCTTCTCACCCTGCTGAAAACAGAGCTGCACAGCGTAGTAGAGCTTGTCCTGCGTGGGCGAGATGAGTACTGCTCCAACCCCCACGCCCTGGTGCACGAAGGCACCATCAAAATACATGACCCATCCGTCGGGCGCCTCGCTTCCTGGCGAGGTGGACCGGTCCTCGCCCACTTCAAGTGCCGGGGCATCCGTCCGTTCCGCCACAAAATCAGCGAGCGCGGCTCCCTTGATGACCCTGGTAGTGCTGAACTCCAACTGGAACGCCTGCTGCTCGATGTTCCACTCAGCGACCCTTCCAGCGGAGTTGGGGCTCCTGAGCACCCTCTCCAATGGGTAGGCCGAGACGACCTTGATAGGGTGGCCCTGGAAGTAGTACCGCAACTTGCGTGAGGCCAGCAGGAGCGTGAGCAGGAGCTTCTGAGGCATGGGATACCGTGTCCTCGCGTCCCTCAACACCGTGCTGATGAAATACACCGGGTGCTCGATGAGGACCGGCGTGTTGGTGAGGCCCGCGTCTTGTGAAAGCCGGGGTGCCTCCTGAGGTGGCGGGACCCCTGGCGCCTGATCGCTTGCGGGAATCTCTACGGCGTCGTCCTGCCGAGTTTGGTTTTCTGTTGCCGCCGCTATGGCTCTTGTTGCACCTTCTTGACTCATCTCGGCTGGCGGCGTAGCTTGGCGCGGCGCACTCTTGGCCTGGTGCTCCTCTCGAACCGCCAATAGTGCAAAGCTGGCGGAGTATGGGGTGGCGGTAAGATAAAGTACTAGACGCTCAAGAGGTCGTGGCGCCACCATCACCGGAGGGCTGGTCAGGTATCTCTTGAGCTCTTGGAAGGCTCCGTCAGCCTCCGGAGTCCACTCGAACGGGCCCTTCTTCTTCATCAGCTTGAAGAAGGGTAAGGCACGCCCTCCTAGCTTGGAGATGAAGCGCCCCAATGCAGTCACCCGACCAACCAACTTCTGCATTTCCTTGAGGGTATGCAGTGGGCTCATGCCCTCAATGGCCTTGATCTTCTTCGGGTTCACCTCGATCCCTCTGTGTGACACGAGGAATCCTGGCAGCTTGCCAGAAGGGACACCGAACACACACTTTTCCAAGTTAAGCCGCAAGTTCACCTGGCGCAGGCTTTCGAAGGTCTCCTCTAGGTCTTGGATCAAGGTTCTCGCCTCCCGAGACTTCACCACAATGTCGCCGACGTAGGCCTCCGTGTTCCTCCCGAGCTGCCGCCCTAAAGCGATGTGCATCAGCCGCTGAAAGGTCGCACCCGCGTTGCGCAGTTGGAAGGGCATACATGTGTAGAAGTACACCCCACACGGGGTCAGGAAGGTTGTCTTCTCTACATCTTCCACCGCCATCTTGATTTGGTGATACCCTAAGAATGCATCTAGGAAGCACAGTAGGTCGCACTCGGCGATGGAGTCGATGATCTGGTCGATGTGCAGGAGAGCGAACGGATCTTGAGGGCACGCCTTGTTGAGGTTGGTGAAGTCGATGCACATTCGCTCCTTCCCGCCTTTCTTCGGCACCACGACGGGGTTTGCCAGCCATTCGGGATACCTAACCTCATGAATGGCACCTGCCGCCTCCAACTTGCGGGTCTCTTGGATAATGAAGGCCTGCTTCTCCGTGGACTGCCGCCTTGCTTACTGCTTCACAAGGCGCACATTGGGGCATACCCTTAAGTGGTGCTGAATCACCTCTCTCGGGACCCCACCAGCTGATTGGGCTCCCATGCGAATATATCCTTGTTCGCGCGCAAGAACTTCACCAATGATTCCTCTTGGCTGGGGTTGAGGCCGGCACCTATGGTGAAGGTGGCTCCTGAGGAGCTGTCCTTGTCGACCCGCACCTGCTTGGTTTCTGCCTTGTCTTGGGTGAACAACTGCTTCTTCTTGGTTGGCGCGGCCTCCTTGGCCTCGGGGGCACCGGCGCCGACGGGCTGCACCGCCGCAGCGGTCCTGAAGGCAAGTTTGAGTGCCGTCACAGCCTCCTTGGTGTCCTCCTTGACGGTGAGGACACCTTTGCTTCCAGGCATCTTCATGAGGTTGTAGGCTGGATGAGTCGCTAATGTCTACTACACAACCTTCTTCTTGTAGACGTTGTTGGGCCTCCAAGTGCAGAGGTTTGTAGGACAGTAGCAAATTTCCCTCAAGTGGATGACCTAAGGTTTATCAATCCGTAGGAGGCGTAGGATGAAGATGGTCTCTCTCAAGCAACCCTGCAACCAAATAACAAAGAGTCTCTTGTGTCCCCAACACACCCAATACAATGGTAAATTGTATAGGTGCACTAGTCCGGCGAAGAGATGGTGATACAAGTGGTATATGGATAGTAGATATAGGTATTTGTAATCTGAAAATATAAAAACAGCAAGGTAGCAAGTGATAAAAGTGAGCGTAAATGGTATTGCAATGTGTGGAAACAAGGCCTAGGGTTCATACTTTCGCTAGTGTAAGTTCCCTCAACAATACTAACATAATTGGATCACATAACTATCCCTCAACATGCAACAAAGAGTCACTCCAAAGTCACTAATAGCGGAGAACGAACGAAGAGATTATGGTAGGGTACGAAACCACCTCAAAGTTATTCTTTCCAATCAATCCGTTGGGCTATTCCTATAAGTGTCACAAACGGCCCTAGAGTTCGTACTAGAATAACACCTTAAGATACAAATCAACCAAAACCCTAATGTCACCTCAAGTATCCGTGGGTATGATTATACGATATGCATCACACAATCTCAGATTCATCTATTCCACCAACACATAGAACCTCAAAGAGTGCCCCAAAGTTTCTACCAGAGAATCACGACGAGAACGTGTGCCAACCCCTATGCATAGGTTCCCAATGTCACAAAACCCGCAAGTTGATCACCAAGACATACATCAAGTGTTCTCAAGTCTTTAAAGACACAATCCGATAAGATAACTCCAAAGGGGAAACTCAATTCATTACAAGAGAGAAGAGGGGGAGGAGAAACATAGGATCCAACTATAATAGCAAAGCTCGCGATACATCAAGATCGTATCATCTCATGAACACGAGAGAGAGAGAGAGAGAGAGAGATCAAACACATAGCTACTGGTACATACCCTCAGCCCCGAGGGAGAACTACTCCCTCCTCATCATGGAGAGCGCCGGGATGATGAAGATGGCCACCGGTGAGGGATCCCCCCTCCGGCAGGGTGCCGGAACAGGGTCTTGATTGACTTTTTGTGGCTATGGAGGCTTCTAGCGGCGGAACTCCCGATCTAATCTCCGTTCTGGAAGTTTTAGGGTACGGCGATATATATGGGTGAAAGGAGTACGTCGGTGGAGCTACGGGGGCCCCACGAGGTAGGGGCGCGCCCTAGGGTGGTGGGCGCGCCCCCACCCTCGTGAGCACCTCCCGAATCTTCTGACATGGGGTCCAAGTCCATCGGGTGGCTTTCGTTCCAAAAATAACTTCTCTAGTTGATTTTGTTCCGTTTCGACTTCGTCTAATATTCCTTTTCTTCAAAACACTGAAATAGGCATAAAACAGCAAATCTGGGCTGGGCCTCCGGTTAATAGGTTAGTCCCAAAAATAATATAAAAGTGGATAATAAAGCCCAATATTGCCCAAAACAGTAGATAATATAGCATCAAAAATTATAGATAGGTTGGAGACGTATTAGTCGCTGCCATGAACTAGGCTAGAGCTGGATACCCGAGGATGGCGTTGTACGGGAGGCCGGTGCGGGCGATGTCAAAGTCGACCAGCTCGATGCGATACTTGTCGCGCATGCCGAAGGTGACGAGAAGGCAGATCTGCCCCAGGAGGCGGGCAGCGCTGCCACCAACACCTAAGAAAGGCTTGCTGAGGCTGAGCCGCTCGAGCGACATGTGAAGAAGGCTGAAGGCTTCCACAGAGAGCAAGTTGAGGCCAGCGCTGCCGTCGATGAGGGTCTTGGTGACGGCCATGTTGCAGATGGTCGGTGTGCAGAGCATCGGAAGCATGCCCGAGCCGGTGGTGGTGATGGGATGGTCTTCTGAGCTGAAGGTGAGGTCGGCCTCAGGCGCAGCCCGGCCCAGCGGAGCCCCCGAGCGCTTGGAAACGGCACCAATCTAGCGGAGGAACGGCTTGATGTGGCAGTCTGAAGGCGGCGCCTATGAGCCGCCTAGCAGGCCCGCAACCGCGTGGTGTGCCGGTGCCGTGTAGCACGCAGTGAAGAGGTCGCCCAGCTCCTCCCAAGACGCCACCGTGGATCCAGGAAGGTTGAGCAGCCAGGCGCGCGGCTCGCCGGCGAGGGCCATGGGAAGCCAGTTGGCCATGACCTTGTCATCACCCCCGGCCTCGAGGACGGCCTCCTCATATGCCAGCAGGAAAGCTGACGGGTCCGCTGCACCGTTGTAGCGCGGCGGTATCTCCGGCCTGAACTTGGGTGGCCACCGCACCCGCCGCAGGGCGGGGGCCAGGGCTCGGAGCCCTCTGGCCCCGTCGTCGACGCTGGCCGTCGGAATCGGTGGCAGGGCGCCTGCCATGTGGGCGAAGCGCGATGGTGATGGAGCGCAGATCGACGGAAGAGAAGCTACGGCGCACCCCCTACCTGGCGCGCCAAATGTCGGATCACGGGTTCCGGCAAAACCCTCGAGGTTCGAACACTGGGGTGTGCATGAAGGTTTTCTCCCTATCGATCCACGCCCTAGCTCTCTAAGATTTTGTGGACGAACTCGACGAACTCACAAGACAAAGACACAAGATTTATACTGGTTCGGGCCACCATGGTGGTGTAATACCCTACTCCAGTGTGGTGGTGGTGGATTGCCTCTTGGCCTGATGATGAACAGTACAAGGGGAAGAACAGCCTCCTGAGGTTGAGGTGTTCTTGTGCTTGGCGAACTTGTGTGGGTGAGATGCCTCTGAATGAGTTCTCCTTCTCTTCCTCTCGTTTTCTCTCATCCCCCTCTACTGTGGTGGCTAATTCTACTTATATAGGCCCTGGTCCTCTCCCCAAATATTGAGCGGGAAGGGAGACAACAACGGCCAATTTGAAAGGGGGCAGCTAGTACAGCTTATCCTGACAAAAGTAGTCTTCGCCTGCAAAAGGCTCTAGTGGTGACGCCGTCTTGGGCTCCATGGTGACCTCTGTCTTGCCATCCTGCTGGTCTTGGTCTCGTTGCACCGATATGGAAACCTTTCCTTGATGCCTCGGTACTCCACGCATGTGCTTGCCCCCTTGGCACCAAAGAGGAAGCAAGGACACTGCACGCGCTGGCGCCCGCCTGGCGCCCGTCTGGTCTCGATCGTCATGGCTCACGTCATGAGGACCTCGCAAGGTTTGCCTTGCCTTGATCTCTCCGCCCCTATTGAGCCTGCCTGGCGAGGTCACTCCTGAGGAGGTCTTGCGTCACCCGCCTCGCAAGGCTTGGCCCCTCGCGAGGGTCTTGAATACCTCATCGATGAAGATGGGACATACAGTCCTACTAGCTCAGCCACGCTGTGGGCCGCAGGTAGGAAAGTCTGGGGACCCCCGTTCCCAGAACGCCGACATCAGTGTCTTTTGGCACCACTGCATCTTTAAGACGGGGAGGGCGATGATATTGCCGCCATCACCATGGATTTGTCCTTCATCAAATCCATGATGGCGGGCTTGAAGGAGATGCAGGATCGACAAAACCAGAAGTGGCGGGAGCTCAAGGAGCGGCGCGAGTCCGCCGAAAAGGTGGACTAGAAGCTGAAGGACAAGTGCCTGGAGTTGTGTGAATGGCATGACAAGCGGTTCAAGGCACTCATGAAGCAGCAAGAGTGTCAGAGTAAATAGCCATGGGTAGCCTAGCCGGCTTCCCCTGGCCCTTCTGAAAAAGTTACGAGCCCGTCCGGCTCTCAAGAGTCCAAGACATAGGGCCGCCTTCCCCTAGCTGGCTGCAACCCAGGCCGGCTTTCGGAAGGCGGTCCAACTTTCGCCCTCATGAGAAGGCCGACTCCAAGAGGCCGGCCATGAGAAGGCCGACTCCAAGAAGTCGGCTCCCCATAAAGCGGTCAAGACCGTACCCTCAAAGTTTGCACCCACCTAACGGCGATGAGACTGGGCGTGGCTACAGCAAAGCCTGCCGCCCCTGAATCCCGGAGCACGCCTGGCACAGTGCGCCGTGCGGAGTGGCCATGACCCGTCCGGCGCGGCACTGTCGCCATGTTGACCCTGATGTCATCCACGACGGGCTACCAGTACAGCCCACGGGCGGTGGGTCCCTTCGGGCAGAGAGACACCCGAAGGCGGCCTGGCTTCCCCCAGTCGGCCCGAGACGGGGCCGGCTCCCCGCAGCCGGCTCGCTTCCCCCCTCGAAGAAGACGCCCCATTAAGGAGACAAGATGCGGTAAGGCTACAATAACCGCCCGCAGGACGGCGGCACTGTAGCCATGCTTACCTCGACGAAGCCCCCGTCATCAGGATGAGGCGACAGTAACCAGCCATCGAAAAGACCCTTGGCAGTGGGGCCTGCCTGTTGCCAAGGAGTTGGTAACCAGTGGGACCCACCAGCCGGCGGGCCCCAGCAGCCGGCGCAGAAGCCGGCGAGCGCAGTCACAAACGGCTGGGCCCCGCGCCCAGCCGGATTACCATTGTATCCCCGGGGGGTAGGTCTATATAAACCCCCCGGTGCACCCAAGCAAAGGGTTCGACCCCTTGCTAGTTCTAGACACCATACAAGGAGAAGAAGCAGGCTAGCCGTGCCCTTCTTCCTCCTCCCCCCCGACCAGCTCAGGAGTGCTGTGTAGCCACCTGATTCATCTAGTGAACATGTGGAGACCCCGCAGAGCAGCAGTAGGGGTGTTATCTCCACGGAGAGCCCCGAAGCTGGGTAAGATCCGCCGGCGTGCATGTCTTCACCTCATCCCGCTTCCAGGCACCGGCGATGTCTTACTGGTTCCCACAAAGATAAGCCACGCGTTGGCATATGTCGCACCCACCACCCGACATTTGGTGCCCACCGTGGGGCCAGGTGCACCGTCGTCCGGAGACCTGCTCTGGACGGGAACCTTATTCCTCCCCCGCGAGCGTAGCCAGCCCGGCACGCCCGATGGCGCTTGCCGTGACGCGCTGCAAGGCGTCACCAGCATCTACGCGGCAGGCGGCCTCACCGATCTCCTCGACAAAACTCTCATCTCTGACGAGCTCGCCTCCGATGCGGGCACCGACCGCCTCACCAACCTTCTCGGCCAGCTCCATGTCTCCAGCGAGCCCGCTGCGGACTTTGAGTCGGTTGGCTCCACCGACCCGATGCCTGTCGACTCCGACACGGCCTCCTATGACACCTTCCCCACCAACGTCGCGATCTACAACGACCCGCTTCCTCGAGCCGACGGCTGCGATGCCGTCACCACCGAAGTGATGGTTGTCGGCCACGGCAGCCTGACCGACGAGAGCGCCCATGACGCCTCGCACGCGGCGGCCCACGACTTGTCCGTTCCCCTCCCGGCTAATGCCGGCGACGAAGCACTGGAAGCACACTGCCTCGCCCTCCTCGCAGAGGGCCAGAGGCTGGCCTCCGTAAGACGCCTCACTGAGGCCTACCAGCGCGAAGCTGACCGCGCCGCCTTCGGCACGCCGGCCCCGGGCGGGCCAAGCCGGGCCGGCCTTGTCAAGCAACGCGGCGCCGTCATTGCCGACACGCTGGGAGTCGACCACACGGTCTATGCCACGCCGCTCGAGAACTTGCGTGCCGCCCAGGCGGCCGTAGACGAGTTGGACGGCTTGGAGGCCGAAGACCTCCCCCACATGACCCGGCGCATCCAGCAACTGATCGACACAGCCGCGCAGCGGCACGAAGCAGACGCCCGCGTGGGAAGCCCACCCCCGCGCCGAGATCACGGCGCGACGTCCCGGACGCCGACTACAAGCAATACCCGCGCGCGACGCGAGAAGGAGCCAGCTACCAGCCGCAGCCGGACCCGGATCTCCATCGAGCGAGACGCGGACGGTCATCCCCGAGCCATGGAATGGCGGGGCGACCCGCCTCCGCCTCCGCCCCGTGGAGAGAGATATCCCGCCACGCCGCCAGTGGCGCACCCGACTCTCAGCGGCTGGCTAGGCCGCCGTGAAGGAATCGGCGAGAAGGACGCCCGCCATCGGCTCAACCGCCTGGCGCGATCCCTGGCATTGGAAGAAGAAGACGATGTCGGCCCGCCTTGTTTCGGCCCCCGCATCCGCGACGAGCCCTTTCCCAAAGGGTTCTCGCTCCCAAGAGACACGCCCAAGTACAACGGCTCCGTGAAGCCGGAAGATTGGTTGATCGACTACTCCACGGCGGTTAGCATAGCCAATGGCAACTGGCGCGTTGCCGTGAAGTACGTGCCCCTCATGCTGCAAGGCATGGCGCGGACCTGGCTCAACAGCCTCAAGCCGCGCAGCATCAACAGCTGGCTAGATTTCACAGAAGCCTTCATCCGCAACTTCACCAGCACCTACAAGCGGGCTCCCAAGCCCAGACAGCTCTCCTTGTGCGTACAAGGCCCCGCCGAGTCCACTCGCGATTACCTCACGCGTTGGGCCGAGCTCCGCAACTCCTGTGAAGGGGTGCACGAGGTGCAAGCCATAGAATACTTTACAGCCGGATGCCGAGAAGGCACCCTCCTCAAGCACAAGCTCTACTGCGACGAGCCGGCTACCCTCGACGAGCTTCTGGACATAGCGGACAAGTACGCCACCGCCGACTCCTCGATGAAGACCGAGCTTTGGGTAGACACATCCGGAAAGGTACTCAACCCGGCGCCCAAGACGCCGGCTGGGGATTCCGGCCGGCACCCCAACTCGAACGACCACAAGCGCAAGGGCCCCGCGCCGCATCCCGCCAGTCGGCAGGTGGCCACAGTCGAAGATGCGCCGCCTGAAGAACGACCGGCGCACAAGATACCCAAGGGCGGCAGGCCGGCCTGGCAGCCGGCTTTCTCCTACGAGCAAACTCTTGACGCCCCTTGCAAGTTCCACAGCAGCGCGAAGCCGTCCAACCACACGACCCGGAAGTGCAATTGGCTCACCCGAATCTCTAAGGGCGAGGGTCTCTTGCCGCCTCCGCCTGCCGGCCTGCCGCCTGCCGGGCCGCCGCCTCCGGCCGCTCGGCCCGCAGTCGGAGCCGTGCATGACGATTTCCCTGACGAGCAAGCCACCTACATCGTCTTTACCAGCCAGCCCGAAGACCGGCGCAGAAAACGCCGAGAGCACCAGGAAGTCAGCGTGGTCGCTGCCAACCCCGCCGGACACATGCATTGGTCAGAAAAGCCCATCAGCTGGAGCCGGGCCGACCATCCGGAGGTGATGCCGTCTCCCGGCTCTTATGCTTTGGTCCTGGAAGCCACCCTTGCGACGGACAGACGCGCCGCCCGCTTCTCCCGTGTGTTGATAGACGGCGGGAGCAGCATCAACATCCTGTACCGTGACACCCTGGAGAAGCTTAATGTCAAGACGAAGGAGCTCATGCCAACGCGGACAGTATTCCATGGCATCGTACCCGGCCTGTCCTGCGCCCCCATTGGCAAAATCAAGATTGATGTACTTTTTGGGGACAAGGAGCATTTCCGCCGGGAAGCGATCTGGTTTGAAGTGGTGGACCTGGAGAGCCCTTACCATGCATTGCTTGGCCGACTTGCCTTGGCCAAATTCATGGCAGTTCCCCACTATGCATACCTCAAGATGAAGATACCAAGCACCAAAGGCGTCATCACCGTAGCCGGTGACTACAAGAAGTCCTCCGAGTGTGCGGCGGCCAGCAGCCGGCTGGCCGAGTCCCTTGTGATTGCCAAAGAGAAGAAGATGCTGGACCAAGTCGTGGCCATAGCCGGCAAGCAGTCGGCCGTGTCCCCCGACCCCAAGGAGCACGATGCTCAGGGATCTTTCCAGCCGGCCAAGGAGACGAAGAAGATACCTCTTGACCCCGAGCATCCAGAGAGGTTTGCCGTCATCGGGGCAAACCTGAACAGCAAATAGGAAGGCGAGCTCGCCGATTTCCTCTGTGAGAATCGGGACATCTTTGCATGGTCCCCCAAGGACATGCCGGGTGTTCCGAGGAAATTCGCCGAGCACAAACTACATGTTCGAGGAGACGCAAAGCCAGTCAGACAACCCCTTCGCCGACTGTCGGAGGAGAAACGCAGGATTGTGGGGGAGGAGATAGCCCGGCTCTTGGCGGCCGGCTTTATCATGGAAGTTTTCTTTCCAGAGTGGCTCGCCAACCCGGTCCTTGTGCTAAAGAAGAACAACAAGTGGCGCATGTGTATAGACTACACGAGCCTCAACAAGGCCTGCCCCAAAGATCCTTTCGCCCTGCCAAGGATTGACCAAGTGATAGACTCCACAGCCGGATGCGAGCTGTTGAGTTTTTTGGATGCTTACTCCGGATACCATCAGATAAAGCTAGAACCGGACGACCGCCTGAAGACCGCCTTCATCACGCCATTGGAGCCTTCTGCTACCTGACTATGACATTCGGCTTGAGAAATGCCGGTGCCACTTTTCAGCGTTGCATGCAGAAGTGCCTCCTCAAGCAACTCGGCAGAAACGCTCACGTATACGTGGACGACATCATGGTGAAGACGGAGAAGCGCGGCACCTTGCTGGGAGACCTCAAGGAAACGTTTGAGAACCTACGCCGGTTCCAAATCAAGCTCAACCCCGAGAAATGCGTGTTCGGAGTGCCAGCCGGCCAGCTCCTAGGCTTCCTGGTCTCCGAACGCGGCATCGAATGCAACCCGGTGAAGATCAAGGCCATCGAGAGAATGGCGATCCCCACCAAGCTTCGAGACATTCAGAAGTTCACCGGGTGCTTAGCCTCCTTGAACCGCTTCATCAGCCGGCTCGGAGAGAAGGCTCTCCCTCTCTACCGCCTCATGAAGAAGAGCACTCACTTCGAGTGGAATGACCAGGCCGACCAAGCTTTTCACGAGCTGAAGAAGATGCTGGCCACGCCGCCTGTCCTCGCGGCGCTGACTGAGAAAGAACCCATGCTCCTTTACATCGCTGCAACCAGCCGAGTGGTCAGCACCGTCATCGTAGTCCAGCGCCCGGAAGAAGGCCGAGCCCAGCCGGTCCAGAGGCCGGTGTATTATTTGAGTGAGGTACTGTCCGCCTCAAAGCAGAACTACCCGCACTACCAGAAGATGTGTTATGGCGTGTACTTCACCGCCAAGAAGCTGAAGCCCTACTTTCAAGAGCATCCCGTCACGGTCGTATGCACTGCCCCGCTAGCCGAGATCATAGGCAGCCGGGATGCATCCGGCCGGGTGGCGAAATGGGCCATCGAGCTGGCCCCGTACACGATCTTCTACCAGCCCCGCACTGCCATCAAGTCCCAAGCACTGGCCGACTTCCTCGTCGACTGGGCCAAGACCCAGTACCTGCCGCCGGCTCCCGACTCCACCCATTGGCGCATGCACTTCGACGGGTCCAAGATGCGCACCGGCTTGGGAGCCGGCATTGTCCTTACCTCTCCCAAAGGCGACAAGCTCAGATACACACTATAGATCCACTTTGCCGCCTCCAACAATGTGGCCGAGTACGAGGCGCTCATACATGGGCTCCGGCTTGCCAAAGAACTTGGTATTCGCCGGATCCTATGTTATGGCTACTCGGACCTGGTAGTCCAGCAATCATCCGGCGACTGGGACGCCAAGGACGCGAATATGGCGAGCTACCGCTTCCTGGTCCAACAACTCAGCGGATACTTTGAAGGATGCGAGTTCCTCCACGTACCACGAGCCGACAACGAGCCAGCCGATGCCCTGGCTCGACTAGGCTCCACTCGGCAAGCAATTCCAACCGGCGTCGCTCTACAACGCCTCCTCAAGCCGTCCATCAAGCCGTCTCCGGAATCCGATTCCATCTTCGTGCCGCCTGACCCCGACGCGGCCGGGTCCGGCTCGAAGAACCGGATAGGCGACCCCAAGACCCCCGTAGCCGGCCCGGCGACTTCGGCAGCCGGCTCGGGGACTGCGGTAGCCGGCCCGGGGACTGCACCAGCACTATAGCCGGCGGCCGACTCCGGCACCTCACCGCCCAGCCCGCCCACCCTGGTAGCAGTAGCCACATTGGCAGTAGGAGAAGTCGCGGCTCCATCATGGGCTCAGTCCATCCTCAACTTCCTAGTAAACCAAGACCTGCCGGCTGACGAAACAGAAGCAAGACAAGTCCAACGTCGAGCCGGAGCATACACAATCGTCAACAGAGAACTACTCAAGCGCAGTGTCACTGGAATCCTCCAACGGTGCGTCGAGCAAGAGAAGGGCATTGCAATCCTCACAGACATTCACCAAGGTGAATGCGGCCACCATGCGGCCTCAAGATCACTTGTCGCCAAAGCCTTCCGCCATGGTTTCTTCTGGCCAACTGCTTTGGATGACGCCAAAGAGTTAGTCAAGCGTTGCAAGGGATGCCAGCTCTTCAGCTCCAAGCAACACATGCCGGCTTCGGCACTTAAGACCATTCCCCTCACTTGGCCCTTTGCCGTTTGGGGACTGGACATGGTGGGCCCATTCAAGACGGCGCGCGGCGGCATGACGCATTTGCTCGTCGCCGTGGACAAATTCACCAAGTGGGTTGAGGCAAAGCCGATCAAGAAGCTGAATGGGCCGACTGCCGTGATGTTCATCATGGACATAACAACTCGGTACGGCGTGCCGCACAGCATCATCACCGACAATGGCACGAATTTCGCCAAAGGAGCCTTGGCACGCTTTTGCGCAGCCCAAGGTATCCGGCTGGACTTAGAATCCGTCGCCCACCCGCAGTCAAACGGCCAGGTCGAGCGAGCCAATGGCCTCATCCTCTCCGGCATCAAGCCCCGACTGGTCGTACCTCTGGAGCGCTCAGCCGGCTGTTGGCTCGATGAGCTGCCGGCTGTCCTCTGGAGTCTGCGCACTACACCAAACAAGTCAACCGGCTTCACCCCTTTCTTCCTTGTGTATGGTGCCGAGGCGGTCATTCCAACTGACATCGAATTTGACTCGCCTCGAGTAACCATGTACACGGAAGCGGAGGCCAAGGAAGCACGAGAAGACGGCGTCGACCTGCTGGAAGAAAGCCGGCTGTTAGCCCTCAGCCGGTCTGCAATTTACCAGCAGGGTTTGCGCCGCTACCACAGCCGGAAGGTCAGGCCAAGATCTTTCCAAGAGGGCGACCTTGTGCTCCGGCTGATCCAGCGAACAGCCGGCCAGCACAAGCTCTCAGCCCCTTGGGAAGGCCCTTTTGTCATCAGCAGAGCTCTAGGCAAGGACTCCTACTACCTGATCGATGCACAGAAGCCGAAGGCACGTAAGAGAGACGAATCCGGCAAGGAGTCGGAACGACCATGGAACGCCAACCTCCTTCGAAGATTTTACAGTTGAAAGGCAGTATGTATCACGCTAACTTTTGTATTAAGTACAAGACAATAGGCTCCCCGAGGAGGGCTCGGGGACTGCCATCCCTTATTTATGAATGAAAAATATCATGCTTATGACCTTATCGTATCATTTACTTATTCCGTCCGGCACCGAGTTCGACTAGTCGGCTCGGGGACTGGCCGACTGGAGTTATGTTAGAAGTCCTACCCGCAGTCAGACAAGTAGTGTGCCGGCTCTCAAGCCTTCTCTTGCCAAAGTCGCAGTCCGAAGAACCGGCTGTCCGGCTGGCAAGAGTTAAAGGTAGGAACGACCGCCCACACGAAAAACGGCTAGGGACTAACGGGCTGATATAACAAAAGCCGGTTTTTTCTCACACCGCCGACTGGCTACCAGAGTAGCCGGCCGGCCGGTTTCCATTCACTTTACTTTAAATCCAAGCAAGCTCAAGTACTTGCCTCCCCAAAGAGGGAAGGAGGCAAAGGAAAAAGCCTAAGGATAAAAAAGCATACGGGAATGGAAACCAAACATGCACATGATAATATTTACATGAAAAGACCTCCAAGAGGCCAGCATGCAACATAGTTTGGATACACCCCCAGTGGGTGGAACTGCAAAAACTTAACAAAGATTGTTCAAAGACAACAAAGCAGGAAAGATAAAGACGGCATGTCAAGCTGGCGGAGCGGCCGACGAGCCAGACTGGTTGGCGGAGACGGTCGTGCCGGCTGAAGGAGCGGCCGACTGACGAACTTCGGCTTGGTCGCCGCCTCCCGCAGAGGGCGCGCTTCCACGCGCCTCGTTGCTGGAGGCACGGTCGGCCTGAGGTCGGCTGGTTGTTCCACCAGCCGGCTCGACGTCTTCGCCGTCCTCGTCTTCGTCTTCTTCACCCTCGTCGCTGCAGGCAATCTCCTCCGCCGAGTCCTCGCCCATCGCCGGGTTCAGCCCGAACCACTCCTCCGGCTGAGCAACACCGTCATCATCGATTTCGGGTGCAAAAACGCTGATGTCGGTGCACTCGGGGATCGTCGAAGCTCGCTGAGCGATAGCCGGCCTCACCTCCTCCAGCTCCGCGTCGGCCTCCATCCGCCAAGTGCGCAGCTGCTCCAGGCTCAGCCCTGGGTACCAAGCCCGAACGAATTCCAACGCCCGCCCGGCTCCGAGGTGGGCCGCTGACGCTTTCCAAGCCTCGAAGCGACCAACTGCGACTTCCAGCCAGTCGGCAGTTCAGCTTGGGGTGCGGGGGATCGTCTCACCGGGCCAGAGGGCGGCCAACACTTGCGCCCCGGTACGTTGGAGCCGGCGAAGCATCCGATGAGCCGGCTGCAACCGTGCCTGGACAGCCAGGAGCTGCTCCTCAAGGGTCCGGTTTGCATCCGGCGCAATGTCGGCCCCCGCTTGACAGCGCGCCTCGCGATGGGCCTCAATGCTTTGGGCGGCGAAGGTGGAGTAGCCCGGGAAGTAATCTGCAATAGCTCAAGATAAGTCAAAAAACCCAAGCGGCAAGGGGCAGGGGAGGGCCGAGGAAGGCAGCTTACCGTCGATCAAGTCCTCGATCCGGCCGAAGCCTTCGTCCAAGCCTCGCCGGGTCTCAGACCAGGTCGCCGCCGCCATCTCATACTCCGCCAGCAAGGTGGCTTCACTTTCCCCTGCCGCCTGCAGGGCCACCTTGTGGCTTTCCTCTTGGTCGGCCAGCTTCTTGGCAAGGCGATCCCGTTCCTGGACCAAGGCAGTGCACTCGGCCTCTTTGGTGTAAAGGGCGGCCTTCGCTTCGCCAAGCTCCTTCATCAAGTCGGCGTTGGCCCCTGAAGACAAAGAAAAAGAAGAATCAATAAGAAAAGAGTCGTCAAGAAAGATCCAACCCGACTGCGCAGCAGTCGTCCCGAATCTCGGGGACTACACCCAGTGGGTGCGCTGACGCGCCCCCATAGGAGACAGACAAAACCAAGTACTTACTTCGGCTGTCGGCCAGGTCGTTGGTCCGCCGGCTCAACTCTCGAGCCTGGGAGTCGAAGGCGGCAGCACGAAGGTTGTGGTATTCCTGAAAATTCAGAAAAAAGCAAAGTAAAATAGCCGTCGAGAAAGATCCGACCCGACTGCGCAGCAGTCGGCCCGAATCTCGGGGCTACACCCAGTGGGTGCGCTGACGCGCCCCCACGGAAGAAATCAAGAAAGAAAAGCAGCCAAGAGCGAAGGACTCACCCGGATAGTGGTTCGCGTTGACAAGAACTCTTGGTTGAGCTATTGCAGCAGGGCGGCCTGAGCTTGTAGCCGGCTCCGGACCCCTTGAGCCGCCGCATCCAGCTCACCAGTCCCCCCGCTGGGAGTCCACTCGGACACGGCGGTGCTGGCCGCCTCCAGATCTCCCGCCGGCTGGCCAGCGCCCGCGGCTCGCGCAACTCCGGTGGAGCGGCGCCTCCCCCAGGACGCCGGCCCGTCGCCAGCTGCACCTCGAGGCCGGCTCTGCTCTCCGGCTTACCTCGGGCCGGCTCCTCTGGCACCGCTGACGATTGACCGCCTTGGCCCGCTTCGGTTGGCGCCACAGGCGGCGCTCTCCCCGCCAAGGCCACGGGGTCCTCCTCCCTCTCCAACAGCGGCGGGTCTTGGATGATCTCCTCCGCCATGGGCAACGGGATGTCGGGGGCTACGGCTCGGAGAGGAACGGCGAGCAGCGGAGGCTGGCTGCGCGAGCTTTCCGCCTCCGTCTCTGCGGTAGCCGCCTCCCTCTGGGCCTTGGCTACCGTTTCGGCCTGCTCCTTCACCGCCTGGGCGGCCGCCTTCTCCGCCGCCTCGCGCTCCTCCCGTGCTTCGGGGCGTTCCGCTCTGTGGCCTCCATAAGATTGGCGTGGGGGTCCACGCGGCGGGAGCTCGAAGACCCTCCAGCCGGCCCCACGACGGAGCCGCCCGGGCCCCGCTCAAGGGAAAGCAGCGCCCTGTCCAGCAAGCGAGGAAAAGTTAATAAGACATTCGAAGAAAAAGAGAACAATAACGAGAATGCAGCAAGGTAATTGAAGACTTACGCCGAGACCGCTTGGGGCTGTTTCACAGCCTTGCGGAAGCGGGCCGCCTTCGCGGGCGCCTCATCTTGCTTTGTCGCCGCGGCGGAAGGCTTGGACTTCTTCGGCCGACTGCCGAAGAGGCCTAGAGCGGCCCGGCGCTTCTGCGCGCCGCCGGCAGCCGGCGCGACAGACGAGCCCGCGCCCTGTTGGTCGGCTGCCGGCTGGCGACGCGGAGTTCTCCACGAGAGCTGCCTCCCAGCCGGCGGGCCGGCTACGTAAGCCGGCAGGTTGATGTAGTCTTCTTGCTCGGCGACGTTCTTCACATAGAAATAAGATCTCTGCCAGACCTTTACCGACTGGATTAGGGGGATGGGCGGGAACGGATTGTTCTCGCTCGCCCTCCTCATGGCGATGAAGGCTCCGCAGGGAGCGGGCACGCCGGCGACGACTGTGCCGAGCTTGCTCTGGAAGAACTCTCCCCAGAGCTCCAGCGTGGGGAGCAGCCCCAAGAAGCCTTCGCAGAGGGAGACAAAGGCCGACAGCAGCATCACCGCATTGGGCGTGAGGTGATGCGGCTGGAGGTGGTAGAAGTCGAGGAAGGAGCGCAGAAACCCGCTCGCCGGGAGGCCGAAGCCGCGCAGGCAGTGCGAGCGGAAGACGACCCGCTCGCCCTCCTCCGGCGCTGGCGAGATCTCCCTCGCGGGCGCCAGGCGGACCTATACGCGGTCGGCGCCGGGCAGGCGCCGGGTCTAGCGAAGGAACTCCACGTGGTCTTCATGGATGTTGGAGCCGTCCCAGGAGCTTGACAATGCCATGGGAGCAAGGTGGCGTGGAGACGCGACGACGCTGAGACGGGAAGCTGCGGCGGCAGCGAAAGGAAGAAGACGAGGGTTAGGAAGGGCGGAGCGGGAGGGAGCGTGCGAACCTCTGTCGCTCTCCCTCCTCCCCCTACTTATAGGCTCACGTGGCAGAGCCGAGGAGGCGCGGCGTGGGGAAGCGTGGGGATCGATCGCGCCCACTCCCCACGTCCCGCGATTATCGAGCCTTAACGGCGAAACGAAACTGCCTCGAGAAGGCGAGCGGCCCCTGTGGGCCACGGAAGATCCGTGCCTGGACCAAGGCTCGCGAGTGGCGGGCCCGGGCCTGCGGCGGCGTCCCGTCGCGTGCGTGCGCTCGCAGGATCCTGCCGCCACGTGGCCGCGAAAGGGCCTGTGGTCAGCACGCAGGTCCCCTCTCCTCCCGCCTACGCGGGGCTCTCTGAAGTCGGCGTACGCCCGCAAAGCCGGCTCTTCAGGATAGGAAGCTGACCAAGCTTCTCGTCCCCCTGCTCACCTTGGAGCTCGATCAGCTTCGGGGACTACTGTCGGAGTAAATAGCCATGTGTAGCCTAGCCGACTTCCCCTGGCCCTTCTGAAAAAGTTATGAGCCCGTCCGGCTCTCAAGAGTCCAAGACATAGGGCTGCCTTCCCCTAGCTGGCTGCAACCCAGGCCGGCTTTCGGAAGGCGGTCCGACTTTCGCCCTCATGAGAAGGCCGACTCCAAGAGGCCGGCCATGAGAAGGCCGACTCCAAGAAGCCGGCTCCCCATAAAGCGGTCAAGACCGTACCCTCAAAGTTTGCACCCACCTAACGGCGATGAGACGGGGCGTGGCTACAGCAAAGCCTGCCGCCCCCGAATCCCGGAGCACGCCTGGCACAGTGCGCAGTGCGGAGTGGCCATGACCCGTCCAGCGCGGCACTGTCGCCATGTTGACCCTGATGTCATCCATGACGGGCTACCAGTACGGCCCACGGGCGGTGGGTCCCTTCGGGCAGACAGACACCCGAAGGCGGCCTGGCTTCCCCCAATCGGCCCGAGACGGGGCCGGATCCCCACAGCCGGCTCGCGTCCCCCCTCGAAGAAGACGCCCCATTAAGGAGACAAGACGCGGTAAGGCTACGGTAACTGCCGGCAGGACGGCGGCAATGTAGCCACGCTTACCTCGACGAAGCCCCCGTCATCAGGATGAGGCGACAGTAACCAGCCATCGACAAGACCCTTGGTAGTGGGGCCTGCCTGTTGCCAAGGAGTTGGTAGCCGGCGGGACCCACCAGCCGGCGGGCCCCAGCAGCCGGCGCAGAAGCCGGCGAGCGCAGTAACAGACGGCTGGGCCCCGCGCCCAGCCGGATTACCATTGTATCCCCGGGGGGTAGGTCTATATAAACCCCCCGGTGCACCCATGCAAAGGGTTCGACCCCTTGCTAGTTCTAGACACCATACAAGGAGAAGAAGCAGGCTAGCCGTGCCCTTCTTCCTCCTCCCCCCCCCGACCAGCTCAAGGAGCGCTGTGTAGCCACCTGATTCATCTAGTGAACATGCGGATACCCCGCAGAGCAGAAGTAGGGGTGTTATCTCCACGGAGAGCCCCGAAGCTGGGTAAGATCCGCCGGCGTGCATGTCTTCGCCTCATCCCGCTTCCAGGCACCGGCGATGTCTTACTGGTTCCCACAAAGATAAGCCACCCGTTGGCATATGTCGCACCCACCACCCGACAAAGAGACTCTTCAGATGATGAGGGAGGATGTCGTGGCTTGGGAGAGGCATCTGGCGGATCACAAAGCATCTTTGGATGCCACGGAGCAAGAAATCTCCTTTCGGGAGGAGAATCTTGAAGCCACCCTCCGCGCCAAGATGAAAGTTTGGAGCCTTTGGTGCAGCAATGCACCAAAGAACTGAAGGATGAGCACGGGGCTGCTTTGGACACCCTCTCCACTGATAACGATGCCCAAATGAAGAAGCTTGTTGATGATCTGGATGGCGCATCCTCTGCTAAGGCCGAAATCGATCGATAGTGGCCAAATTGAACGAAGACATTGCCGGGAGCGCTAAGGAGGTGGAGGTGCTCAAAGAAGAGGCGCAGCAAGAAGAACTCCATCTGGCTGATGTGCAGTCGCAACTCTCCTCCAAGACCCAAAGCCTTGAAGCCGCCAACAGCAACATTTCTGATATGACGGCAAGGATTGGCTCCTTGGAGAAGTCGGCAGAGTCTCTTGAATCCTAGCATCAGTTGTAGTCCATGGACTTGGAAGATGCCAACCGTCTCCAGCAAGATGCAAAGGACAGGCTGAAGAATCGGGTCGATATGAATAACCTCTGGATCAAAAGCCTGGTTGATATTGCAGATCGTCTCGGCGCCCAAGCTGCGACGATGGGCATGGAAGGCCCAGTCTACTCAGCCAGCAAGCAGGAGGTCCCGAGTGTCAAGCTGGGGATCTTCTTCAACGAGTTGATCGACAAGCTGAAGGGGCATGAGGAGGGGAGGGGCGAGCGCTTTGCGACCGAGTCACGGAGGCTCGCACACGACGCCCTCTTCATGGTTTTGAGCAACATCGCCTGCCGACACCCAGAGCTCGACTTTGGCGATGGCTTTAAGAAGCCGCCGACAGGTGCTGACATTGCCGCTGCTGAGGAGAAGGCTGCTCCCCTTGCTGACAGGGTTCTCCTTGTTTAAGTTAACCCTTCTGGTCCTGTAATAGAACATGATGATACATCTCCAACGTATCTATAATTTTTTTATTGTTCCATGCTATTATATTATCTGTTTTGGATGTTTAATGGGCTTTATTATGCACTTTTATATTATTTTTGGGACTAACTATTAACTGAAGGCCCAGTGCAAATTGCTATTTTTTGCCTATTTCAGTGTTTCGCAGAAAAGGAATATCAAACGGAATCCAAACAGGATGAAACCTTCGCGAGGATCGTTTTGTTGGGGAACGCAGTAATTTCAAAAAAATCCTACACACACACAAGATCATAGTGATGCATAGCAACAAGAGGGGAGAGTGTCTTCCATGTACCCTCGTAGACCGTAAGCGGAAGCATTATGAGAACGCGGTTGATGTAGTCGTACGTCTTCACGATCTGACCGATCCAAGTACCGAATGTATGGCACCTCCGAGTTCAGCACACGTTCAGCTCGGTGACGTCCCACGAACTCCAATCCAGCAGAGCTTCGAGGGAGAGTTCCGTCAGCACGACGGCGTGGTGACGGTGATGATGATGCTACCGACACAGGGCTTCGCCTAAGCACCGCTACGATATGACCGAGGTGGATTATGGTGGAAGGGGGCACCGCACATGGCTAAAAGATCAACTAATTAACTTGTGTTTCTATGGGGTGCCCCCCTCCTCCATATATAAAGGAGTGGAGGAGCGGGAGAGGCCGACCCTCCTAGGCGCGCCCCAAGGGGAGTCCTACTCCCACCGGGAGTAGGACTCCAACCCTTCCAAGAGTAGGAGTAGGAGAGAGGGAAGGAGGAGAGAGGGGGAAGGAAAGGGGGCGCCCCCCCCCCTCCTTGTACAATTCGGACTAGAGGGAGAGGGGGCGCATGGCCTGCCATGGCCGCCCTCCTCTTCTCCACTAAGGCCCAATAGGCCCATTACACTCCCCGGGGGGTTCCGATAACCCCCCGGTACTCTAGTATTTGTCTGAACTTTCCCGAAACCCTTCCAAAGTCCAAACATAGTCATCCAATATATCAATCTTTATGTCTCGACCATTTTGAGATACCTCGTCGTGTCCGTGATCATATTCGGGACTCCGAACTACCTTCGGTACATCAAAACACATAAACTCATAATATCGATCGTCACTGAACGTTAAGCGTGTGGACCCTACGGGTTCGAGAACTATGTAGACATGACTGTGACTCGTCTCCGGTCAATAACCAATAGCAGAACCTGGATGCTCATATTGGTTCCTACATATTCTACGAAGATCTTTATCGGTCAAACCGCATAACAACATACGTTGTTCCCTTTGTCATCGGTATGTTACTTGCCCGAGATTCGATCGTTGGTATCTCAATACCTAGTTCAATCTCGTTACCGACAAGTCTCTTTACTCGTTCCATAATGCATCATCCCACAACTAACTCATTAGTCACAATGCTTGCAAGGCTTATAGTGATGTGCATTACCGAGAGGACCCAGAGATACCTCTCCGATACACGGAGTGACAAATCCTAATCTCGATCTATGCTAACTCAACAAACACCATCGGAGACACCTGTAGAGCATCTTTATAATCACCTAGTTACGTTGTGACGTTTGATAGCACACAAGGTGTTCCTCCGGTATTCAGGAGTTGCATAATCTCATAGTCCGAGGAACATGTATAAGTCATGAAACTGTAACGATCATAATGCTAAGCTAACGAATGGGTCTTGTCCATCACATAATTCTCCTAATGATGTGATCCCGTTCATCAAATGACAACACATGTCTATGGTTAGGAAACATAACCATCTTTAATAAACGAACTAGTCAAGTAGAGGCATACTAGGGACACTTTGTTTTGTCTATGTATTCACACATGTACTAAGTTTTCGGTTAATACAATTCTAGCATGAATAATAAACATTTATCATGATATAAGGAAATATAAATAACAACTTTATTATTGCCTCTAGGGCATATTTCCTTCAGTCTCCCACTTGCACTAGAGTCAATAATCTAGATTACACAGTAATGATTCTAACACCCATGGAGTCTTGGTGTTTATCATGTTTTGCTCGTGAGAGAGGCTTAGTCAACGGGTCTGCAACATTCAGATCTGTATGTATCTTGCAAATCTCTGTCTCCCTCCTTGACTTGATCACGGATGGAATTGAAGCGTCTCTTGATGTGATTGGTTCTTTTGTGAAATCTGGATTCCTTTGCAAGGGCAATTGCACCAGTATTGTCACAAAAGATTCTCATTGGACCCGATGCACTAGGTATGACACCTAGATCGGATATGAACTCCTTCGTCCAGACTCCTTCATTTGCTGCTTCCGAAGCAGCTATGTACTCCGCTTCACACGTAGATCCCACCACGATGCTTTGCTTAGAACTAGACCAACTGACAGCTCCACCGTTCAATAAAAACACGTATCTAGTTTGTGACTTAGAGTCATTTGTATCAGTGTCAAAGCTTGCATCGACGTAACCATTTACGACGAGCTCTTTGTCACCTCCATAAACAAGAAACATATCCTTAGTCCTTTTCCGGTATTTCGGGATGTTCTTGACCGTTGTCCAGTGATCCACTCCTGGATTACTTTGGTACCTCCCTGCTAAACTAATAGCAAGGCACACATCAGGTCTAGTACACAGCATTGCATACATGATAGAGCCCATGGCTGAAGCATAGGGAACATCTTTCATTTTCTCTCTATCTTCTGCAGTGGTCAGGCATTGAGTCTGACTCAATTTCACACCTTGTAACACAGGCAAGAACCCTTTCTTTGCTTGATCCATTTTGAACTTTTTCAAAACTTTATCATGGTATGTGCTTTGTGAAAGTCCAATTAGGCGTCTTGATCTATATCTATAGATCTTGATGCCCAATATATAAGCAGCTTCACTGAGGTCTTTCATTGAAAAACTCTTATTCAAGTATCCTTTTATGCTATCCAGAAATTCTATATCATTTCCAATCAACAATATGCCATCCACATATAATATTAGAAATGCTATAGAGCTCCCACTCACTTTCTTGTAAATACAGGCTTCTCCAAAAGTCTGTATAAAACCATATGCTTTGATCACACTATCAAAACGTTTATTCCAACTCCGAGATGCTTGCACCAGTCCATAGATGGATCGCTGGAGCTTGCACACTTTGTTAGCATCCTTTGGATCGATAAAACCTTCAGGTTGCATCATATACAACTCTTCTTCCAGAAATCCATTTAGGAATGCAGTCTTTACATCCAATTGCCAAATTTCATAGTCACAAAATGCGGCAATTGCTAACATGATTCGGACGGACGTAAGCATCGCTACGGGTGAGAAAGTCTCATCATAGTGAACTCCTTGAACTTGTCGAATACCTTTTGCAACAAGTCGAGCTTTATAGACAGTAACATTACCGTCAGTGTCAGTCTTCTTCTTGAAGATCCATTTATTCTCGATGGCTTGCCGATCATTGGGCAAGTCAACGAAAGTCCACACTTTGTTTTCATACATGGATCCCATCTCAGATTTCATGACCACAAGCCATTCCGCGGAATCTGGGCTCATCGTCGCTTCCTCATAGTTCGTAAGTTCATCATGGTCTAGTAACATGACCTCCAGAACAGGATTACCGTACCACTCTAGTGCGGATCTTACTCCGGTTGACCTACGAGGTTCAGCAGTATGTTGATCTGAAGTCACATGATCATCATCATTAGCTTCCTCACTAATTGGTGTAGCAGTCACAGGAACAGATTTCTGTGATGAACTACTTTCCAATAAGGGAGCAGGTACAGTTACCTCATCAAGTTCTACTTTCCTCCCACTCACTTCTTTCGAGAGAAACTCCTTCTCTAGAAAGGATTCATTCTTAGCAACGAATGTCTTGCCTTCAGATCTGTGATAGAAGGTGTACCCAACAGTCTCCTTTGGGTATCCTATGAAGACACATTTCTCCGATTTGGGTTCGAGCTTATTAGGTTGAAGCTTTTTCACATAAGCATCGTAGCCCAAAACTTTAAGATATGACAACTTCGGTTTCTTGCCAAACCACAGTTTATAATGTGTCATCTCAACGGATTTAGATGGTGCCCTATGTAACGTGAATGCATCCATCTCTAAAGCATAACCCCAAAACATTGGCGGTAAATTAGTAAGAGACATCACAGATTGCACCATATCTAGTAAAGTATGATTACGACGTTCGGACACACCATTACGCTGTGGTGTTCCAGGTGGCGTGAGTTGCGAACCAATTCCGCATTGTTTCAAATGAAGACCAAACACATAACTCAAATATTATCCTCCACGATTAGATCGTAGAAACTTTATTTTCTTGTTACGATGATTTTCCACTTCACTCTGAAATTCTTTCAACTTTTCAAATGTTTCAGACTCATGTTTCATCAAGTAGATATACCCATATCTGCTCAAATCATCTGTGAAGGTGAGAAAATAACGATACCCGCCGCGAGCCTCAACATTCATCGGACCACATACGTCAGTATGTATGATTTCCATCAAATTTGTTGCTTGCTCCATAGTTCCGGAGAACGGCGTTTTAGTCATCTTGCCCATGAGGCATGGTTCGCAAGTACCAAGTGATTCATAATCAAGTAATTCCAAAAGTCCATCAGAATGGAGTTTCTTCATGCGCTTTACACCAATATGACCTAAACGGCAGTGCCACATATAAGTTGCACTATCATTATTAACTTTGCATCTTTTGGCTTCAATATTATGATTAAGTGTATCACTAATATTCAATAAACCATTCACCTTGGGTGTATGACCTCATAAGGTTTTATTCATGTAAACAGAATAACAATTGTTCTTTGACTTAAATGAATAATTGTATTGCAATAAACATGATCCGATCATATTATGCTCAACGCAAACAGCAAATAACATTTATTTTAGGTTCAACACTAATCCTGAAGGTAAAGGGAGTGTGCGATGGTGATCTTATCAACCTTGGAATCACTTCCAACTCACATCATCACCTTGATACGTCCATTTTGCATCATGCTTTTATATCAATATTTACTGCATTATGGGCTGTTGTTACACATTATGTCACAATACTTATGCCTATTCTCTCTTATTTTACAAGGTTTACATGAAGAGGGAGAATGCCGACAGCTGGGATTCTGGGCTGGAAAAGGAGCAAATATTAGAGACCTATTCTGCACAGCTCCAAAAGTCCTGAAACTTCATGGAAGTTATTTCCAGAATATATAAAAAATATTGGGCAAAAGAAGTACATGAGGGGGCCCACACCCTGGCCACGAGGGTGGGGGCGCGCCCTACCCCCTGGGCGCGCCCTCCCGCCTCATGGGCTCCCTGGTGGCCCTCCGATGCCCATCTTCTTCTATATGAGGTCTTTCATCTGAGAAAAAAATAATAAGCAAGCTTTGGAGAAGAAACTCTGCCGCCACGAGCCGGAACCTTGGCGGAATCAATCTAGGGCTCCGGCAGAGCTGTTCTGCCGGGGAAACTTCCCTCCAGGAGGGGGAAATCATCACCGTCATCATCACCAACGATCCTCTCATCGGGAGGGGGTCAATCTCCATCAACATCTTCACCAGCACCATCTCATCTCAAACCCTAGTTCATCTCTTATATCCAATCTTTGTATCCAAACCTCAGATTGGTACCTGTGGGTTGCTAGTAGTGTTTATTACTCCTTGTAGTTGATGCTAGTTGGTTTACTTGGTGGAAGATCATATGTTCAGATCCATTATGCATATTAATACCCCTCTGATTATGAACATGGATATGTGTTGTGAGTAGTTACGTTTGTTCCTGAGGACATGGGAGAAGTCTTGCTATAAGTAGTCATGTGAATTTGGTATTCGTTTGATATTTTGATGAGATGTATGTTGTCATCCTTCTAGTGATGTCATGTGAACGTAGACTACATGACACTTCACCATTGTTTGGGCCTAGAGGGAGGCATTGGGAAGTAATAAGTAGATGATGGGTTGCTAGAGTGACAGAAGCTTAAACCCTAGTTTATGCGTTGCTTCGTAAGGGGCTGATTTGGATCCATATGTTTCATGCTATGGTTAGCTTTACCTTAATACTTCTGTTGTAGTTGTGGATGCTTGCAATGGGGGTTAATCATAAGTGGGATGCTTGTCCAAGTAAGGACGATACCCAAGCACCGGTCCACCCACATATCAGATTATCAAAGTACCAAGCGTGAATCATATGAACGTGATGAAAACTAGCTTGACGATAATTCCCATGTGTCCTCGGGAGCGCTTTCCTTCATATAAGAGTTTCTCTAGGCTTGTCCTTTGCTACAAAAAGGATTGGGCCATCTTGCTGCACCTTATTTACTTTATTACTTGCTACTCGTTACAATTTACCTTATCACAAAACTATCTATTACCGATAAATTCAGTGCTTGCAGAGAATACCTTACTGAAAACTGCTTATCATTTCCTTCTGCTCCTCGTTGAGTTCGACACTCTTACTTATCGAAAAGCTACGATTGATCCCCTACACTTGTGGGTCATTAAGGCTCTTTTCTGGCGCCTTTGCCGGGGAGTGAAGCACCTTTGGTAGGTGGAATTTGGTAAGGAAAAATTTATATAGTGTGCTGAAATTTATTGTCACTTGTTACTATGGAACATAATCCTTTGAGGGGCTTGTTCGGGGTATCTACACCCCGACCAGTAGAGCAAAGAGTTGCTTCTCAACCTACTGAACCTACTGAAAATGTTTACTTTGAGATTCCTTTGGGTATGATAGAGAAACTGCTAGCTAATCCTTTTGCAGGAGATGGAACATTGCATCCCGATTTACACTTAATCTATGTGGATGAAGTTTGTGGATTATTTAATATTGAGGTATGCCCGATGATGTTATCAAGAAGAAGGTCTTCCCTTTATCTTTGAAGGGAGATGCATTGACATGGTATAGGCTATGTGATGATATGGGATCATGGGACTACAAGCGATTGAAATTGGAATTTCATCAGAAGTTTTATCCTATGCATCTTATTCATCGTGACCGTAATTATATATATAATTTTTGGCTTCCTGAAGGAGAAAGCATCGCTCAAGCTTGGGGGAGGCTTAAGTCAATGTTATATTCATGCCCCAATCATGAGCTCTCAAGAGAAATGATTATTTAAAATATTTATGCTCGGCTTTCTCTCAGTAATCGCTCCATGCTCGATACTTCTTGTACTAGTTCTTTTATGATGAAGACTATTGAATTCAAATGGGATTTATTGGAAAGAATTAAATGCAACTCTGAAGATTGGGACCTCGACAAAGGTAAGGAGTCAAGTATAACACCTAAGTTTGATTGTGTTAAATCTTTTATGGATACCGATGCTTTCTGTGAATTTAGCACTAAATATGGACTTGACTCTGATATAGTAGCTTCTTTCTGTGAATCCTTTGCTACTCATGTTGATCTCCCTAAGGAGAAGTGGTTTAAATATAATCCTCCCATTGAAGTAAAAGCAGTTGCACCTATTAAAGTTGAAGAAAAGACTATCACTTATGATGATCTTGTTGTTACTGCTACTTATATTGAGAAACCACCTTTCCCTATTAGAATAAAGAATCATGCTAAAGCTTCAACTATGGTTAACAAAAGTAATATTAAGACACCTAAACCCCCTGAGAAAATTAAAGTTGAACCTAAGATTGCTATGGTTAAAGATCTCTTGGCCGATAATATTGATGGGCATGTTATTTACTTCTGCAATCAAGCTGCTAGAATTGCTGGACCTGATGCTAAAAATAAACATAGACATGTTGTAGGCATGCCTGTTATTTCTGTTAAAATAGGAGATCATTGTTATCATGGTTTATGTGATATGGGTGTTAGTGCAAGTGCAATACCCCATTCCTTATACCAAGAAATTATGCATGATATTGCACCTGGTGAGATAGAAGATATCAATGTTACCATTAAACTTGCCAATAGAGATACTATTTCACTGATTGGGATTGTTAGAGATGTTGAAGTCTTGTGTGGGAAAGTTAAATACCCTGCTGATTTTCTTGTTCTTGGTTCCCCACAAGATGACTTTTGTCCCATTATATTTGGTAGACCCTTCTTGAATACTGTTAATGCTAAGATAGACTGCAATAAGGATATTGTTTCTATTGGTTTAGGGGATATGTCTCATGAGTTTAATTTTGCTAAATTTCATAGACAACCCCATGATAAAGAATTGTCTGGTAAAGATGAAATTATTGGTCTTGCTTCTATTGCCGTGCCTCCTACTGATCCTTTGTAACAATATTTGCTAGACCAGGAAAATGATATGTTCATGAATGAAAGAAGGGAAATAGATGAAGTATTCTTTAAACATGGACCTATTCTGAAACACAACTTGCCTATTGAAATCCTAGGGGATCCTCCTCCACCCAAGGGTGATCCCGTGTTTGAGCTTAAACCATTGCCTGATACTCTTAAATATGCTTATCTTGATGAAAAGAAGATATATCCTGTTATTATTAGTGCTAACCTTTCAGAGCATGAAGAAGAGAGATTATTAAAAACTCTGAAGAAGCACCATGCTGCTATTGGATATACTCTTGATGATCTTAAGGGCATGAGTCCCACTCTATGTCAACACAAAATAAATTTGGAGAAAGACGCCAAACCAGTTATTGATCACCAACGACGGCTAAATCCTAAGATGAAAGAAGTGGTAAGAAAGGAAATATTAAAGCTCCTTGAAGCAGGTATGATTTATCCTGTTGCTGATAGTCAGTGGGTAAGTCCTGTCCATTGTGTCCCTAAGAAGGGATGTATTACCACCGTTCCTAATGATAAAGATGAATTAATTCCGCAAAGAATTATTACAGGTTATAAGGTGGTAATTGATTTCCGCAAATTAAATAAAGCTACTAAAAAGATCATTACCCTTTGCCTTTCATTGATCAAATGCTAGAAAGATTATCCAAACATACACACTTTTGCTTTCTAGATGCTTATTCTGGTTTCTCTCAGATACCTGTGCCAGCTGATGATCAAGAAAAGACTACTTTTACTTGCCCTTTCGGTACCTTTGCTTATATACGTATGCCTTTTGGTTTATGTAATGCACCTGCTACCTTTCAAAGATGCATAATGGCTATATTCTCTGACTTTTGTGAAAAGATATGTGAAGTTTTCATGGATGATTTCTCTGTTTATGGATCCTCTTTTGATGATTGCTTGAGAAATCTTGATCGAGTTTTGCAGAGATGTGAAGAAACTAACCTTGTCTTAAATTGGGAGAAGTGCCACTTTATGGTTAATGAAGGTATTATCTTGGGGCATAAAATTTCTGAAAAAGGTATTGAAGTTGAAAAAGCTAAAGTTGATGCTATTGAAAAGATGTCGTGTCCCAAGGACATCAAAGGTATAAGAAATTTCCTTGGTCATGCCGGTTTTTATAGGAGGTTCATTAAGGACTTCTCAAAAATTTCTCGGCCTCTGACTAACCTATTACAAAAAGATATTCCTTTTGTCTTTGATGATGATTGTGTAGAAGCATTTGAAATACTTAATAAAACCTTGATTTCTGCACCTATTGTCCAACCACCTGATTGGAATTTACCCTTTGAAATCATGTGTGATGCTAGTGATTATGATGTAGGTGCTGTTCTAGGACAAGGAGTTTATAAGAAATTAAATGTTATCCAATATGCTAGTAAAACCCTAGATGATGCCCAGAGAAATTATGCTACCACTAAAAAAGAATTCTTAGCAGTTGTATTTGCTTGTGATAAGTTCAGACCTTATATTGTTGATTCTAAAGAAACTATTCACATTGATCATGCTGCTATTAAATATCTTATGGAAAAGAAAGATGCTAAACCTAGACTTATTAGATGGGTTCTCCTGCTACAAGAATTTGATTTGCATATTATTGATAGAAAGGGAGCTGAGAACCCCGTTGCAGACAACTTATATAGGTTAGAGAATGTTCTTGATGACCCACTACCTATTGATGATAGATTTCCTGATGAACAATTAGCTGTCATAAATGCTTCTTGTACTGCTCCATGGTATGTTGATTATGCTAATTATATTGTTGCTAAGTTTATACGAGCTAGTTTCACATACCAGCAAAAGAAAAAGTTCTTCTATGATTTAAAACATTACTTCTGGGATGACCCACATCTTTATAAAGAAGGAGTAGATGGTGTTATTAGATGTTGTGTACCTGAGCATGCACAAGAACAGATCTTATGCAAGTGTCACTCCGAAGCTAATGGAGGACACCATGCTAGAGATAGAACTGCACACAAGGTATTGCAATCCGGTTTTTATTGGCATACTCTCTTCAAGGATGCCCGTAAGTTTGTTTTGTCTTGCGATGAATGTCAAAGAATTGGTAATATTAGTAGACGTCAAGAAATGCCTATGAATTATTCACTCATTATTGAACCATTTGATGTTTGGGGCTTTGATTATATGGGACATTTTCCTTCCTCTAATGGGTATACACATATTTTAGTTGCTATTGATTATGTTACTAAGTGGGTAGAAGCTATTCCAACTAGTAGTGCTGATCATAACACCTCTATTAAGATGCTTAAAGAAGTTATTTTTCCGAGGTTTGAAGTCCCTAGATATTTAATGCCTGATGGTGGTTCACATTTTATTAATGGTGCCTTTCGTAAAATGCTTGCTAAGTATGATGTTAATCATAGAATTGAATCTCCATATCATCCACAGTCTAGTGGTCAAGTAGAATTGAGTAATAGAGAGCTTAAATTAATTTTGCAAAAGACTGTTAATAAATCTAGAAAGAATTGGTCCAAGAAACTTGATGATGCATTATGGCCTTATAGAACTGCATACAAAAATCATATGGGTATGTCTCCGTATAAAATGGTTTATGGTAAAGCATGTTACTTACTTCTTGAATTAGAACATAAGGCATATTGGGCTATTAAAGAGCTCAACTATGACTTCAAACTTGCTGGTGAGAAGAGGCTTTTTGACATTAGCTCACTTGATGAATGGAGAATCCAGGCTTATGAAAATGCTAAGTTGTTTCAAGAAAAAGTGAAAAGATGGCATGACAAAAGGATACAAAAACATGAGTTCAATGTTGGTGATTATGTATTGTTATACAACTTCCATTTAAGATTTTTTTGCAGGAAAACTTCTCTCTAAATGGGAAGGTCCTTATGTTATCGAGGAGGTCTATCGTTCCTGTGCCATAAAAATCAACAACTTCGAAGGCACAAATCCGAAGGTGGTGAACGGTCAAAGAATCAAACATTATATCTCAGGTAATCCTATAAATGTTGAAACTAATATTATTGAAACCGTAACCCCAGAGGAATACATAAGGGACACTTTTCGGAACGTCTCAGACTCCAAAAAGGAATAGGTACGTGGTACGGTAAGTAAACCGACTCCAAAATAGTTCTAATGGCAATATTTCTTCATTTTGGAATATATAAGAAAATAGGAAAATAAGAAGCAGACCGGAAAGGACACGAGGCTTGCATGAGGGTGGAGGGCGCGCCCCCTACCTCGTGGGCACCTCGTGTGCTCTCCAAACTCCGTTTTCTTGCACGATACTTCTTTTGGTCGGTAAAAATTCACTATATAATCTCCTGAAGGTTTTGACCATTGTATCACACGAATATCCTCTATTTTTGTTTCGAGTTGTTTCTGCTACAGATTTAGAGCAAGATGTCTTCTCAAGAGTCAGTCAGGGGGAGTCGGGTGTCTCATCCGACACCAGGTATAGGGGCAAACAGTGATGCCTATCACTTTGGGCCCTCAATGGAGGAGGAGATGGAAGCTGACTTGAAAAGGATAGATGCCATGGAGGAGGATCAAGAAGTTACTCCTTGTTTCCGGGCAGGATTCACGATGGGGGAACTACAGAGCTCAGCTATTCCAAACTCGTTCATCCCTTCCAATGTTAGATTTCTTTCTTATGAAAATATGAAAAAGAGTGTTACTTGTTCTCCCACAGCTATGCAACATCCTTGGGTGAAAGGAGCTTTAGCCATCACGGGAAAGCTCCGTAAGGAAATAATGAACCTCAAGCAGTAAGTCAATAAGCTCAAGGAAGAGAATCGTATCCTGAGAGGCATCATCGCCAAGAACATCACATCACCACCCCCAAAGAAGGAGACATAATCACATGGATATGGGCACTCCCCTTGGCAACTGCCAAGCTTGGGGGAGTGCCCCAGTATCGTATCACCATCACTTTTATCTTTACCATTTTTCTTAGTTCGATCCTTTTGATAATATCTTGATCTAGTAGAATAAAGTTTTAGTATGATATACTTGCAAGTTTTGCTTTATGATCTTTTATGTAATCGAGTCTGTGAGCTATATATAATAAAGATTAGTGTTGAGTCAAGGGCTTGATAATTTGCTATGATCTTGAGGGAATAAAATAAAAGATAAG
Source organism: Triticum aestivum (assembly GCF_018294505.1). Classification (NCBI taxonomy): domain Eukaryota; kingdom Viridiplantae; phylum Streptophyta; class Magnoliopsida; order Poales; family Poaceae; genus Triticum; species Triticum aestivum. The sequence continues at coordinate 152,291,301 of NC_057806.1, forward strand.
AAATAAAAAGAAATAAAGAGATCGTATGGATCTTATGGAGAGTAATGAGCTCACATATAAAGAGTATGTTGAATAAAAGTTGTTGAGAGTTGACAAATATAGTTTTGGTCATTGTTGCAATTAATAGGAAGTAATAAAGAAAGAGAGGTTCACATATAAATATACTATCTTGGACATCTTTTATGATTGTGAGCACTCATTAAAATATGACATGCTAAAGAGTTGATGTTGGACAAGGAAGACAACGTAATGGGTTATGTTCTCTTGCATCTGAGATAAATTATATTGTCATGGATCATCCAACATGTTCAGCTTGACTTTCCCTCTCATGCTAGCCAATTTCTTTGCACCAAGTAGAGATACTACTTGTGCTTCCAAATATCCCTAAACCTAGTTTTGCCATGAGAGTCCACCATATCTACCTATGGATTGAGTAAGATTCTTCAAGTAAGTTGTCATCGGTGCAAGCAATAAAAATTGCTCTCTAAATATGTATGACTTATTAGTGTGGAGAAAATAAGCTTTATAGGATCTTGTGATATGGAAGAAATAAAAGCGACGGACTGCATAATAAAGGTCCATATCACAAGTGGAAATATAAAGTGACGTTCTTTTGCATTAAGATTTCATGCATCCAACCATAAAAGCGCATGACAACCTCTGCTTCCCTCTGCGAAGGGCCTATCTTTTATTCTTGTCTTATACTTCATGCAAAGAGTCATGGTGATATTCACCTTTCCTTTTTACATTTTATCCTTTGGCAAGCACAATGTGTTGGAAAGATCCTGATATATATAGCTAATTAGATGTGAGTTTTCATGAACTATTATTGTTGACATTACCCTTGAGGTAAAACGTTGGGAGGCAAAACTATAAGCCTCTATCTTTCTTTGTGTCCGATTAAAACTTCATACCCATAAATATTGCGTGAGTGTTATGAAAGACTAAAAGATGGTTGAGCATGTGGACTTGCTGAAAAGCTCTTATATTGACACTTTCCTATGTTATGATAAATTGCAATTGCCTCAATGACTGAGATTAGAGTTTGTTGGTTCTTGATACGTCTCCAACGTATCTATAATTTTTGATTGTTCCATGCTATTATATTATGTATTTTGGATGTTAATGGGCTTATTTTTACACTTTTATATTACTTTTGGGACTAACCTATTAACCGGAAGCCGAGCCCAAATTGCTGTTTTTTTTGCCTATTTTAGAGTTTCGCCAAAAAGGAATATCAAACGGAGTCCAAACGAATGAAACCTTCAGGAGCGTTATTTTTGGAACAAACGTGATCCGGGAGACTTGGGGTGGACGTCAAGAAACAATCGAGGAGGCCACGAGGCAGGGGTGCGCCCACCCCCCTGGGCGCGCCCTCCACCCTCGTGGGCCTCTCGTTGCTCCACCGACCTACTTCTTCCTCCTATATATATCCATGTACCCCGCAAACATCCAGGAGCACCACGAAACCATATTTCCACCGCCGCAACCTTTTGTACCCAAGAGATCCCATCTTATGGCCTATTCCGGAGCTCCGCCGGACGGGGCTTTGATCACGGAGGGCCTCTACATCAACTCCATGGCCTCTCCGATGATGTGTGAGTAGTTTACCTCAGACCTTCGGGTCCATAGCTAGAAGCTAGATGGCTTCTTCTCTCTCTTTGGATCTCAATACAAAGTTCTCCTTGATTCTCTTGGAGATCTATTCGATGTAATCTTCTTTTGCGTTGTGTTTGCTGAGATCCGATGAATTGTGGGTTTACGATCAAGATTATCTATGAACAATATTTGAATATTTTCTGAATTCTTTTATGTATGATTGGTTTATCTTTGCAAGTCTCTTCAAATTATCAGTTTGGTTTGGCCTACTAGATTGATCTTTCTTGCAATGGGAGAAGTGCTTAGCTTTGGGTTCAATCTTGCGGTGCTCGATCCCAGTGACAGAAAGGGAAACGACACGTATTGTATTGCTGCCATTGAGGATAAAAAGATGGGGTTTATATCATATTGCATGAGTTTATCCCTCTACATCATGTCATCTTGCTTAAGGTGTTACTCTGTTCTTATGAACTTAATACTCTAGATGCATGCTGGATAGCGGTCGATGTGTGGAGTAATAGTAGAAGATGCAGAATCGTTTCGGTCTACTTCTCTCGGACGTGATGCCTATATACATGATCATACCTAGATATTCTCATAATTATTCGCTTTTGTATCAATTTCTCGACAGTAATTTGTTCACCCACTGTAATACTTATGCTATCTTGAGAGAAACCACTAGCGAAACCTATGGCCCCCGGTCTATTCTCCATCATATAAGTTTCCAATCTACTTTATTTTGCTATCTTTTCCTTTCAATCTATATCATAAAAATACCAAAAATATTTATCTTATTATTATCATCTCTATCAGATCTCACTCTTGCAAGTGGCCGTGAAGGGATTGTCAACCCCTTTATCGCGTTGGTTGCGAGGTTCTTATTTGTTTGTGTAGGTACGAGGTGACTCGCGCGTGGTCTCCTACTGGATTGATACCTTGGTTCTCAAAAACTGAGGGAAATACTTACGCTGCTTTACTGCACCACCCTTTCCTCTTCAAGGGAAAGCCAACGTAGTGCTCAAGAGGTAGCAAGAAGGATTTCTGGCGCCGTTGTCGGGGAGGCTTACGCCACGTCAAGTCAAGATTCGATCTCCCGCCAATGTGCGATTTCTGGCGCTGTTGCCGCGGAGATCTACGCCAAGTCAAGACATACCAAGTACCCATCACAACTCTTATCCTTCGCATTAGATTATTTGCCATTTGCCTCTCGTTTTCCTCTTCCCCCACTTCACCCTTGCCGTTTTATTCGCCCTTCTTCTGTTTGTCTTTCCATTTGCTTTGATGTCTTACTTAGCTCGTTTGCTCGTTTGGTTGGAATAGTTGTTTATTTATTGCTAAATAGAGAATCTAAGATCTATGGATCCTCATCCGCTTGCTAATATTTTTAAGCGATCCAATTATGATGAACCAATTGCTAGTGAGTTTTGTGCACTGGATTATCTTTATGAAGTTTTGATTGAAATTCGTGAATCTGGAAATTGTGATAAAGTTCTTTATGGAGTGATTCACGATGAATGTTTGAATAAAAAGCATGATTTCAATAATGATAGTATAAATTCTATTAATGTCAATATGCAAAACCCTAATCTTGGGGATGCTAGTTTTGCTATGTCTACTACTTGTTGCAATGATCATGATTGGAGTGATTCTTCTTATGATCTTGAAAATTTATTTAAGCCCCATGATGAATATGAGATTGATAATAGTGTTTGTAGTATTATTGAAAGTGGGTTTGGAAGAGTGTCAACTTTAGATCCCACATATTTGGAGAATGTTCAATCTTATGAAAATTTTGATAAAAGTGGGTTTGGAGAGGTCATGACTTTAGTTAATGTTAATCCCACTATTTTGGAAGAGTGTCAACTTTGCATGCATGTGGATCGTGTTGAAAATATTTTATGTGATAGCTATTTTGTTTAATTTGCTTATGATCCTACATGTAATTATTATGAGAGAGGAAAATATGGTGGTATAAATTTTCATGTTACTAAATTACCTCTCGTTATGTTGAGATTGCTATTGTTTCTTTCCGCTTCCTTGCATGTGCTAGTTTTTGCTTACCTTGATAATTTGTTTGCCTATAAGATGCCTATGCATAGGAAGTATGTTAGACTTATATGTGGTTGTCACATGTTTTATGATGCTCTCTTTGTGCTTCAATTCTTGTCTTTCATGTGAGCATCGTTGAAATCTTATGCCTAGCTATAAGGCTTTAAAGAAAAGTGCTTGTTGGGAGACAACCCAATATTTTTTCTTATTGTTATTCAATAAATAATTTATCTAGCCTATGTTTTGGTTGTGTTTAATTAGTGTTTGTGCCAAGTAGAACCGTTGGGAATACTTGGGGAAAGTCTTTTTGATCTTGCTGTAAAAAAACAGAAACGATAGCGCTCACGAGAATTGCTGCCATTTTTTTGAGAATGCTATTTAGTTAATTCTTTTTGAAGATGATTAATAGATAAATTACTCACGTCCAGAAATTTATTTTAGAATTTTTTTGGATTCCATAAGTTTGTGTTAGTTACATATTACTACAGACTATTTTGTTTTTGACAGATTCTGTTTTTTGTGTGTTGTATGCTTATTTTAATGAATCTATGGCTAGTAAAAGAGTTTATAAACCATAGAGAAGTTGGAATAAAGTAGGTTTAACACCAATATAAATATATAATGAGTTCATTACAGTACCTTGAAGTGGTATTTTGTTTTCATTCGCTAACGGAGCTCACGAGATTCTCTTGTTAAGTTTTGTGTTATGAAGTTTTCAAGTTTTGGGTAAAGATTTGATGGGTTATCGAACAAGGAGTGGCAAGAGCCTAAGCTTGGGGATTCCCATGGCACCCCAAGGTAAAATACAAGGACACCAAAAATCCTAAGCTTGGGGATGGCCCGGAAGGCATCCCCTCTTTTGTCTTCGTTCATGGGTAACTTTACTTGGAGCTATATTTTTATTCTCCACATGATATGTGTTTTTCTTGGAGCGTCTTGTATGATTTGAGTCATTGCTTTTTAGTTAACCACAATCATCCTTTCTGTACACACCTTTTGAGAGAGACACACATGAATTAGAATTTATTAGAATACTCTATGTGCTTCACTTATATCTTTTGAGCTATATATTTTTGCTCTAGTGCTTCACTTATATCTTTTAGAGCACGGCGGTGGTTCTATTTTATAGAAATAATTGATCTCTCATGCTTCACATATATTATTTTGAGAGTCCTTTAGAACAACATGGCAATTTGCTTTTAGGCATAATAAAAACTTTCATATAAGTGCATTGAATACTAAGAGAAGTTTGATACTTGATGATTGTTTTGAGATATGGAGATGGTGATATTAGAGTCATGCTAGTTGAGTAGTTGTGAATTTGATAAATACTTGTATTGAAGTTTGTGATTCCTGTAGCATGCACGTACGGTGAACCATTATGTGATGAAGTCAGAGCATGATTTATTTATTGATTTCCTTCCTTATGAGTGGCGGCCGGGGACGAGCGGTGATCTTTTCCTACCAATCTATCCCCCTAGGAGCATGCGCGTAGTACTTTGTTTCGATAACTAATAGATTTTTGCAATAAGTATGTGAGTTCTTTATGACTAATGTTGAGTCCATGGATTATACGCACCCTCACCCTTCCACAATTGCTAGCCTCTCTAGTACCGCGCAACTTTCGCCGGTACCACAAACCCACCATATACCTTCCTCAAAACAGCCACCATACCTACCTATTATGGCATTTCCATAGCCATTTCGAGATATATTGCCATGCAACCTTCCACCGTTCCGTTTGCTATGACATGCTTCATCATTGTCATATTGCTTTGCATGATCATGTAGTTGACATCGTATTTGTGGCAAAGCCACCGTTCATAATTTTTTCATACATTTCACTCTTGATTCATTGCATATCCCAGTACACCGCCGGAGGCATTCACATAGAGTCATATTTCGTTCTAAGTATTGAGTTGTAATTCTTGAGTTGTAAGTAAAAATAAGTGTGATGATCATCATTATTAGAGCATTGTCACAGTGAGGAAAGGATGATGGAGACTATGATTCCCCCACAAGACTCCGGACGAAAAATAAAAATAAAAAAATAGGCCAAAAAAAGGCCCAACTAAAAAAATGAAATGAGAGAAAACGAGAGAAGGGACAATGTTACTATCCTTTTTCCACACTTGTGCTTCAAAGTAGCACCATGATCTACATGATAGAGAGTCTCTTATGTTGTCACTTTCATAAACTAGTGGGAATTTTACATTATAGAACTTGGCTTGTATATTCCAATGATGGGCTTCCACAAATTGCCATAGGTCTTCGTGAGCAAGCAAGTTGGATGCACACCCACTTAGTTTCTTTTGTTGAGCTTTCATACACTTATAGCTCCAGTGCATCCGTTGCATGGCAATCCCTACTCACTCACATTGATATCTATTAATGGGCATCTCCATAGCCCGTTGATACGCCTAGTTGATGTGAGACTATCTTCTCCCTTTTTGTCTTCTCCACAATCACCATTCTATTCCACCATAGTGCTATATCCATGGCTCACGCTCATATATTGCGTGAAGATTGAAAAAGTTTGAGAACATCAAAAGTATGAAACAATTACTTGGCTTGTCATCGGGGTTGTGCATGATTTAATACTTTGTGTGATGAAGATAGAGCATAGCCAGACTATATGATCTTGTAGGGATAACTTTCTTTGGCCATGTTATTTTGAGAAGACATGATTGCTTAGTTAGTATACTCGAAGTATTATTATTACTATGTCAATATTAAACTTTTATCTTGAATCTTTCGAATCCAAACATTCATGCCACAATAAAGAAAAATTGCATTGAGAAATATGTTAGGAAGAATTCCACATCAAAAATTCTGTTTTTATCATTTACCTACTCGAGGACGAGCAGGAATTAAGCTTGGGGATGCTTGATACGTCTCCAACGTGTCTATATTTTTTGGTTGCTCCATGCTATTATATTATCTATTTTGGATGTTAATGGGCTTATTTTTACACTCCTATATTACTTTTGGGACTAACCTATTAACTGGAGGCCCAGCCCAAATTGTTATTTTTTTGCCTATTTTCGAGTTTCGCCGAAAAGGAATATCAAAGGGAGTCCAAACGGAATGAAACCTTCGGGAGCGTTATTTTTGGAACAAACATGATCCAGGAGACTTGGAGTAGACGTCAAGAAACAATCAAGGAGGCCACGAGGCAGGGGGGCGCGCCCACCCCCCTGGGCGCGCCCTCCACCCTCGTGGGCCCCTTGTTGCTCCACCAACCTACTTCTTCCTCCTATATATATCCATGTACCCCGTAAACATCCAGGAGCACCACGAAACCATATTTCCACCGCCGCAACCTTCTGTACCCAAGAGATCCCATCTTGGGGCCTTTTTGGAGCTCCGCCGGACAGGGCTTTGATCACGGAGGGCCTCTACATCAACTCCATCGCCTCTCTGATGATGTGTGAGTAGTTTACCTGAGACCTTCGGTTCCATAACTAGTAGCTACATGGCTTCCTCTCTCTCTTTTGATCTCAATACAAAGTTCTCCTCGATTCTCTTAGAGATCTATTCGATGTAATCTTCTTTTGCGGTGTGTTTGTCGAGATCCGATGAATTGTGGGTTTATGATCCAGATTATCTATGAACAATATTCGAATCTTCTCTGAATTATTTTATGTATGATTGGTTTATCTTTGCAAGTCTCTTCGAATTAACAGTTTGGTTTGCCCTACTAGATTGATCTTTCTTGCAATGGGAGAAGTGCTTAGCTTTGGGTTCAATCTTGTGGCACTCGATCCCAGTGACAGAAAGGGAAACAACATGTATTGTATTGTTGCCATCAAGGATAAAAACATGGGGTTTATATCATATTGCATGAGTTTATCCCTCTACATCATGTCATCTTGCTAAAGGTGTTACTCTATTCTTATGAACTTAATACTCTAGATGCATGCTGGATAGCGGTCGATGTGTGGAGTAATAGTAGTAGATGCAGAATCGTTTCGGTCTACTTGTCTCGGACGTGATGCCTATATACATGATCATACCTAGATATTCTCATAATTATTCGCTTTTCTATCAATTGCTTGATAGTAATTTGTTCACCCACCGTATAACTTATGCTATCTTGAGAGAAGCCACTAGTGAAACCTATGGCCCCGGGGTCTATTCTCCATCATATAAGTTTCCAATCTACTTTATTTTGCTATCTTTTACTTTCAATCTATATCATAAAAATACCAAAAATATTTATCTTATTATTATCATCTCTTGTTGATCTCACTCTTGCAAGTGATCGTGAAGGGATTGACAACCCCTTTATCACGTTGGTTGCAAGGTTCTTATTTGTTTGTGTAGGTACGAGGTGACTCGTGCGTGGTCTCCTACTGGAATTATACCTTGGTTCTCAAAAACTGAGGGAAATACTTACGCTGCTTTACTGCACCACCCTTTCCTCTTCAAGGGAAACCCAACTCAGTGCTCAAGAGGTAGCAGTTCTCAATGAAGTTTATGGTTCATACTTGAAATTATGATTGAATTGTTACTTTAGCATAAGAGATCATATGACAATATATATATATATATATATGTGTGTGTGTTTGTGTTGCTGCTCTAAGAATCATCATGATGCCCTCATGTCCGTATTTTATTTTTATCGACACCTCTATCTCCAAACATGTGGACATATTTTGCAATTTCGGCTTTCGCTTGAGGACAAGCGAGGTCTAAGCTTGGCGGAGTTTATGTGTCCATTTTGCATCATGCTTTTATATAGATATTTATTGCATTATGGGTTGTTATTACACATTATGTCACAATACTTATGCCTATTTTCTCTTATTTTACAAGGTTTACATGAAGAGGGAGAATGCCGGCAGCTGGGATTTTGGGCTGGAAAAGGAGCAAATATTAGAGACCTATTCTGCACAGCTCCAAAGGTCCTAAAACTTCACGTAAGTTATTTCTAGAATATATAAAAAATATTGGGCGAAAGCAGTACCTAAGGGGGCCCACACTCTGGCCACGAGGGTGTGGGGGCGCCCCCTGCCTCGTGGGCTCCTTGGTGGCCCTCCGATGCCCATCTTCTGCTATATTAGGTCTTTCGTCCGAGAAAAAATAATAAGCAAGCTTTGGAGAAGAAACTCCGCCACCACAAGGTGGAACCTTGGCCGAACCAATCTAGGGCTCCGGCAGAGCTGTTCTACCAGGGAAACTTCACTCCAAGGGGGAATCATCACCGTCGTCATCACCAACGATCCTCTCATTGGGAGGGGGTCAATCTCCATCAACATCTTCACCAGCACCATCTCATCTCAAACCCTAGTTCATCTCTTGTATCCAATCTTTGTATCCAAACCTCAGATTGGTACCTGTGGGTTGCTAGTAGTGTTGATTACTCCTTGTAGTTGACGCTAGTTGGTTTACTTGGTGGAAGATCATATGTTCAGATCCATTATGCATATTAATACCCCTCTGATTATGAACATGAATATGCTTTGTGAGTAGTTACATTTGTTCCTGAGGACATGGGAGAAGTCTTGCTATAAGTAGTCATGTGAATTTGGTATTCGTTCGATATTTTGATGAGATGTATGTTGTCATCCCTCTAGTGGTGTCATGTGAACGTCGACTACATGAAACTTCACCATTGTTTGGGTCGAGAGGGAGGCATTGGGAAGTAATAAGTAGATGATGGGTTGCTAGAGTGACAGAAGCTTAAACCCTAGTTTATGCGTTGCTTCGTAAGGGGTTGATTTCGATCCATATGTTTCATGCTATGGTTAGGTTTACCTTAATACTTTTGTTGTAGTTGCGGATGCTTGCAATGGGGGTTAATCATAAGTGGGATGCTTGTCCAAGTAAGGACAGCACCCAAGCACCGGTCCACCCACATATCAGATTATCAACGTACCGAACGCGAATCATATGAGCGTGATGAAAACTAGCTTGACGATAATTTACATGTGTCCTCGGGAGCGCTTTCCTTCATATAAGAGTTTGTCCAGGCTTGTCCTTTGCTACAAAAAGGATTGCGCCATATTGTTGCACCTTATTTACTTTTATTACTTGTTACTCCTTACAATTTACCTTATCACAAAACTATCTATTACCGATAAATTTAGTGCTTGTAGAGAATACCTTACTGAAAACTGCTTATCATTTCCTTCTGCTCCTCATTGGGTTCGACACTCGTACTTATCGAAAAGATACGATAGATACCCTACACTTGTGGGTCATTAAGACTCTTTTCTGGCGCCGTTGCCTGGGAGTGAAGCGCCTTTGGTAGGTGGAATTTGGTAAGGAAAAATTTATATAATGTGCTGAAATTTACTGTCACTTGTTACTATGGAACATAATCCTTTGAGGGGCTTGTTCGGGGTATCTTCACCCCGACCAGTAGAGCAAAGAGTTGCTTCTCAACCTACTGAACCTACTGAAAATGTTTACTTTGAGATTCCTTCGGGTATGATAGAGAAACTGCTAGCTAATCCTTTTGCAGGAGATGGAACATTGCATCCCGATTTACACTTAATCTATGTGGATGAAGTTTGTGGATTATTTAAGCATGTAGGTATGCCCGATGATGTTATCAAGAAGAAGGTCTTCACTTTATCTTTGAAGGGAGAGGCATTGACACTCTTACTTATCGAAAAGTTACGATAGATCCCCTACACTTGTGGGTCATCACACCTCGCCCTTAACTAGTCTCTGTTTATTTTGCAACTTCCGTTTCGAGTTACTACTCTTAGCAATTGAACCAGTATCAAATACTGAGGGGTTGCTATAAACACTAGTAAAGTACACATCAATAACATGTATATCAAATATACTTTTGTTCACTTTGCCATCCTTCTTATCCGCCAAGTATCTAGGGGCAGCTCGGCTTCCAGTGACCAGTCCCTTTGCAGTAGAAGCACTCAGTCTCAGGCTTAGGTCCGGACTTGGGTTTCTTCACTTGAGCAGCAACTGGCTTGTTGTTCTTCTTGAAGTTCCCCTTCTTCCCTTTACCCTTTTTCTTGAAACGGGTGGTTTTGTTAACCATCAACACTTGATGCTCCTTCTTGATTTCAACCTCCGCAACCTTTATGTAACACCCTCGATGCGGCTATATCTCCTACGTGTCGAAGCATGACTTAGAGGCATAACCGCATAGAAAGCAATGTCACAAGTAAGGTAATCTTCACAACAACCCATGTAAATATATAAAAGGGGAAAGGATGCATAGTTGGCTTACACTTGCCACGTCACACAAATATATGAATAACATTACAATCATCCAATACACTCATGGTCCGACTATGGTACCAAAATAAAGATCAACCCCCACATGCGACAAAGTCCCCGATCGCCCCAACTGGGCACCACTACTGATCATCTGGGGAAGACACATAGTAATGGCGAGAGTCTTCATTGAACTCCCACTTGAGCTCAAGCGCATCTTCTAGAACGGTATCATCGGTCCCTGCATCTGGTTTGGAAGTAAACTATGAGTCACGGGGACTCAGCAATCTCGCACCCTCGCGATCAAGACTATTTAAGCTTATAGGTAAAGGCAAGGTAATATGTGGAGCTGCAGCAAGCGACTAGCATATATGGTGGCTATCATGTTCGCAAAAGAGAGCGAGAAGAGAAGGCAAAGCATGATCGAACAACTATGATCAAGAAGTGATCCTAGAACAACCTACGTCAAGCATTACTCCAACACCGTGTTCACTTCCCCGACTCCGCCGAGAAGAGACCATCACGGTTACACACGCGGTTGATTCATTTTAATTAAGTTAAGTTTCATGTTATCTACAACCGGACATTAACAAATTCCCATCTGCCCATAACCGCGGGCACGGCTTTCGAAAGTTCAAATCCCTACAGGGGAGTCCCAACTTAGCCCATCACAAGCTCTCACGGTCAACGAAGGATATTCCTTCTCCTGAGACATTCCGATCAGACTCGGCATCTAGGTTTTACAAGACATCCTCGACAATGGTAAAACAAGTCCAGCAACACCGCCCGAATGTGCCGACAAATCCCGATAGGAGCTGCACATATCTCGTTCTCAGGGCACACTCAGATGAGCGCTCCATACAACTAAAACCAAACCTCGAGTTTCCTCGAGGGGGCGTTGCACAGGGCTCTAGTTTTGGACCAACACTCAGAGGAGCACTGGCCCGGGGGGTTTAAATAAGATGACCCGTGGGCTCCGGAAACCCAAGGGAAAAAGAGGCTAGGTGGCAAATGGTAAAACCAAGGTTGGGCATTGCTGGAGGAGTTTTATTCAAGGCAAACTGTCAAGGGGTTCCCATTATAACCCAACCGCGTAAGGAACGCAAAATCCGGGAACATAACACCGATATGACGGAAACTAGGGCGGCAAGAGTGGAACAAAACACTAGGAAAAAGGCCGAGCCTTCCACCCTTTACCAAGTATATAGGTGCATTAATATAAACAAGATAATATGGTGATATCCCAATAATGAACAATGTTCCAACAAGGAACGATCTCCAATCTTTACCTGCAACTAGCAACGCTATAAGAGGGGCTGAGCAAAGCGGTAACATAGACAATCAACGGTTTGCTAGGACATGGTGGGTTAGAGGTTTGACATGGCAATTTGGGAGGCATGATAAGAAAGTGGTAGGTATCATAGCATAGGCATAGCAAAAGAGCGAGCATCTAGCAAGCAAAGATAGAAGTGATTTCGAGGGTATGATCATCTTGCCTGCAAAGTTGTCAGAGATGACTTGATCCTCGTAAGCGAACTCAACGGGATCCTCGTTAACGAACTTGTCTCTCGACTCTACCCAAACAAGACAAACAAGCAAAAGGAACACAATCAACCACGTGCAATGCTCAAACAACATGATGCAAACATGGTATGCTATGCGGGATGCGATATGTGATGCATATGCACGATTTGACAAGGAATAATTGAACCTGACCTCAACTTAGAAATCCAAGAGTGCCACTAGAAAGGTGAGGTGATTTCGGTTGAAATCGATATAAAGATCACCGGAATCGGATGCACGATTTAGAAATGGCAAGCAAAACAAATATGGCATCGGTCTGCGATAATCAACAAGTAGCCATCTAAATGCATCAAGAAAAATATGATACAACACTCAAACATAACAACAAAATACATGGAAGGGATCCACTCATAATGCTTGACAAAATATGAACACTGAGCTACGGCCAATTCATCCATTAACAGGTTAAAACAAGCATGGCAAAAGTGCAAATGACAACAGGTTTCAGACTTGGTGAAATTAACACAAGTCTGGAATTTAACACCAGGAAGCACACTTTAGTGCATGAAAAACTACATGCTACAGGAACTTAACATGGCAAAGCAAGGCATGGCATGAAGCTACTCAAAGCACTTAACAAAAGTCCCTTAGTGTTCTTGAGCCAAAAGGGATCAGAAAATACAATTGCAAGCATGTGAACATGGCAAAAACATAATCAGATTACCGACTTAGTGAAAAACTGGAGCATGCAAATCCGTTATCGAGTAGGCATGTTCACGAGCTCGATGCACTCACTACAGAGCATGGCATGACAAACTAAGCATACACCCATCAAGAATACATGTCCTAGAATCTATACATGGTAATAACAACAACATATCTGAAGGAAATATGCCCTAGAGGCAATAATAAAGTTATTATTTATTTCCTTATATCATGATAAATGTTTATTATTCATGCTAGAATTGTTGTGTGAATACATAGACAAACTTAGTGTCACTAGTATGCCTCTACTTGACTAGCTCGTTAATCAAAGATGGTTATGTTTCCTAACCATGAACAAAGTGTTGTTATTTGATTAACAAGGTCAGATCATTAGTTGAATGATCTGATTGACATGACCCATTCCATTAGCCTAGCACCCGATCGTTTAGTATGTTGCTATTGCTTTCTTCATGACTTATACATGTTCCTATGACTATAAGATTATGCAACTCCCGTTTGCCGGAGGAACACTTTGTGTGCTACCAAACGTCACAATGTTACTGGGTGATTATAAAGGAGCTCTACAGGTGTCTCCAATGGTATATGTTGGGTTGGCGTATTTTGAGAATAGGATTTGTCACTCCGATTGTCGGAGAGGTATCTCTAGGCCCTCTTGGTAATGCACATCACATAAGCCTTGCAAGCATTGCAACTAATGAGTTAGTTGCGGGATGATGTATTACGGAACGAGTAAAGAGACTTGCCGGTAACGAGATTGAACTAGGTATTGGATACCGACGATCGAATATCGGGCAAGTAACATACCGATGACAAAGGGAACAACGTATGTTGTTATGCGGTCTGACCGATAAAGATCTTCGTAGAATATGTAGGAGCCAATATGGGCATCCAGGTCCCGCTATTGGTTATTGACCGGAGATGTGTCTCGGTCATGTCTACATTGTTCTCGAACCGTAGGGTCCGCACGCTTAACGTTACGATGACAGTTATTATGAGTTTATGCATTTTGATGTACCGAAGATTGTTCGGAGTCCCGGATGTGATCATGGACATGAAGAGGAGTCTCTAAATGGTCGAGACATAAAGATTGATATATTGGAAGCCTATGTTTGGATATCGGAAGTGTTACGGGTGAAATCAGGATTTTACCGGAGTACCGGGAGGTTACCGGAAACCCCCCGAGAGCCATATGGGCCTTAATGGGCTTTAGTGGAAAGGAGAAAGGGGCAGCCCAAGGTGGCCGCACACCTCCCCCTTCCCCTAGTCCTATTAGGACTAGGAGAGGTGGCCGGCCCCCCTCTCTCTCTCTTTCCCCCTCAGGGAATCCTAGTCCAACTAGGATTGGGGGGGGGGAGTCCTACTCCCGGTCGGAGTAGGACTCCTCCTGCGCCCTCCTCCGGGCCGGCGGCCCCCTCCCCCTTGGCTCCTTTATATACGGAGGCAGGGGGCACCTCTAGACACACAAGTCGATCCTTGAGATCGTTCCTTAGCCGTGTGTGGTGCCCTCTGCCACCATATTCCACCTCGATCATATTGTAGCAGTGCTTAGGCGAAGCCCTGCGACGGTAGAACATCAAGATCGTCACCACGCCGTCGTGCTGACGGAACTCTTCCCCGATGCTTTGCCGGATCGGAGCCCAGGGATCATCATCGAGCTGTACGTGTGCTAAGAACTCGGAAGTGCCGGAGTATCGGTGCTTGGATCGGTCGGATCGGGAAGACGTACGACTACTTCCTCTATGTTGTGTCAACGCTTCCACAGTCGGTCTGCGTGGGTATGTAGACAACACTCTCCCCTCTCGTTGCTGTGCATCACCATGATCTTGCGTGTGCGTAGGAATTTTTTTGAAATTACTACGTTACCCAACAGTGGCATCAGAGCCTAGGTTTTATATGTTGATGTTATTTGCACGAGTAGAACACAAGTGAGTTGTGGGCGATATAAGTCATACTGCCTACCAGCATGTCATACTTTGGTTCAGCGGTATTGTTGGACGAGACGACCCGGACCAACATTACGCGTACGCTTACGTGAGACCGGTTCTCCCGACGTGCTTTGCACATAGGTGGCTTGCGGGCGACTGTCTCTCCAACTTTAGTTGAACCAAGTATGGCTACGCCCGGTCCTTGCGAAGGTTAAAACGGAGTCAAATTGACAAACTATCGTTGTGGTTTTGATGCGTAGGTGAGATTGGTTCTTGCTTAAGCCCGTAGCAGCCACGTAAAACATGCAACAACAAAGTAGAGGACGTCTAACTTGTTTTTGCAGGGCATGTTGTGATGTGATATGGTCAAGGCATGATGATGAATTTTATTGTATGAGATGATCATGTTTTGTAACCGAGTTATCGACAACTGGCAGGAGCCATATGGTTGTCGCTTTATTGTATGCAATGCAATCGCAATGTAATGCTTTACTTTATCACTAAGCGGTAGCGATAGTCGTGGAAGCATAAGATTGGCGAGACGACAACGATGCTACGATGGAGATCAAGGTGTCGCGCCAGTGACGATGATGATCATGACGGTGCTTCGGAGATGGAGATCACAAGCACAAGATGATGATGGCCATATCATATCACTTATATTGATTGCATGTGATGTTTATCCTTTTATGCATCCTATCTTGCTTTGATTGACGGTAGCATTATAAGATGATCTCTCACTAAATTATCAAGAAGTGTTCTCCCTGAGTATGCACCGTTGCCAAAGTTCGTCGTGCCCAGACACCACGTGATGATCAGGTGTGATAAGCTCTACGTCCATCTACAACGGGTGCAAGCCAGTTTTTGCACACGCAGAATACTCAGGTTAAAACTTGACGAGCCTTGCATATGCAGATATGGCCTCGAAACACGGAGACCAAAAGGTCGAGTGTGAATCATATAGTAGATATGATCAACATAACGATGTTCACCATTGAAAACTACTCCATCTCACGTGATGATCGGTTATGGTTTAGTTGATTTGGATCACATGATCACTTAGAGGATTAGAGGGATGTCTATCTAAGTGGGAGTTCTTAAGTAATCTGATTAATTGAACTTAAACTTATCATGAACTTAGTACCTGATAGTATCTTGCTTGTTTATGTTGATTGTAGATAGATGGCTCGTGCTATTGTTCCGTTGAATTTTAATGCGTTCCTTGAGAAAGCAAAGTTGAAAGATGATGGTAGCAATTACACGGACTGGGTCCGTAACTTGAGGATTATCCTCATTGCTGCTCAGAAGAATTACGTCCTGGAAGCACCGCTAGGTGCCAGGCCTGCTGCTGGAGCAACACCAGATGTTATGAACGTCTGGCAGAGCAAAGCTGATGACTACTCGATAGTTCAGTGTGCCATGCTTTACGGCTTAGAATCGGGACTTCAACGACGTTTTGAACGTCATGGAGCATATGAGATGTTCCAGGAGTTGAAGTTAATATTTCAAGCAAATGCCCGGATTGAGAGATATGAAGTCTCCAATAAGTTCTATAGCTGCAAGATGGAGGAGAACAGTTCTGTCAGTGAGCATATACTCAAAATGTCTGGGTATAATAATCACTTGATTCAGATGGGAGTTAATCTTCCAGATGATTGCGTCATTGACAGAATTCTCCAATCACTGCCACCAAGCTACAAGAGCTTCGTGATGAACTATAATATGCAAGGGATGAACAAGACTATTCCCGAGCTCTTCGCAATGCTGAAAGCTGCGGAGGTAGAAATCAAGAAGGAGCATCAAGTGTTGATGGTTAACAAGACCACTAGTTTCAAGAAAAAGGGCAAAGGAAAGAAGAAGGGGAACTTCAAGAAGAACGGCAAGCTAGTTGCTGCTCAGGAGAAGAAACCCAAGTCTGGACCTAAGCCTGAAACTGAGTGCTTCTACTGCAAGCAGACTGGTCACTGGAAGCGGAACTGCCCCAAGTATTTGGCGGATAAGAAGGATGGCAAGGTGAACAAAGGTATATGTGATATACATGTTATTGATGTGTACCTTACTAGAGCTCGCAGTAGCACCTGGGTATTTGATACTGGTTCTGTTGCTAATATTTGCAACTCGAAACAGGGACTACGGATTAAGCGAACACTGGCGAAGGACGAGGTGACGAT
Organism: Triticum aestivum; assembly: GCF_018294505.1. Lineage (NCBI taxonomy): Eukaryota > Viridiplantae > Streptophyta > Magnoliopsida > Poales > Poaceae > Triticum > Triticum aestivum. The sequence continues at coordinate 152,308,486 of NC_057806.1, forward strand.
GCGCGTGGGAAACGGTTCCAAAGTCGATGTGATCGCGGTCGGCACGCTACCTCTACATCTACCTTCGGGAATAATATTAGACCTAAATAATTGTTATTTGGTGCCAGCGTTGAGCATGAACATTATATCTGGATCTTGTTTGATGCGAGACGGTTATTCATTTAAATCAGAGAATAATGGTTGTTCTATTTATATGAGTAATATCTTTTATGGTCATGCACCTTTGAGGAGTGGTCTATTTTTGATGAATCTCGATAGTAGTAACACACATATTCATAATGTTGAAGCCAAAAGATGCAGAGTTGATAATGATAGTGCAACTTATTTGTGGCACTGCCGTTTAGGTCATATCGGTATAAAGCGCATGAAGAAACTCCATACTGATGGACTTTTGGAACCACTTGATTATGAATCACTTGGTACTTGCGAACCGTGCCTCTTGGGCAAGATGACTAAAACACCGTTCTCCGGTACTATGGAGAGAGCAACAGATTTATTGGAAATCATACATACCGATGTATGTGGTCCGATGAATATTGAGGCTCGTGGCGGATATCGTTATTTTCTCACCTTCACAGATGACTTAAGCAGATATGGGTATATCTACTTAATGAAACACAAGTCTGAAACATTTGAAAAGTTCAAAGAATTTCAGAGTGAAGTTGAAAATCATCGTAACAAGAAAATAAAGTTTCTACGATCTGATCGTGGAGGAGAATATTTGAGTTACGAGTTTGGTGTACATTTGAAACAATGCGGAATAGTTTCGCAACTCACGCCACCCGGAACACCACAGCGTAATGGTGTGTCCGAACGTCGTAATCGTACTTTACTAGATATGGTGTGATCTATGATGTCTCTTACTGATTTACCGCTATCGTTTTGGGGTTATGCTTTAGAGACGGCCGCATTCACGTTAAATAGGGCACCATCAAAATCCGTTGAGACGACGCCTTATGAACTATGGTTTGGCAAGAAACCAAAGTTGTCGTTTCTTAAAGTTTGGGGCTGCGATGCTTATGTGAAAAAGCTTCAACCTGATAAGCTCGAGCCCAAATCGGAGAAATGTGTCTTCATAGGATACCCAAAGGAGACTGTTGGGTACACCTTCTATCACAGATCCGAAGGCAAGATATTCGTTGCTAAGAATGGATCCTTTCTAGAGAAGGAGTTTCTCTCGAAAGAAGTGAGTGGGAGGAAAGTAGAACTTGACGAGGTAACTGTACCTGCTCCCTTATTGGAAAGTAGTACATCACAGAAAACTGTTTCTGCGACACCTATACCAATTAGTGAGGAAGCTAATGATGATGATCATGAAACTTCAGGACAAGATACTACTGAACCTCGTAGATCAACCTGAGCGAGATCCGCACCAGAGTGGTACGGTAATCCTGTTCTGGAAATTATGCTGCTAGATCATGATGAACCTACGAACTATGAAGAAGCGATGGTGAGCCCAGATTCCGCAAAATGGCTTGAAGCCATGAAATCTGAGATGGGATCCATGTATGAGAACAAAGTATGGACTTTGGTTGACTTGCCCGATGATCGGCAAGCAATTGATAATAAATGGATCTTCAAGAAGAAGACTGACGCTGATGGTAATGTTACTGTCTACAAAGTTCGACTTGTCGCAAAAGGTTTTCGACAAGTTCAAGGGGTTGACTACGATGAGACTTTCTCACCCGTAGCGATGCTTAAGTCTGTCCGAATCATGTTAGCGATTGCCGCATTTTATGATTATGAAATTTGTCAGATGGATGTCAAAACTGCATTCCTGAATGGATTTCTGGAAGAAGAGTTGTATATGATGCAACCGGAAGGTTTTGTCGATCCAAAGGGAGCTAACAAAGTGTGCAAGCTCCAGCGATCCATTTATGGACTGGTGCAAGCCTCTCGGAGTTGGAATAAAACGCTTTGATAGTGTGATCAAAGCATTTGGTTTTATACAGACTTTCGGAGAAGCCTGTATTTACAAGAAAGTGAGTGGGAGCTCTGTAGCATTTCTGATATTATATGTGGATGACATATTACTGATTGGAAATGATATAGAATTTCTGGATAGCATAAAGGGATACTTGAATAAGAGTTTTTCAATGAAAGACCTCGGTGAAGCTGCTTACATATTAGGCATAAAGATCTATAGAGATAGATCAAGGCGCTTAATTGGACTTTCACAAAACACATACCTTGACAAGATTTTGAAGAAGTTCAAAATGGCATCAAGCAAAGAAAGGGTTCTTGCCTGTGTTACAAGGTGTGAAGTTGAGTCAGACTCAATGCCCGACCACTGCAGAAGATAGAGAGAAAATGAAAGATGTTCCCTATGCTTCAGCAATAGGCTCTATCATGTATGCAATGCTGTGTACCAGACCTGATGTGTGCCTTGCTATAAGCTTAGCAGGGAGGTACCAAAGTAATCCAGGAGTGGATCACTGGACAGCGGTCAAGAACATCCTGAAATACCTGAAAAGGACTAAGGATATGTTTCTCGTATATGGAGGTGACAAAGAGCTCACCGTAAGAGGTTACGTTGATGCAAGCTTTGACACTGATCCGGACGATTCTAAATCGCAAACCGGATACGTGTTTACATTAAACGGTGGAGCTGTCAGTTGGTGCAGTTCTAAACAAAGCGTCGTAGCGGGATCTACATGTGAAGCGGAGTACATAGCTGCTTCGGAAGCAGCGAACGAAGGAGTCTGGATGAAGGAGTTCATATCCGATCTAGGTGTCATACCTAGTGCATCGGGTCCAATGAAAATCTTTTGTGACAATACTGGTGCAATTGCCTTGGCAAAGGAATCCAGATTTCACAAGAGGACCAAGCACATCAAGAGACGCTTCAATTCCATCCGGGACCTAGTCCAGGTGGGAGACATAGAAATTTGCAAGATACATACGGATCTGAATGTTGCAGACCCGTTGACTAAGCCTCTTCCACGAGCAAAACATGATCAGCACCAAGGCTCCATGGGTGTTAGAATCATTACTGTGTAATCTAGATTATTGACTCTAGTGCAAGTGGGAGACTGAAGGAAATATGCCCTAGAGGCAATAATAAAGTTATTATTTATTTCCTTATATCATGATAAATGTTTATTATTCATGCTAGAATTGTATTAACCGGAAACATAATACATGTGTGAATACATAGACAAACTTAGTGTCACTAGTATGCCTCTACTTGACTAGCTCGTTAATCAAAGATGGTTATGTTTCCTAACCATGAACAAAGTGTTGTTATTTGATTAACGAGGTCACATCATTAGTTGAATGATCTGATTGACATGACCCATTCCATTAGCTTAGCACCCGATCGTTTAGTATGTTGCTATTGCTTTCTTCATGACTTATACATGTTCCTATGACTATGAGATTATGCAACTCCCGTTTGTCGGAGGAACACTTTGTGTGCTACCAAACGTCACAACATTACTAGGTGATTATAAAGGAGCTCTACAGGTGTCTCCAATGGTATATGTTGGGTTGGCGTATTTCGAGAATAGGATTTGTCACTCCGATTGTCGGAGAGGTATCTTTGGGCCCTCGTAATGCACATCACATAAGCCTTACAAGCATTGCAACTAATGAGTTAGTTGCGGGATGATGTATTACGGAACGAGTAAAGAGACTTGCCGGTAACGAGATTGAACTAGGTATTGGATACCGACGATTGAATCTCGGGCAAGTAACATACCGATGACAAAGGGAACAACGTATGTTGTTATGCGGTCTGACCGATAAAGATCTTCGTAGAATATGTAGGAGCCAATATGGGCATCCAGGTCCCGCTATTGGTTATTGACCGGAGACGTGTCTCGGTCATGTCTACATTGTTCTCGAACCATAGGGTCCGCACGCTTAACGTTACGATGACAGTTATTATGAGTTTATGCATTTTGATGTACCGAAGATTGTTCGGAGTCCCGGATGTGATCATGGACATGAAGAGGAGTCTCTAAATGGTTGAGACATAAAGATTGATATATTGGAAGCCTATGTTTGGATATCGGAAGTGTTCCGGGTGAAATCGGGATTTTACCGGACTACCGGGAGGTTACCGGAACCCCCCGGGAGCCATATGGGCCTTAATGGGCTTTAGTGGAAAGGAGAAAGGGGCAGCCCAAGGTGGCCGCGCGCCTCCCCCTTCCCCTAGTCCTATTAGGACTTGGAGAGGTGGCCGGCCCCCCTCTCTCTCTTTCCCCCTTAGGGAATCCTAGTCCAACTAGGATTGGGGGGGGAGTCCTACTCCCGGTCGGAGTAGGACTCCTCCTGCGCCCTCCTCCTGGCCGGCGGCCCCCTCCCCCTTGGCTCCTTTATATACGGAGGCAGGGGGCACCTCTAGACACACAAGTTGATCCTTGAGATCGTTCCTTAGCCGTGTGCGGTGCCCCCTGCCACCATATTCCACCTTGATCATATTGTAGCAGTGCTTAGGCGAAGCCCTGCGACGGTAGAACATCAAGATCGTCACCACGCCGTCGTGCTGACGGAACTCTTCCCCGACGCTTTGCTGGATCGGAGCCCAGGGATCATCATCGAGCTGTACGTGTGCTAAGAACTCGGAAGTGCCGGAGTATCGGTGCTTGGATCGGTCGGATCGGGAAGACGTACGACTACTTCTTCTATGTTGTGTCAACGCTTCCACAGTCGGTCTGCGTGGGTACGTAGACAACACTCTCCCCTCTCGTTGCTGTGCATCACCATGATCTTGCATGTGCGTAGGAAAAATTTTGAAATTACTACGTTACCGAACAATATCATGCACGGATCAATAGCAACATCCTCGGCAAAATCGCTAACAAGTCAACAATCTGCCAGGATTCACGAAATAGCAAAAGTAGAGCTCGATTGACTCAAGATAGGATGCTCCATAAATGCAAACAAAGCAATGGATGGATAGAGCACCACAAGTTTAACAAACCATCCTTATTGATCATCCCCAAAAGAGGCACGTATCATTAGGAAACAACATGAACATATGGCATAACGACAAAAACAGAACGAAGACTTAATGAAATTCTAAGTCCCTGAAATCAGCATTACCGATTACGCTACTTTGCAAGCTTGTGCTAGTCACCACACATATCACAAAAATACATGGTAAGCACCTCTGTAAAGATGGCATGGCATATAACAAAACACATGTAGAGCTCAGGAGCATATCATGCACACATTAATCATGGAAAAAATGACAAATATCTATTTGATGAAACAGATCTGACAATTATATCACATATCCCTCTTCCAACAGAATTTCGGGCATCAAGATAAGCTCGAATGAAAATGATGCAATGGGATGAAATGATGTACTTGTCGAGGCGAACATTTTGATATGCTACACGCGCAAATCGGAGCTATGGATGCAGAGATACGACATGCCAAAGTTTGCAAAATAAATAGGGTTTCGGGGGAAAAGTCAACACTCGAAGTGGATCCAGATCTGGATCGGCCGGAGTTACTGTAGCAGGGCGCGACTTCCGAGGTTCGCCGGAGATGGGGATGATGCCGGACTTGGAGGAGAGGAGGCGCTGCAGTGGAGGTGCCCGGAGGTGGGGCGACGCCAGCGCGGGGCGGCGCCGGAGCTCGGCGGCGCGGGTCGGCGAGGTAGCGCGGCGGGGCGGCATTCGAGGCAGCGAAGGCAGTCGGCAATGGCGGTGCGGCGGCCGGCCGAGCGAAGCGGCGATGGCGGCGGACGGCGGAGCGAGCACCGTCGGGCGCCGCGGCCTCAGGCACCCGCGCGGGCGGCGGCGCGCGGATGGGCTTGGGGGGCCCGAGCTGGGCCTCGTCGGGCCGGCGGCGGAGGGAGCAGCGAGGCTACACGTGTCACGCCCTAGTTGGGCGCGGACGGCGGCGGCGGTGCGTCCGGCGCGGAGCGGACATGTCCGGTGTGGCAGGAGACGATTTCTAGGGTTTTGGGGAAGAAGATGCGTGATTTTTGGAGGAGCTATTTATAGGCATAGAGGGAGCTAGGAAGCTCCAAATGGAGTGCGGTTTTCGGCCACGCGATCGTGATCGAACGCTCTAGATGATGGAGAGGGTTTAGGTGGGTTTTGGGCCAAATTGGAAGGGTTTTGGGCTGCAACACCAACGAGGCCTTCTCGGTCCCTCGGTTAGCCGTTGGAGTATCAAACGAAGTCCAAATGGTACGGAACTTGACAGGCAGTCTACCGGTAGTAAACCAAGGCCGCATGGCAAGTCTCAGTCCAATACGGAAATTTTTAACCCCCACACACGAAAAGAGGTAGAAAGGAGCACCGAAGGAGATAGGAGCGCCGGAATGCAAAACGGACAACGGGGAAAATGCTCGGATGCATGAGACGAACACGTAAGAAAATGCAATGCACATGATGACATGATATGAGATGCATGACAAAGACAACAACCAACGGAGACAAAAACCTGAAATTGAGGAAATAAAATAACTTAGTGTCGGAAATGGCAAGAGTTGGGATACATATAAGGTAAATTACATCCGGGGTGTTACAACACTCCACCACTACGAAAGGATCTCGTCCCGAGATCTAGGACTGGAAAAACGCCGGGTACTCAGAACGGAGGTGATCCTCACGTTCCCAGGTGGCTTCACGGTTGGAATGGTGTGACCACTTCACTTTGAGGAATTTGGTTGACTTATTGCGAGTCTTGCGTTCAGTCTCTTCAAGAATAGCAACTGGGTGCTCACGATAAGAAAGGTCTTCTTGGAGATCAATGTCTTCGAAGTTGACGGTGCGGTGAGGGGTCTTGAAGCACTTGCGGAGCTGAGAGACATGGAACACATCATGCACGTTTGCAAAGTTGGAAGGAAGCTCGAGTTGATTGGCGAGATCGCCTCTCTTGCTGACGATCTTGAAAGGACCCACGTATCTAGGGGCAAGCTTCCCGATGATACTGAAGCGACGAGTACCTTTCATTGGAGAGACGCGGAGGTAAACATGGTCTCCGATCTCGAAAGCCAAATCACGATGCTTACTATCATAGTAGCTCTTCGGGCGCGATTGCGCTGCTTTGAGGTTATCGCGAATGACTTTGCACATTTCCTCTGCCTCTGTGATTAAGTCATTTCCAAGAAGTTGACGCTCACCGGTATCTGACCAGTTAAGAGGAGTACGGCACTTCCTGCCATAGAGAATTTCAAATGGGGCCTTGCCCAAACTTGCTTGAAAATTGTTGTTGTAGGAGAACTCGGTATATGGAAGACAATCTTCCCACTTCATACCGAAGGATATAACGCAAGCCCTGAGCATATCTTCGAGAATCTGATTGACACGCTCGACTTGACTGCTAGTTTGAGGATGAAAAGTTGTGCTGAAACGGATGTTGGTGCCCATGGCCTTCTGAAAAGAATCCCAAAACTTGGAGGTGAAGATGCTGCCACGATCTGAAGAAATCAACTATGGAATGCCGTGCAGAGAGACAATCCAAGAGGTATAACGCTCCGCCAATTGAGCTGCAGTGATAGACTCTTTGATAGGCAGAAAGTGAGCCACTTTAGTGAGTTTGTCGATGACAACAAATATAGCATCATTGCCACGCTTGGACTTTGGAAATCCCGTCACGAAGTCCATCTCAATGTGGTCAAACTTCCATTCTGGAATGGCAAGAGGTTGGAGGAGACCAGCTGGTCGTTGGTGTTCTGCCTTCACTCTTCTGCAGACATCACATTCATTCACGAACTGAGCAATCTCGCGCTTCATTCGAGTCCACCAATATGCCTGCTTGAGGTCCTGGTACATCTTCGTGCTTCCAGGGTGGATGGAGAGGAGTGAATTGTGAGCCTCGTTCATAATGACTTTATGAAGGTCACCTTTAGGCACAACAATGCGATCCTCGAAGAAGAGAGTATCATTGTCATCAAGGCGATAGCACTTGTACTTGGGTTGACTCTTGGCAATCCCAATCTTCACCTTCTTCACCATAGCATCAAGAAGTTGAGCCTCGCGAATCTGATCTTCCAAGGTAGGAGAGACTTGAAGGTTGGAGAGGAACCCTTGAGGAACAACTTGCAGATTGAGTTTGTGGAAAGCTTCACAAAGCTCGGGTTGGTAGGGCTTGAGAATCAGACTGTTGCAGTAAGCCTTCCTGCTCAATGTGTCAGCAATCACATTGGCCTTGCCTGGAGTATATTCAATACTCGGATTATACTCTTGAATCATTTCGACCCAACGAGTCTGCCTGAGGTTGAGATTAGGCTGAGTGGAGATGTGCTTGAGACTCTTGTGGTCAGTAAAGATGTCCACTTTTCTTCCCAATAAGAGATGTCTCCAAGTCAAAAGAGCATGCACAACTGCCGCCAACTCGAGGTTGTGAGTGGGGTAGTTCTTCTCGTTGGGCATCAACTGGCGAGAGGTATAAGCCACAACTTTCTTCTCTTGCATCAACACTGCACCAAGACCTTGAAGAGAGGCATCGCAGAAGACCTCGAACGGTTTGGATTCATCAGGAGGAGTCAGAACTGGAGTAGTGACTAACTTCTCTTTCAAGGTGTTGAAAGCGATGTCACATTCAGGAGACCAAACGTACTTCATGTGCTTCTGGAGAAGGTTGGAAAGCGGCTTCGCGATCTTTGAAAAGTTCTCAACGAACCTTCGAAAGTAGCTTGCGAGACCAAGGAAGCTGCGGAGTTGCTTCATGTTCTGAAGTGGTTCCCAATTCACAATTGCAGACACCTTCTCAGGATTCACCGCTATGCCCTTGGCAGAGATGATATGCCCAAGATAGAGAGCCTCATCGAGCCAAAACTCTCACTTTGAGAACTTGGCATAGAACTGATGTTCTCTGAGCTTATCATGCACCAAACGCAAGTGCTTGGCATGATCTTCCTTGTTCTTGGAAAAGACCAAAATTTCATCGAGGTAGACCAAGATGAAGTCATTTGTGTAGGCGTTGAAGATGAAGTTCATCATGCGAGAGAAAGTCGGCAGAGCATTGACGAGGCCAAAAGACATGACAGTGTATTCATATGAACCATAGCTTGTTCTGAACGCCATCTTGGGGATATCTTGCTCACGAATTCGAATCTGGTGATAGCCCATACGGAGATCAAGCTTGGAGAAAACTTGAGCACCTTTGAGTTGTTCAAACAGCTCGTTGATGTTGGGAAGTGGGTACTTGTTCTTTATAGTCTTCTTGTTCAATGGACGGTAGTCAACACAAAGTCGGTCTGTTCCATCCTTCTTCTTCACAAAAAGAACTCCACAACCCCACGGAGAAGAACTAGGTCGGATGAGACCCATTCGCTCTTGAATATCGAGTTGCTTCTTCAGCTCCTTCAACTCTTCAGGTCCAAGCTTGTAAGGACGTTTGCAAACAGGTTCCGTGCCAGGCTCAAGATCGATGACGAATTCAACTGGCCGGTGCGGAGGCATTCCTGGAAGCTCTTCTGGAAAGACGTCTTGATATTCGCAAACGACTTGAATTTGAGAGATGGCATCCAGTTCACCCTTCTCATTGAGTGAAAACAGACGGATGGTATCATCACGAGCGACAAAGACAATTACATCCTCAAACGAATGAGTCAATTGAATCTGCCTGGCAGCACAATCAAGATGAGCCTTGTGCTTAGAAAGCCAATCCATTCCAAGAATAAGACCGATATCCGAGTCGCCCAGAACAATGGGAGAAGCTAGAAATTTGTAGTCGCCCAACATGATAGTAACATCCGGGACGCAGATATTAGCTGTCATTTTCTTGCTCGGTGACATGATTTGCAAAGATCTTTGCAAATACTGATAATTGCACTCATACTTTGATGCAAAAGGTTTTGAAATGAAGCAATGTGCTGCACCAATGTCAAAAAGAACTTTTGCAGGAACATCGTTAACAGGAAGGTTACCCATGATGACATCTGACGAGTCATCTGCCTGAGCTGTGTTCAATAAGTTGACCTTGGCGTGCTTGGGGTTATGCTTGACCACAGCTATACTTGCCGATCTCACCGGAGGAGGAGGAGGGAGACGCCTCTGATTGAAGCATTTGTTGGCATAGTGACCCTTCTGTTGGCACTTGTTGCACATGACCTCCGAGAGCGGACGGTGATACGGAGCACTTGATCTTGGAGCTTGAGACGAAGTCTTGTTCTGAAAGCCAGGGTTGGGTGGGTGGGAAGATCCACTGCCACCTTTGCTCTTCTGCTGATAACGCTGATGGAACTGAGGAGGAGGAAGCCAATACTTCTGCTGCTTAGCCACTTGAGTTGAGGAAGAAGGAGTTGCATCTCTGACTCGCTTCTTGGAAGCATCGCACTTCAGTTGAGCAGTCTCTTACTTCATTGCCATGTTGTAAAACTCATCGTACCTCTTGGGCTCAAAGAGAACGAGAGCTAGTTGGATTTCTTCTCTGAGACCACCCCTGAACTAGTATATCATGCTCTTCTCGTCAGGGACGTCTTGCTTAGAAAAACGGGCGAGCTTATGAAACATCTTGTTGTACTTGTAGACAGACATAGAGCCTTGCTTCAGGTTGCGGAATTCCTCACGCTTGCTTTCAACCATGCTCTGAGGAATATGATGAGCTTTGAAGTCTTGACGGAATTCATCCCAGGTAATCACACGGCCTCCTCTGGAATCTTTGTACTGCTGAAACCATTCTGCAGCTTGGTCTTTGAGTTGGAAGGAAGCGAACTTGACAAAGTCCTCAGGCCTGACGTTACTGCACTCGAAATGCTTGCATATGTCCACGAGCCAATCATCAGCGTCTGTTTCCTCAACACAATTGCTGAAGGTCTTTGGCTGGTTAGCAAGGAACTGGTTGAGTGTAGCAAAGTGATTCTGATTGTTGCCTTGGCCCTGGTTCCCTTGATTGCGCTCTTGAAGAAGTTGCATGATCAGCTGCGTGTTTGCATTGGTAGCGGCCATCACAGCTTGCCATGCCTCCGGAGGTGGAGGTGGTGGTGGTGGATCAGGATTCGGAGTCGTGCGCGTTGGAGGAGCCATCCTGAAGAGGTTGACATCCGTTAGCACATTGACAGACAAATATTGAAGCTGAATCAAACGGGTTGAAATTGCAACATATAGTCTTCACATCCGAACAAAATGAACGAATGCATTCCAATTGAAATGGTCACATATCCATAAATTGAGAAGCCACTTAGAATTGAGGTAGAAGAAAAACAATAAGGTACGGAACAAGAATGAATACTCGGTAAGGATCACCCAATCTCAAACCAAATATCCGCGGAAGAAGAACTAGAGCTACAAGATTTCCCACCTATGAAACTCCCGAACCTTTCCGGTTATGCAATCAGGTGTTGGGGATACAGGGGAAGCATAATATCTCACCCAAATCTAGCAAATCCTACATCCAGTTGTATCCATCCTTCAACACATAACCGAGAAAAACTTTGGAAATCATCTACCTCAACCTTCGAAAAGCATCCATTATACAAGTTATGGCAATACTCCCGAACTACTGCCCCAGTACTGGGTGGCGTCGAGGTTATCTCACCAACAACTGCATAAAAGAGATTTTCGATGTCAGCGAAACTCGGGTATTCCAGAATCTCAACGATAAAATTGTGACGACAACACCTCGGAGCTCAACTCCCCGGGACACTGCCACAACCCCTAAATGACAGGAGGCACCAAGAACAATGTTCTCGTCACAAATCGATCGGAACGATTCCAAGATACCCGCGTGATCCTAAAAAAATTAGTGAAATTTGAGATGAGAAGAGTCAAAACTCTACGTTAGGATGCCTTACCAGAGCGATGAAGGGACTGGGGAGTAAAAAGAATTCCTAAACTCTCCAATTTATATAATCCTAAATGACTCAAAACATTTTTCTAGACTCAATAACGCCAACGATTCGATCAAGCAGGGGGGTCCTAAGGTCGGGGAAGGCTCTGATTACCAACTTGTCACACCCACGATGCAGCTATATCTCCTACGTGTCGAAGCACGACTTAGAGGCATAACCGCATTGAAAGCAATGTCACAAGTAAGGTAATCTTCACAACAACCCATGTAAATATATAAAAGGGGAAAGGATACATAGTTGGCTTACACTCGCCACGTCACACAAATATATGAATAACATTACAATCATCCAATACACTCATGGTCCGACTACGGTACCAAAATAAAGATCAACCCCCACATGCGACAAAGTCCCCAATCGCCCCAACTGGGCACCACTACTAATCATCTGGGAAAGACACATAGTAACAGCGGGAGTCTTCATCGAACTCCCACTTGAGCTCAAGCGCATCGTCTGGAACGGTATCATCGGTCCCTGCATCTGGTTTGGAAGTAAACTGTGAGTCACGGGGACTCGACATTATCGCACCCTCGCGATCAAGACTATTTAAGCTTATAGGTAAAGGAAAGGTAATATGTGGAGCTGCAGCAAGCGACTAGCATATATGGTGGCTATCCTGTTCGCAAAAGAGAGTGAGAAGAGAAGGCAAAGCACGATCGAACAACTATGATGAAGAAGTGATCCTAGAACAACCTACGTCAAGCATTACTCCAACACCATGTTCACTTCCCGGACTCCGCCGAGAAGAGACCATCACGGTTACACACGCGGTTGATTCATTTTAATTAAGTTAAGTTTCATGTTATCTACAACCGGACATTAACAAATTCCCATATGCCCATAACCGTGGGCATGGCTTTCGAAAGTTCAAATCCCTGCAGGGGAGTCCCAACTTAGCCCATCACAAGCTCTCACGGTCAACGAACGATATTCCTTCTCCCGAGACATTCCGGTCAGACTCGGCATCCCGGTTTTACAAGACATCCTCGGCAATGGTAAAACAAGTCCAGCAACACCGCCCGAATGTGCCGACAAATCCCGATAGGAGCTGCACATATCTCGTTCTCAGGGCACACTCAGATGAGCGCTCCATACAACTAAAACCAAACCTCGAGTTTCCCCGAGGGGGCGCTGCACAGGGCTCTAGTTTTGTACCAACACTCAGAGGAGCACTGGCCCGGGGGGGTTAAATAAGATGACCCTTGGGCTCCGGAAACCTAAGGGAAAAAGAGGCTAGGTGGCAAATGGTAAAACCAAGGTTGGGCATTGTTGGAGGAGTTTTATTCAAGGCGAACTATCAAGGGGTTCCCATTATAACCCAACCGCGTAAGGAACGCAAAATCCGGGAACATAACACCGATATGACAGAAACTAGGGCGGCAAGAGTGGAACAAAACACTAGGCAAAAGTCCGAGCCTTCCACCCTTTACCAAGTATATAGGTGAATTAAGATAAACAAGATAATATGGTGATATCCCAATAATAAACAATGTTCCAACAAGGAACGATCTCCAATCTTCACCTGCAACTAGCAACGCTATAAGAGGGGTTGAGCAAAGCGGTAACATAGCCAATCAATGGTTTGCTAGGACATGGTGGGTTAGAGGTTTGACATGGCAATTTGGGAGGCATGATAAGAAAGTGGTAGGTATCGTAGCATAGGCATAGCAAAAGAGCGAGCATCTAGCAAGCAAAGATAGAAGTGATTTCGAGGGTATGATCATCTTGCCTGCAAAGTTGTCAGAGTTGACTTGATCCTCGTAAGCGAACTCAACGGGCTCCTCGTTAGCGAACTTGTCTCTCGGCTCTACCCAAACAAGACAAACAAGCAAAAGAAACACAATCAACCGCGTGCAATGCTTAAGCAACATGATGCAAACATGGTATGCTATGCGGGATGCGATATGTGATGCATATGCAAGATTTGACAAGGAATGATTGAACCTGGCCTCAACATGGAAATCCAAGAGTGCCACTGGAAAGATGAGGTGATTTCGGTTGAAATCGATATAAAGATCACCGGAATCGGATGCACGGTTTAGAAATGGCAAGCAAAACTAATATGGCACCGGTCTGCGATAATCAGTAAGTAGCCATCTAAATGCATCAAGAAAAATATGATACAGCACTCAAACATAACAACAAAATACATGGCAGGGATCCACGCATAATGCTTGACAAAATATGAACACTGAGCTACGGCCAATTCATCCATTAACAGGTTCAAACAAGCATGGCAAAAGTGCAAATGACAACAGGTTTGAGACTTGGTGAAATTAACACAAGTCTGGAATTTAACACCAGGAAGCACACTTTAGAGCATGAAAAACTACATGCTACAGGAACTTAACTTGGCAAAGCAAGGCATGGCATGAAGCTACTCAAAGCACTTAACAAAAGTCCCTTAGTGACCTTGAGCCAAAAGGGATCAAAAAATACAATTGCAAGCATGTGAACATGGCAAAAACATAATCAGATTACAGACTTAGTGAAAAACTGGAGCATGCAAATCCGTTAACGAGTAGGCATGTTCACGAGCTCGATGCACTCACTACAGAGCATGGCATGACAAACTAAGCAGACACCCATCAAGAATACATGTCCTAGAATCTATACATGGGAATAACAACAACATATCATGCATGGATCAATAGCAACATCCTCGGCAAAATCGCTAACAAGTCAACAATCTGCCAGGATTCACGAAATAGCAAAAGTAGAGCTCGATTGACTCAAGCTAGGATGCTACATAAATGCAAACAAAGCCATGGATGGATAGAGCACCACAAGGTTAACAAATCATCCTTACTGATCATCCCCAAAAGAGGCACGTATCATTAGGAAACAATATGAACAAATGGCATAACGACAAAAACAGAACGAAGACTTAGTGAAATTCTAAGTTCCTGAAATCAGCATTACCGATTACGCTACTTTGCAAGATTGTGCTAGTCACCACACATATCACAAAAATACATGGTAAGCACCTCTGTAAAGATGGCATGGCATATAACAAAACACATGTAGAGCTCAGGAGCATATCATGCACACATTAATCATGGAAAAAATGACAAATATCTATTTGATGAAATAGATCTGACAATTATATCACATATCCCTCTTCCAACAGAATTTCGGGCATCAAGATGAGCTCAAATGAAAATAATGCAATGAGATGAAATGATGTACTCGTCGAGGCGAACATTTTGATATGCTACACGCGCAAATCGGAGCTACAGATGCAGAGAGACGACATGCCAAAATTTGCAAAATAAATAGGGTTTCGGGGGAAAAGTCAACCCTCGAAGTGGATCCAGATCTGGATCTGCCGGAGTTACTATAGCAGGGCGCGACTTCCGAGGTTCGCCGGAGACGGGGATGACGCCGGACATGGAGGAGAGGAGGCGCCGCAGTGGAGGTGCCCGGAGGTGGGGCGACGCTGGCGCGGGGCGGCGCCGGAGCTCGGCGGTGCGGGTCGGCGAGGTAGCGCGGCGGGGCGGCGTTTGAGGCGGCGGAGGCAGCCGGCAATGGCGGCGCGGCGGCCGGCCGAGTGAAGCGGCAATGGGGCGGACGGCAGAGCGAGCACTATCGGGCGTCGCGGCCTCGGGCACCCGCGCGGGCGGCGGCGGCGCGCGGATGGGCTTGGGGGGCCCGAGCTGGGCCTCATCGGGCCGGCGTCGGAGGGAGCAGCGAGGCGACACGTGTCACGCCCTGGTTGGGCGCGGACGGAGGCGGCGGTGCGTCCAGCGCGGAGCGGACATGTCTGGCGTGGCAGGAGACGATTTCTAGGGTTTTGGGGAAGAAGACCCGTGATTTTTGGAGGAGGAGCTATTTATAGGCATAGAGGAAGGTAGGAAGCTCCAAATGGAGTGCGGTTTTCGGCCACGTGATCATGATCGAATGCTCTAGATGATGGAGAGGGTTTAGGTGGGTTTTGCGCCAAATTGGAAGGGTGTTGGGCTGCAACACAAACGAGGCCTTCTCGGTCCCTCGGTTAGCCGTTGGAGTATCAAACAAAGTCCAAATGGTACGAAACTTGACAGGCGGTCTACCGGTAGTAAACTAAGGCCGCATGGCAAGTCTCGGTCCAATCCGGAAATGTTTAACCCCCACACATGAAAAGAGGTAGAAAGGGGCACCAGAGGAGATAGGAGCGCCGGAATGCAAAACGGACAACGGGGAAAATGCTCGGATGCATGAGACGAACACGTAAGCAAATGCAATGCACATGATGACATGATATGAGATGCATGACAAAGGCAACAACCAACAGAGACAAAAACCCGAAACCGAGGAAATAAAATAACTTAGTGCCGGAAACGGCAAGAGTTGGGATACATATAAGGTAAATTACATCCAGCGTGTTACACTTTAGCATTGCGAAGATCTCGGGAATCGTCTTATCCATCCCTTGGATATTATAGTTCATCACGAAGCTCCAGTAGCTTGGTGGTAGTGATTGAAGAACTCTGTCAATGACACTATCATCAGGAAGATTAACTCCCAGTCGAGTCAAGTGGTTGTGGTACCTAGACATTCTGAGTATATGTTCACTGACAGAACTATTCTCCTCCATTTTGCAGCTTTAGAACTTGTTGGAGACTTCATATCTCTCAATCCGGGCATTTGCTTGAAATATTAACTTCGACTCCTGGAACATCTCATATGCTCCATGATGTTCAAAATGTCGTTGAAGTCCCGGTTCTAAGCCGTCAAGCATGGCACACTGAACTATCGAGTAGTCATCAACAAGCGACTACCAGGCATTCACAATGTCTGCAGTTGCCGGTGTGGGTGGTACACCTAGCGGTGCTTCCAGGACACAATTCTTCTATGCAGCAATGAGGATAATCCTCAAGTTACGGACCCAGACCGTGTAATTGCTACCATCATCTTTAAACTTTGCTTTCTCAAGGAACGCATTAAAATTCAACGAAACAACAGCACGGGCCATCTATCTACAACAACATAGACATGCAAAATACTATCAGGTACTAAGTTCATGATAAATTAAAGTTCAATTAATCATATTACTTAAGAACTCACACTTAGACAGACATCCCTCTAATCATCTAAGTGATCACGTGATCCATATCAACTAAACCATGTCCGATCATCACGTGAGATGGAGTAGTTTTCAATGGTGAACATCACTATGTTGATCATATCTACTATATGATTCACGCTCGACCTTTCGGTCTCAGTGTTCCGAGGCCATATCTGCATATGCTAGGCTCATCAAGTTTAACCCGAGTATTCTGCATGTGCAAAACTGGCTTGCACCCATTGTATGTGAACGTAGAGCTTATCTCACCCGATCATCACGTGGTGTCTCGGCACGATGAACTTTCGCAACGGTGCATACTCAAGGAGAACACTTATACCTTGAAATTTAGTGAGAGATCATCTTATAATGCTACCCTCGATCTAAGCAAAATAAGATGCATAAAAGATAAACATCACATGCAATCAATATAAGTGATATGATATGGCCATCATCATCTTGTGCATGTGATCTCCATCTCCAAAGCACCGTCATGATCACCATCATCACCGGCTTGACACCTTGATCTCCATTGAAGCATTGTTGTCGTCACGCCAACTATTGCCTCCACGACTATCGCTACCGCTTAGTGATAAAGTAAAGCAATTACATGGTGATTGCATTTCATAAAAAAAGTGACAACCATATGGCTCCTGCCAGTTGCCGATAACTTGTGTTACAAAACATGATCATCTCATACAATAAAATTTAGCATCATGTCTTGACCATATCACATCACAACATGCCCTGCAAAAACAAGTTAGACGTCCTCTACTTTGTTGTTGCAAGTTTTACGTGGCTGCTAGGGGCTGAGCAAGAACCGTTCTTACCTACGCATCAAAAACCACAATGCGGTATAGTGATTGCTTTTTGATCTTCAGAAAGAACCCTGTTCATTGAATCCGATTCAACTAAAGCTGGAGAAACAGACACCCACTAGCCACCTGTGTGCGAAGCACGTCGGTAGAACCAGTCTCGCGTAAGCGTATGTCACATCCCTAGTCTGGTATGACTTAGACTAGCTAGCCATTTGTGCATCATATTTAAATTTCATTTAAATTTGAAATGAGGATTGGTGGAACCCTCGGAATCATTTTTTGAAAATGACCCAAATAAAATATCTTTAGGAGCTCATGGACATTTATTTTGGCCATTTGGATTAATTCGATAAATATTTGGATTAACACCCCGGATGTAACTTACCCAATATGTACTCCACCTCTTGCCGTTTCTGGCCTTAAGTTATTTTATTTTCTCGGGTTCGGGTTTTTGTCTCCGTGTGTTGTTGTCGTTGTCATGCATCTCATATCATGTCATCATGTGCATTGCATTTGCATACGTGTTCATCTCATGCATTCGAGCATTTTCCCCGTTGTCTATTTTGCATTCCGGCGCTCCGTTCTCCTCCGGTGGTCATTTCTACCTTTCTTTCGTGTGTGGGGATTAAACATTTCTGGATTGGACCGAGACGTGCCAAGCGGTCTTGGTTTACTACCGGTAGACCGCCTGTCAAGTTTCGTACCATTTGGACTTCGTTTGATACTCCAACGGTTAACCGAGGGACCGAAAAGGCCTCGTGTGTGTTGCAGCCCAACACCCCTCCAACTTGGCCCAAAACCCACCAAAACCCTCTCCATCATCTAGAGCGTTCGATCACGATCGCGTGGCCGAAAACCGCACCTCATTTGGACACTCCTAGCTCCCTCTATGCCTATATATAGACCCCCTCATCCAAATCCGGATCTCTTCCCCGTCCAAACCCTAAATCCCTGATCCGCCGCCGCCGGACAAAAACTCGCCGGGCCGGACACATCTGACCCGCGCCGCCGCCGCCACTTGTCGCCTTCCAGTTCGCCGCCGCCTCCACCTACCGCGCCGGCCCGGAGAGCCCGCGGGAGGCCCTCTCGGCCCGGAGCCGCGCCGCCCGCGCCCGCCTCCATCTCCCCGCGCTCCGGACGCCGCCCGCCACCGGCGTCCACCGCCTCCGCCGCAATCCGCCGTCGCCCAAGGTCGCCGCCGGCGCCGCCCGACCAACCCGTGCCGCCCGCGCGCCCCCGTCGACGCCGGCCGCCGTGGCCGCCCCGCCCGGCCACCGCTTCGGCCGCGGCGCCCCTCGCCGGCCCCTCGCCGTCCGGCCGTTCTCCTCCATCTCCAGCAAAGCTCCGGCCAACCTCGTAACTCGTGCACCCGGATCTGGATCTAGATCCAAATATCCTGGGTTGACTTTTGCCCGAAACTCTAATATTTTGGCTATGTTCATTGCATCGTAACTCCTCATCCGTAGCTCCATTTTGGGCATATAGCATATCAAAATGTTCGTCTCAAAGTGTACATCATTTCAATCCATTGCATCATTTTCATTTGAGTTCATCTTGATGCCCGAAATGCTGTTAGAAGAGTGCTATTTGAGTTAATTGTCAGATCTGCTGCTCCAATTAGATATTTGTCATTTTTGCCATGGTTAATGTGTGCATGATATGCCCATGAGCTCTGCATATGTTTTGTTAAGGGTTTTCCCATCTTTCCAGAGGTGCAACCCATGTATTTTTGTGATGTGTGTGGTGACTAGCACAAGCTTGCAAAGTGAGGCATTTGTTAATGCTGATTTCAGGGACTTAGCATTTCCACCAAGTCCGTGAGCTGTTTATCTCATATGGCCATATGTTCATGTTGTTTCCTAGTGATCCGTGCCTCTTTTGAGGATGATCAGTCAGGATGTTTTTTTAATATTGTAGTGCTCTATCCATCCATGCCTTTGTTTGAAATTATGGAGCACCCTAGCTTGACTCAATCAAGCTCTACTTTTGTCATTTCGTGAATCTGGGCAGATTGTCTACTTGTTAGCAATTTTGCCGAGGATGTTGTAGTTGATCCGTGCATGCTATGGTTTTGCTCTTGCCATGTCTAGCTTGCATTTTGTGTATTCTTGATGGGTGTATGCTTATCTTGTCATGACTTTCTCTGTAGTGAGTGCATCGAGCTCGTAAACATGCCTACTTGATATCTGTTTTCAGCATGCTCCAGTTTTCACTAAGTTTGTGATCTGATTATGTTTTTGCCATGTTCACATGCTTGTAAATGTTTTTTCTGATCCCTTTTGGCTCAAGGTCACTAAGGGAATTTTGTTAAGCTCTTTGAGTAGTTCTATGCCATGCTTTACTTTGCCATGTTCAGGTCCTGTAGCATATTGTTTTCATGCTCCGAAGAGTGCTATCTGATCTGAAATTCCAGACAAGTGTTAATTTCACTAAGTCTGAAATCTGTTTGCCAAATGCATTTTTGCCATGCTTGTTTGAACCTGTTAATGGATGAATTGGCCGTATCTCAGTGCTAGACTTTTGTTAAGCTTCATGAATGCATCCCTGCCATGTATTTTGATGTCATGTTTGGGTGCTATAGCTTGTTCATCTCATTGCATTTAGATGGCTACTTGCTGTAAATCACAGAACGTGGTCATATTTGAATCGCTTGCCATTCCCAAACCGTAACTCCGATTCCGGCGTTCTTTATATAGTTTTCAAGCGATTTCATCTCATCTTTCCAGTGGCACACTTGGATTTCCAAGTTGAGGCCAGGTTCATTCATTCCCTGTCACATCTTGCATATGCATCCCGCATCGCATCCCGCATAGCATACCATCTTTGCATCATATTGTTTGAGCTTTGCACGTGGTTGATTGTGTTCCATTTGCTTGTTTGTCTTGTTTGGGTAGAGCCGGGAGACGAGTTCACTAATGAGGAGCCCGTTGAGTTTGCTTTCGAGGATCCAGTCAACTCTGACAACTTTGCAGGCAAGATGATCATACCCTCGAAATCACTACTATCTTTGCTTTGCTAGATGCTTGCTCTTTTGCTATGCCTATGCTATGATGCCTACCACTTGCTTATCATGCCTCCCAAATTGCCATGTCAAACCTCTAACCCACCATGACCTAGCAAACCGTTGATTGGCTATGTTACCGCTTTGCTCAACCCCTCTTATAGTGTTGCTAGTTGCAGGTGAAGATTGGAGACCGTTCCTTGTTGGAACATTATTTACTTGTTGGGATATCATTATATTGCCATGTTATCTTAATGCATCTATATACTTGGTAAAGGGTGGAAGGCTCGGCCTCTCGCCTAGTGTTTTGTTCCACTCTTGCCGCCCTAGTTTCCGTCATATCGGTGTTATGTTCCCGGATTTTGCGTTCCTTATGCGGTTGGGTTATAATGGGAACCCCTTGATAGTTCACCTTGATTAAAGCTTTTCTAGCAATGCCCAACCTTGGTTTCACCATTTGCCACCTAGCCTCTTTTTCCCTTGGGTTTCCGGAGCCCGAGGGTCATATTATTTAAACCCCCCCTGGGCCAGTGCTCCTCTGAGTGTTGGTCCAAACTAGAGTCATGTGCAGCGCCCCCTCGGGGAAACTCGAGGCTTGGTTTTAGTTGTATGGAGCGCTCATCTGAGTGTGCCCTGAGAACGAGATATGTGCAGCTCCTATCGGGATTTGTCGGCACATTCGGGCGGTGTTGCTGGACTTGTTTTACCATTGTCGAGGATGTCTTGTAAAACCTGGATGCCGAGTCTGATCGGAATGTCTCAGGAGAAGGAATATCCTTCGTTGACCGTGAGAGCTTGTGATGGGCTAAGTTGGGACTCCCCTGCAGGGATTTGAACTTTCGAAAGCCGTGCCCGCGGTTATGGGCAGATGGGAATTTGTTAATGTCCGGTTGCAGATAACTTGAACCTTCACTTAATTAAAATGAATTAACAGTGTGAGTTGCCGTGATGGTCTCTTCTCGGCGGAGTCCGGGAAGTGAACACGATGTTGGAGTAATGTTTGTGCAGGTTGTTCTCTATTACGTCACTCGCACTTTGCCTCCTCTTCTCGCTCTCTTTTGCGAACAGGATAGCCACCATATATGCTAGTCGCTTGCTGCAGCTCCACATATTTACCTTGCCTTTCCTATTAAGCTTAAATAGTCTTGATCGCGAGGGTGCGAGATTGCTGAGTCTCTGTGGCTCACAGTTTACTTCCAAACCAGATGCAGGGCTTGATGATTCTGCTCCAGGTGACGCGCTTGAGCTCAAGTGGGAGTTCGACGAGGAATCTCAACGTTACTACGTGTCTTTCCCTGATGATTAGTAGTGGTGCCCAGTTGGGGGTGATCGGGACCATGTCGCATGTTGGGTTATCTTTTGTTTTGGCGCCGTAGTCGGGCCATGAGTGTTTGGATGATGTAATGTTATTTATGTACCTTGATTAACGTGGCGAGTGTAAGCCAACTATGTTATCTCCCCTTTATTATTTATATTACATGGGATGTTGTGAAGATTGCCTAACTTGCGACATTGCTTTCAATGCGGTTATGTCTCTAAGTCGTGCCTCGACACGTGGGAGCTATAGCCGCATCGAGGGCGTTACAAACCATCTCCTCTCCCTCGATTCACCCATTCCCGCAGCTCCTCCCTGCCTCGGTCCTCGATCTAGATCAAGAGGAGCGCTGAGCCGCAAGCTCCAGCGTCGATCCATCCCAGGCTCTTCCCACCACCGTGCCGTTCCTCTGCTTCGTCGCCCCCACGGAACACCGGTGCCCCAGTCTATTCCGCCGCTGCGCCATGGATGGCCATGGTGCTCCACGCCGACACCACCAGACCACCCTCTCCTTCAGCGTCAAGCCCTGCTCGTCATCGCCCGCTCACGCCAGCACCAAGGACCCCGTCATCCTCCAGCATCCTCGCCACCAGAGCCCCGAGCTGCCCCGTTGTCCTTTGGCCATGCAGACGCCTTCGTCGGTGACCACAGGAGTAGGAGATTCTCCAGCCGCGAGCTCCCGAGGCCTCCTCATCGACCCTCCCCGCGTGAACCCCATTGCTGCTCGTCACCATGGCTGACCCTGCAGCAAGCTCCGCCGTCGCACCATCTTCAGGCGCTCGAGCATGAGCTCGCCTGCGCCCCGTCTACCTCCTCATCGCACGGATCCAGGAGGCTCAACACCTAGCCACTCGCCTCCTGCTCGCGTTGACCCTGCCGCTTCCCTGCATCGCCCTATTGCTGCGCCTGCACCGCCTGAAGCCGTCGCACCCCTGCTTCCTCTGCTTCCTGAACGAGCCACGCGCTCGCGTTGACCGACTCCAGCCAGATCGACCGCGCCCTCCCCATCGACCTCCATGGGCCGCGACCCCACAAGGCCCGGCCGCTCCTGCGTCCAACGCGCAAGGAAGGCTGAGCCACTGTTTTGGCCCAGCCAAATCTGGCCCAACGTGAGCATCTGCCACCTGTCCCTCGCCCAATGCGATTCCTGCTATGTTGAGCACTACTCCTATTCCAATTTCGGCCCATAGTATTTTTTTTCTGCGCTACGATTTTAGCATTTATTCCAGAGTTTGCAGTTTTACAGAAAACCCCTTCATGATCATGCATTTAATAACTCCACAACCGTGCATCGGTTTAAAATGTTTTATATATGTAACTTGCTTAGAATTTTGTCTAGTTTCATAGTTTCCAACTTTCATCCATCTTAAAAATGTTTAAACTTGTTGTTTGTTTAATTTTGAATATATGCCATGCTAAAATACTTTAATTCATAACTAAATAACCGTAGCTCGGTTTTAAATAATCTTTATATCTAAATGGGGTATAAAAATGCATAGGTTAACATGGTAGCACTACTTTGCATGTTAAACAACTATAAAATATGCTTTAGGATAGAACAGTACCAAATCCATAAATTGCATATGAGGATTTTTCCAAACTTGTTGCTTGTTGTTCCGGCTTCATTTAAACTTGCCTAGATAGGTAGTTTTATTATGCTTCACCTCTTGCCATGTTTAACAACATCTAATATTGTTGGGTATATAAACGAGAGAGAACTAAATAATTGATGTGGTGTTTCGTCAATACGCAACTCGTTGCATATTGAGCTCCACTTAATTTGTAGTATTGTTTGTGCACTTTGCCATGCCATGCCTCATTAAACCGGACATGCATCATACTTGGTTGCGCATCATGCCATGTTTATGTGATGGTTGTTCACTATGTTGTTGTCTTCTTTCCGGGTTGCCTCTCTCGTTAGCTTCGGTTTCGTTCCGGAGTTATGAGGATTCGTTCGACTACGTCCGCTTGTCTTCTTCATGGACTCATTCTTCTTCCTTGTGGGATCTCAGGCAAGATGACCATACACTCAAAATCACTTCTATCTTTGCTTGCTAGTTGTTAGTTCTATCGTTATGTCGTTCTACCTACCACTTGTTATATCATGCCTCCCATATTGCCATGTCAAGCCTCTAACTCACCTTTCCTAGCAAACCATTGTTTGGCTAAGTTACCGCTTTGCTCAGCCCCTCTTATAGCGTTGTTAGTTGCAGGTGAAGCTGAAGGTTGTTCCATGTTGGAACATGGATATGTTGGGATATCACAATATCTCTTATTTAATTAATGCATCTATATACTTGGTAAAGGGTGGAAGGCTTGGCCTTATGCCTGGTGTTTTGTTCCACTCTTGCCGCCTTAGTTTCCCTCATACCGGTGTTATGTTCCTTGATTTTGCGCTCCTAACACGGTTGGTGTTATGGGAACCCCTTGATAGTTCGCTTTGAATAAAACTCCTCCGGCAAGGCCCAACCTTGGTTTTACATTTGCCTAACAACCTATACCTTTCCCTTGCGAGTAATTAACATGAGGGTCATCTTTATTTTAACCCCCCCCCCCTCGGGTCACTGCTTCTCTAAGTGTTGGTCCGAACTGAGTAGACTGCGGGGCCACCTCGGGGAAACTTGAGGGCTGGTTTTACTCGTAGGATGTCTCATCCGATGTTTCCCTGAGAGCGAGATATGTGCAGCTCCTATTAGGACTGTTAGCACATCGGGCGGCTTTGCTGGTCTTGTTTTACCATTGTCTAAATGTCTTGTAACCGGGATTCCGAGACTGATTGGGTCTTCCCGGGAGAAGGAATATCCTTCGTTGACCGTGAGAGCTTGTGCTGGGCTAAGTTGGGACACCCCTGCAGGGTATAAACTTTCGAGAGTCGTGCCTGCGGTTATGTGGCAGATTGGAATTTGTTAATGTTCGGTTGTAGAGAACTTGACACTTGACTTAATTAAAATACATCAACGCGTGGATAGTCGTGATGGTCTGTTTTCGGTGGAGTCCGGGAAGTGAACATGGTCTTGTGTTATTGAGGGAGTCCTGGATTAGGGGGTGTGCGGGTAGCCGAACTATACCTTCAGCCGGACTCCAGGACTATGAAGATACAAGATTGAAGACTTCGTCCCGTGTCCGGATGGGACTTTCCTTGGCGTGGAAGGCAAGCTTGGCGATGCGGATATTCAAGATCTCCTACCATTGTAACCGACTCTATGTAACCCTAACCCTATCCGGTGTCTATATAAACCGGAGGGTTGTAGTCCGTAGGCAATCAACTCCATATACAACAATCATACCATAGGCTAGCTTCTATGGTTTAGCCTCCTTGATCTCGTGGTGGATCTACTCTTGTACTACCCATATCATCAATATTAATCAAGCAGGAGTAGGGTTTTACCTCCATCGAGAGGGCCCGAACCTGGGTAAAAACATCGTGTTCCCTTGCCTCCTATTACCATCCGGCCTAGACGCACAGTTCGGGACCCCCTACCCGAGATCCGCCGGTTTTGACACCGACATTGGTGCTTTCATTGAGAGTTCCTCTGTGCCGTCACAATCAGGAAGGATGCCTCCTCCGTCTTTAAAGACGGCGCCGTTGCTAAGGGAGCCTTGGCTGTCGGCCAAACCCTCCGGCTAGGTGGTTTCCTCATGACCGCCTGTTCGGCTGTTGCGCCGACGGTGACCTCTCGGGTCATCAAAAGCAACCTACACGTCAGCTCGGAGCTCGTCGAGCAGCTAGATCCAATGGAGCTCTCTTCCGTAAACGAGCTCTTGGATCGCATCGCCGCCCTGGGGGTCGCTACGGATTACGACCAGGTTGGGCTTAAACCCGATCTAAGAGAAATTAACTCTCCCCAAGTCACCCACCACGTTGCCGTGGTAGAGACGCTGTGCGGCGACCCTTCATCTATTTTAAGGACTAGCTACGTCCGAATTCCCGACCCCTCCAAGCCGGATACCCGCGGAGGGGGAGATATAACTCAAGACCTGAGCTTAGGATCAGGCAACGGGCCAGATTCACTGGACAACATCCAAGAATCCGAACTTCAGAGTTCGGAAACTCTTCGGCCTCCGAATCTTGGATTGGGTGAGGTTTCAGATTCAACGACACCCGCCCACCCAATCATAAGCGATCTCTCCCAAATCAGGCAGAGGCCCGAGGAAACAGTACATCATTACTGGGCCAGATTCCTCCTGGTTATGAACAGGATAAAGGATTGCCGCGAGGAAGACGCAATCTCAATTTTTTGCAGTAATTGCACGGACAAGGGAATCCTTAACGCCGTAAGTCGTCGTGATATCACACGCTTCGCTGACTTGGCGTCCATAGTACAAAAATACTGTGCGATGGAAAGCGCCTGGAAAACCGAAATAAATTTTTGGGATAATCCGGCCTTGAATAGTAATCCCGTCCGAACTAAGAGGGTGCATCATCACAGGACACCCGGGATAAACACCAAAAAGCCAAAACCCTCTACAGGGCATGGAACCGTACTGGAAAGATGGCTTGATGGACCCTGTAGAATTCACAGTACAGAGGACGCCACACCAACTCACAGCCTTAGAGCATGTTGGATACTCCGGCAGGTGGCCAAAATCGGCGAGGACCTCTTAATTCCGGAGGCCGCAGAAAGCCAGCCCAAGGACACCAGTACCATTCTCACAGTCTTCGAGACTTTCGCATCAAACAATGTGCGAAAAAGAACATTCCGCAGCCTCGCCGAAGTCTATCAAGTTGCAACAATAAATCCATGGAGCGACACTGCCATTACCTTCAACGCAAGTGATGAACCTAGATTCCGAACAGCCCGAGCACCAGCCGCATTGGTCCTCAGTCCCATAGTGGACGGCTTTCGCCTCACCAAGGTGCTCATGGATGGAGGCAGCGGACTGAACCTCATTTATGAGGAAACCCTTCAAAAAATGGAAATAGACTGGAACCGCGTCGAGCGAAGCAGCACAACCTTTAGAGGAATAATCCCCAGTCGGGAAGCGCGCTGCACAGGAAAAATCACACTAGATGTGGTGTTCGGCACGCCGGATAATTACAGGTCCGAAGAAGTCACGTTTCAGGTGGCCCCGTTTAAGAGCGGATATCACGCTTTACTAGGGCGGGAAGCATTCACAATCTTCCAAGCAATACCCCATTACGGGTACATGAAGCTTAAGATGCCCGGGCCGAATGGAATTATCACTCTAGCTAGTGATCCGGACATAGCACTCCGCGCCGAAAACAAGACGGCCGCATTAGCCCTTGAGGCGCTATCCGAAGCCTTAGCGGCCGAGGAACTGACTGCGCTGCGCTCCATGGTTAACAGGGATGATGTGATACTCGATAAGAGATCCAAATCCACATCCTTCAAGCCAGCCGACGAAATAGTCAAATTCCAGGTCCATCCAACGGACCCCAATAAAACAGCTTCAATCGGGGCACGACTGAACCCTGATGCAGACGCCGCACTGCGAGAGTTCCTACGAGAGAACTGGGACATCTTCGCCTGGCACCCTTCAGACATGCCAGGGATCCCACGCAGGCTGGCCGAACACAGCTTAAATATCCTAAAAGGATTTAAACCTGTCAAACAAGCCCTTCGGCGTTTTTCCGAACCCAAGAGACAGGCTATGGGAGAGGAGCTAGCCAAGCTATTGGAGGCCGGATTCATCAGAGACATAAAACATCCGGACTGGCTAGCAAACCTGGTGATGGTACCAAAGAAGGACAAATCCTGGCGCCTGTGTGTCGATTTTAAAGACCTTGACAAGGCTTGCCCAAAGGATCCCTTCCCCCTCCCCCGCATCGATCAAATTATCGATGCCACCGCAGGACACGATTTGTTGTGTTTCCTCGACGCATACTCCGGTTACCATCAAATCAAGATGGCAGAATCAGACCAAGCTGCAACAGCATTCATCACACCATACGGCCCATTCTGCTTCAACACAATGCCCTTCGGGCTGAAAAACGCCGGCGCAACATATCAGCGCATGATCCAGACATGTCTGGCAAACCAGATCGGCAAAACAGTGGAGGCGTATGTGGATGATGTGGTCGTCAAATCAAGACATGTCGAATCCCTAGTAAACGACTTGAGGCTTACATTCGATAACCTCCGACAATATGACATCAAGCTCAACCCAGAAAAATGCGTCTTCGGCGTTCCAGCCGGAAAGCTCTTGGGCTTCATTGTATCCGGTAGAGGAATTGAAGCAAACCCAGCCAAGATCCGAGCTTTGTCACAATTGGATGTCCCAAAGGACCTTAAACAAATACAAAAATTAACCGGGTGCGTGGCGGCTTTAAGCCGCTTCATCTCCCGCTTGGGAGAAAAGGCACTACCCCTTTATCGCCTCCTTCGGCGCACCGAACACTTCGAGTGGACGGATGCCGCCACGGCCGGACTTGATGAAATAAAAGCCATATTGGCAACAAACCCAGTCCTGGCCGCGCCGAACACCGGCGAACCAATGTTATTGTACATTGCAGCAACACATCAAGTTGTCAGCGCAGTGCTCGTTGTCGAGCGGGAAACGGATGGACACAAATTCCCCCTTCAAAGGCCGGTCTACTACGTATCCACTGTCCTCACTCCATGCAAATCACGGTACCCGCATTATCAAAAGATTGCATACGCGGTATTCATGGCATCCCGGAAGCTACGACACTA
Source organism: Triticum aestivum (assembly GCF_018294505.1). Taxonomy (NCBI): domain Eukaryota; kingdom Viridiplantae; phylum Streptophyta; class Magnoliopsida; order Poales; family Poaceae; genus Triticum; species Triticum aestivum. The sequence goes on from NC_057806.1 coordinate 152,337,081, forward strand.
CTTTCAAGAGTGTTCCATAACAGTAGCCTCGGAAGTACCACTCAACGATATTATCAACAACCGCGATGCAACGGGCCGGATTGCAAAATGGGCCATCGAGCTTCTCCCGTTCGATATAACCTATAAGCCACGGCGAGCTATTAAATCGCAAGTTTTGGCCGACTTCGTCGCAGAATGGACGGAGGCCGAGCTCCCTAAAGAGTACGGCACATATTCAAACTGGATTATGCATTTCGACGGCTCCAAAATGTTGGCCGGACTGGGGGCTGGCGTCGTCCTGACGTCCCCCACAGGAGACACAGTCCAATATGTGCTCCAGATCATGTACACGGATTCCAACAATGCAGCCGAATATGAGGCCCTCCTACATGGTCTCCGGATAGCAGTATCCATGGGTATCCAGCGCCTAGAGGTACGCGGGGATTCAAACCTCGCGATATCCCAAATAAATGGAGACTTCGACGCCAAGGACCCAAAAATGGCAGCTTACCGCAACGCCGTCCTAAAAATGTCAGCTCGGTTCGAAGGGCTGGAGTTTCACCATATAGCCCGAGAAAACAATCAAGCAGCGGACGTCCTGGCACGCATCGGAGCAAAACGCGATGCAGTCCCCCCCAACATCTTTTTGGAAAGATTGTTCAAGCCATCCGTAGCATGGGAGGGGGAACCCGCAAATAACAGCCCGGACCCAGCCGCACCACTCGACGCCGAACAATCTGACACAATTGGAGGCTCTGCCAATGAAATTACACCTTCAGCCCACGTAATAATGGCGGTTATCGCCCCGTGGACAGAACCATTCCTAGCCTACCTTACTAGGCAGGAACTCCCGGAGGACCAAAACGAGGCCCGCTGCATAGTGCGGCGATCTAAAGCCTATAGAGTCCATGAGGGAGAGCTTTATAAGAAAAGCACTACCGGAGTCCTTCAAAGGTGCATCTCCGAAGAGGAAGGGCGGAACCTTCTGGCTGAAATTCATGCCGGACTCGGTGGTCACCATGCCGCTGCTCGGTCCCTTGTTAGCAAGGCTTTCCGTACAGGCTTTTATTGGCCGACGGCCCGGGCAGACGCTCAGGACCTAGTCCAACGATGCGCTGGTTGCCAACTTTTTGCCAACCAAAGCCATATGCCACCCACCGCACTCCAAACTATACCCATCACCTGGCCTTTTGCGGTCTGGGGGCTTGACATGGTCGGACCCCTTAAAGGTGGGACCGATAGGAAAAAATACTTACTGGTCATGGTGGATAAGTTCACCAAATGGATAGAAGCCAAGCCTGTTAAAACGGCCGAATCCGGACCTGTGATAGACTTCATATCTGGGGTTGTACACCGTTATGGCGTCCCCCACAGCATCATAACCGATAACGGTACAAACTTTACCGCCGACGAGGTAAAACTCTGGTGCAAAAACATGGGCATCAAGCTCGATTATGCTTCCGTCTATCACCCACAAACCAACGGCCAGGTCGAACGCGCAAATGGTCTTATCATGAGCGGCATTAAACCCAGACTGGTGCGGTCCCTCAAGGAATCTAACACGCACTGGGTAGAGGAGCTCGACTCCGTGCTATGGGGGCTGCGGACCACGCCAAATCGCACCACCGGATACACACCATTTTTATGGTGTACGGCGCAGAGGCAGTTCTGCCCTGCGACATAATTCATGACTCACCTAGAGTGCGCATGTACGAAGAAAGAGAAGCCGAGCTCGATCGGCAGGACAACTTGGACGCCTTGGAGGAGGAGCGTGACGTGGCAAAAGCCCGTTCCACATTTTATCAACAGCAGGCCCGAAGATATCAAAGCAGAGAAGTACGGGCCAAAAATTACAATGTTGGCGAACTAGTTCTACGCCTGCCGGATAAGAAAAAGGACAAACTCAAGCCCAAGTGGGAAGGTCCATTCATAATTGACGAAGTCCTGACTGGTGGGGCGTACCGCCTGCGAGATGCGTCGAACAACCGACTCGAGCCGAACCCGTGGAACGCCACCCATCTCCGAAGATTCTATGCCTAGCGCTGGACTCTGTGTTCGTCTCCTTCCTCTGTCCATCCCTTTTTGTATTTTTCTGTCTTAAATTTCTCTCCTTCCCATTTTTTTCTTGTATAGCCCTTAAAGGCTCATCTAGTGACGCGCCACTCGCGCTCATTAAACCTGGGGCTTCTTTAACAGAAGCTTATTTATACGGGCTTCACGCCCAACACATGCGTCAAACTTCCGCATGTACCTTTTTCTTCACCATTATATGCATCGATATGACTTAAGTTTTGGCCAAGCTGGGTTGCCTGGCTCCTGTGCTTACCATTTTATGCGCCCCCAGATGCATAAAGGGAGCACCTCTGCGATTGTTACTGCCGGGTCAGCCGGATGTGTACCTCAGACTGGGTGAAGCCGAAAGCTAGCGTTCTTAAGAGAATATTCGGTCGGTGAAATAAAAGATGATCTTTTTACTCATTTTATGCGCCCCCAGATGCTTTTTCTGCATCTTTTCACGCATTCCGGACATGCACTTTAGGGCATGCCTCCCAGCGAAAGGAACCCTTAACGGAACTATTCTCTCTGAAAGATGTTTCTTACTAACCATGTAATATAACATAACTAGTTGGGCATTTGTCTGATAAAGCACTAATGACCCCTACGCCTGGTCTCCACGCATACCCCGGTTCTTATATAACCGCTATGGTATTCGGACACACTCCGGACCGTCAGGTCCCGAGGTTGAAGCGAAAAGGTCGGCAACGACAAACGATCTACAATCCGGCTAGAAGGCATTACACATGTCAATTCAAAATTACATAGTCATTCTGACTAATTGTATTCCTCTTCTATACCATCTAACAGGCTGTCTAATTTATAGTCCTGCTGGGAATACTTCGCGGCTAACTCTACCTGGCCGTATACTAAGCTTACAGGGATCTCCTTCCCGTCAGGCCCCACTGGTCTGACCTCGGCCATGTGGTTTGGGTCAGACTTCGTAAAACGGGTCTTCACCATGGCCCAGGCCTCCCTAGCGCCTTGTCGGCAGGCCGATATCTTCCACAACCGAAAGCGCCACCGAGCACCCTTCAGCTTCTCCGCAAGCTCTCCAAGGCCCTCGGGCATGGAGTGGGCAGGCCATAAGGCTTGGGCAATGCCTCGCATCGCCTGCCGAATTCGCTCGTGCAGTTGCATGAGTTCGGGAAGAAGGTCACCTGTAGAACCGGGCATCTCCTCTGCAGGACGACCTGTGAGCATACCTACAGACATTACTCTGTTAGTCGACTTCGTCGCCGAACTCTTTTTTCAAAGTTCGTTCAAGCACTTACTAAATATGCCGCGTCAAAGCCGCTGATTCTCCTTCGTGGAGTCCGACAGCTGGCCACGAACATCTTTAAGTTCGACGTCCAGCCTGGTGTTGGCATCCTGAAAATCGTTCTTCTCTCGCCTCACCTTTGTCAACATACTCTCACCGGCCTTTAGCCGGTGTAAGAGTTGTTGCTTTTCCGGATCGAGTCCGGCGCCATCTGCAACATGATTTGTCAGATTTGCACCTACACCACACAATACTAATCTTTCGAAGTGTATCTTACCTGAGGGGGTCTCTTTGGGCTCCCCTGCTGCGGCTAGTGCGGCCTCTAGTTGGGCCTTGCACTTTTCCAGCTCCTGGGACAGTACAGTATTCTTCTCTATAAGAACCTGCATATTAAATGATCCTTAAATCAGTTGCTATAACTGTTTCAAGTCTCGGGGGCTACTGGTATATATATATTTGACCAAAATTTTCTTACCCGTATGTCTTTTACATACTGCTCCGTGGCTCTGGCTAAACCATCTTGAGCGGCACGGAGGTACGCATCTCCCGAATTAAAGGCATCTAAAGCCTCTTGGGAGAAACAAGTGTCGCATAGAACTGTCCGGCGATGCCTGTGTGTGATGCCCCCGATTCAATCATACACTAATCATGCACACAAATGTGTACGATCAAGATCAGGGACTGACGGGAAGATATCACAATACAACTCTACAAATAAAATAAGTCATACAAGCATCATAATACAAGCCAGGGGCCTCGAGGGCTCGAATACAAGTGCTCGATCATAGACGAGTCAGCGGAAGCAACAATATCTGAGTACAGACATAAGTTAAACAAGTTTGCCTTAAGAAGGCTAGCACAAACTGGGATACAGATCGAAAGAGGCGCAGGCCTCCTGCCTGGGATCCTCCTAACTACTCCTGGTCGTCGTCAGCGGGCTGCACGTAGTAGTAGGCGCCTCCAGTGTAGTAGTCGTCATCGACGGTGGCGTCTGGCTCCAGGGCTCCAGCATCTGGTTGCGACAACCAGGTAGAAGGGAAAGGGGAAAAGAAGGAGAAAAGCAACCGTGAGTACTCATCCAAAGTACTCGCAAGCAAGGAACTACACTACATATGCATGGGTATATGTGTAAGGAGGCCATATCGGTGGACTGAACTGCAGAATGCCAGAATAAAAGGGGGATAGCTAGTCCTATCGAAGACTACGCTTCTGGCAGCCTCCGTCTCGCAGCACGTAGAAGAGAGTAGATTGAAGTCCTCCAAGTAGCATCTTCAAGTAGCATCTCCAAGTAGCATCTCCAAGTAGCATCTCCAAGTAGCATCGCATAGCATAATCCTACCGGGCGATCCCCTCCTCATATCCCTGAGGGAGAGCGACCACCGGTTGTATCTGGCACTTGGAAGGGTGTGTTTTATTAAGTATCCGGTTCTAGTTGTCATAAGGTCAAGGTACAACTCCAAGTCGTCCTGTTACCGAAGATCACGGCTATTCGAATAGATTAACTTCCCTGCAGGGGTGCACCAACTTACCCAACACGCTCGATCCCATTTGGCCGGACACACTTTCCTGGGTCATGCCTGGTCGCGGAAGATCAACACGTCGCAGCCCCACCTAGGCACAACAGAGAGGTCAGCACGCCGGTCTAAACCTAAGCGCACAGGGGTCTGGGCCCATCGCCCTTAGCACACCTGCACGTTGCGTATGCGGCCGGTGAGCAGACCTAGCAACCTCCATTACAAAGGAAGTTGCGTTAACGCAGTCCAACCCGGCGCGCGCCACTCAGTCGCTGACGTCAAGAAGTGCTTCGGCTAATACCACGACGTCGGGATACCCATAACTACTCCCACGTAGATGGTTAGTGCGTATAGGCTCGTAGCCAACTCAGATCAAATACCAAGATCTCGTTAAGCGTGTTAAGTATCCGTGAAAGCCAAACAGGGCCAGGCCCACCTGTCTCCTAGGTGGTCTCAACCTGCCCTGTCACTCCGCCACAAAGTAACAGTCGGGGGCCGTCGGGAACCCAGGCCCACCTCTACCGGGATGGAGCCACCTGCCCCTTCAGCCCCCATCTCCGAACAGTATCACAGGTAATGTAACTGTGTAAAGTATATCGTATATGCCCGTGATCACCTCCCAAAGTGATCACGGCCCAGTAGTATAGCATGGCAGACGGACAAGAGTGTAGGGCCACTAATGGAACACTAGCATCCTATACTAAGCAGTAGGATAGCAGGTAATGGTAACAACAGTAGTAGCAAGGACAGGCTATGCATCAGGATAGGAATAACGGAAAGCAGTAACATGCTACACTACTCTAATGCAAGCAGTATAGAGGAGAATAGGCGATATCTGGTGATCAAGGGGGGGGGGCTTGCCTGGTTGCTCTGGCAAGAGAGAGGGGTCCTCAACTCCGTAGTCGTACTGGGCAGCAGCAGCGTCGGTCTCGTGGTCTACCGGAGAGAAGAGGGGGAAGAAACAATGAATACAATGCAAACAAATGCATATCGATGCATGACATGACAAGTAACGATGCTAGGTGTGCCCAATCGCGGTAGTAGGTGATACCGACGAAGGGGGGAAACATCCGGGAAAGTATTCCCGGTGTTTCGAGTTTTCGGACAGATGAACCGGAGGGGAAAGTTGCATGTTTGGTATGTTAGAGGTGTGTGGTGGATGAACGGGCTGCGTATCCGGATTCGTCTCGTCGTTCTGAGCAACTTTCATGTAGAAAGTATTTTCATCCGAGTTACGGATTAAAAGATATGATTTTCTAAAGATTTAAATCATTTTCTGATTTTAATTATTTATCTAAAGCCAACATTATCCAGAACAGTGTCTGATGACGCAAGCATGACATCAGAGTGATGTCAGCAGGTCAACTGGTCGGTTGACCAGTCAAACCAGACAGGTGGGTCCAGTGGGACCCACATGTCATTGTCAGGGGCATTAACAGAGTTTTGAAACTAATTAAATGGGTTAATTAGCAGGTAGGGCCCAGTAGTCAGTGAGAGATTAGGTTTTAATTAATTTATTTAATTAGTTAGCAGTTTATCTATTTGTTTTTATTTGTTTTATGGGATGGGGCCCGCATGTTAGTGGTAGTAGCTGCCACGTCAGCGAAGTTGACTTGGTCAACGTGGCCAGTTGGGGCCCCCAGGCCCACAGGCAGCGACCCAGGGGTGGGGCCCGCCTAGCCACGTCGGCGGACGGTGCCGGAGCGACTCCGGCGACCCAACAGAGGCGGCCCCTCGCCGGAGTTAGCCGGCACTGTGCTACGGGGCACCAAATCGGGCGCGGCCAGGCTCTCTGGAAAGGCCTCTTCGCGCCGCGTCCGATGGAGGGGAGCACGACGGCGTGGGTGGCCGGAATGGTCACCGGCGACGAGCGCGGCGGGCTGCAGTTCAGGCACGGACGAAGATGGCGACACAGCGCGCTTCGGGGTGAAAGGGAAGGCTAGGGTGGACCTGCGCGACGCGCTGAGCACAAAGGACTCGGCCCCGTGACCATTTGGTCACCGGAAGGGCACCGGCGACGCGCGCAGGCGGCGGCGCGGTTGGGTCCCCGACGAGAAACGCGCTAGTAGGCACGGGAAGGCTATTGCGCGGGCGCGTTGGGCTCCTAGGAACCCCAGGAGTGCAACGGCGAGTTCGGGCGTGCGTGACGACGGCGGCGAGGTACGCCGTGGCGACCAGAGCCTCGGCAATGGCGGCGGCTGGCTACAGAGCGCTAGGGGGCCAACGAAGAGCAGCAGGGGGAGGAGAAGCTCACCGTGCGGCACGCAAGATGGCCCTTGGGAGTTTAGTAGCCGGAGAGTCGACGGCGCTCGTCGGAGATGCGTCGGGGATCCGAGGAAGAAGACGAGGTTGGGGCAGCGTTCGATGGTGCTCGGCGTCCTGCGTCTTGACGTGGAGGCGTAGTCGAGGGAGGCGGAGCGCGCAGACGCGTCGGAAGGGCGTGGAGGTCGCGGTGGCCGCGAGTACTACGGCGGCGAGGCCATGGTGGCACTCGGTTGCCGTGGGGAACGAGGGGCGAGGTGCGGTGGATCTGGAGGGGGGGAGCGCAGGGACCGAGGCGAGAGTGGGGGGGCAAGTGGGAGGAGGAACCGAGGAGGCGCGGCGTGGCGACCTTATCCCCTCGTCTCGTCGCCGGCGAGGGGGGTTCGGTTGGGACGCGCCCTGTTCCGACCCGGGTCGGGGGAACAGGGGAAGGGGACGCGGTGCGGGAGCTGGGCCGGCTGGGCCAGCCAGGCTGGCTGCGGGCCAGGGGGGTTGGGCGGTGGCCGTGCGGGTGGGTTGGGCTGCCTGGTCCAGGGGGCTTCCCCCCCCTTTTTTTGTTTTTTTTGTAATTTCTTTCTTTTATTTATTTTCCCTTTCTGTTTTATTTAGTTTTAGGGCATTTAGGCATTTTATAAAATGGTGTTTGCTTCACCATAATTACCAGTGCAATATTTGGCAACCCCCGAACATTTTCGCTTTGACTTTTGAAAACTTAGGGTGTTTGTCACTAATTCATATTTTGAATTAGCAATGATTTTGAACTACCACTTGGTTAGCAACAGTAACACTGATGACATGGCATCATTAGAAGAGTTTTACTGTAGCCTAATTATCCGGGCATTACAAATCTCCTCCACTGCAAGAAATCTCGTCCCGAGATTTAGGAGGTAGAAGGAAACAGTGCGGGGTATTCTTCACGCAGGCGATCCTCTTGTTCCCAAGTGGCTTCATCTTCAGAATGGTGCGACCACTGAACTTTGAGGAACTTGATCGCCTTCTAGCGTGTGCGGCGTTCAGCTTGGTCGAGAATGCGGACCGGATGCTCTTTATAGGAGAGGTCCTGTTGCAATTCGAGCACTTCATGATCCACTGCTCGGATTGGGTCCTTGAAGCAGCGACGGAGCTGCGACACGTGGAACACATCGTGAACCTGAGAAAGGTTCGACGGAAGCTCCAGTTGATATGCCACTTTTCCACGCCTTTCCAGAATAGTGAATGGGCCAATATAGCGAGGAGCTAGCTTGCCCTTGATCCCGAAGCGGTGAGCACCCTTCATTGGTGTAACGCGAAGATAGGCCTTTTCGCCAGGTTGATAGACCATGTCTTTATGATGACGGTCATAATTACTCTTTTGACGTGACTGAGCAGTCTTGAGATTCTCGCGAATAATGCGGACTTGTTCTTCGGCATGTTGGATAATATCCGGACCGAAGAGTGGACGTTCCCCAGTTTCTGACCAGTTCAGAGGGGTTCGGCACTTTCATCCATATAACACTTCGAAGGGGGCCATCTTCAGACTAGCTTGATAGCTATTATTATAAGAGAACTCAGCATACGGGAGAGATTCCTCCCATTTCTTGCCGAAGGAAATAACACAAGCTCGAAGCATGTCTTCGAGAACTTGGTTGACACGTTCAACTTGCCCTTGTGACTGCGGATGAAACGCAGTACTGAAAGATAAGTGAGTACCCATAGCTTCTTGAAAACTTGCCCAGAATCTTGAAGTGAATAAGCTGCCACGGTCCGAACTGATAACCAGTGGAATACCGTGAAGTGAAACAATTCTGGACATGTAGAGCGTTGCAAGCTGACTAGCAGTGATCGTTTCTTTGACCGCCAGAAAATGTGCAACTTTAGAAAGTCGGTCAATGACGACAAGAATAGCATCATTACCTTTTTGCGATTTGGGAAATCCAGTAACGAAGTCCATCTCGACATGGTCCCATTTCCATTTAGGAATAGATATAGGTTGCAGAGTTCCAGCAGGCCTTTGATGTTCTGCTTTGATACGACGGCAAATGTCACATTCAGCAACATAACGAGCAATGTCTTGCTTCATGTTAGACCACCAGAATCTCTGGCGGATGTCTTGGTACATCTTTGTACTACCAGGATGGATACATAGAGGCGTATCATGAGCTTCTTTCATAACCTCCTGAGTCATATTTAGGGTTTCCTTCTTACACGGCACCACTAGGCGGCCTTTGAAGTACAAGGCGCCATCATCAGCAATAGTGAAGAATGATGGTTTTCCTTCTTTGAGGTCGCGCTTAATCTTGTGGACTTCAGAGTCATATCCCTGTAATGTCTTGATGGAGCTCACGAGATCGGGTTCGACAGCCAGGGTATAGAGGGAACCCTGGGAAACAACACGGAGATTCATCTTGCGGCTCTCAGGAGGAGGGGGAGTGAGAGCACCAGGAGGAACAATATGGAGGTTCAGCTTCCTGAATTCCTCAACAAGTGAGGGCTGAACTTTGTGAACCTGGAGGTGGTTGCAGTAAGACTTGCGGCTCAAGGCATCAGCCATTACATTAGCCTTGCCTGGTGTATAGGAAATACCCAAATCAAAGTCTGCAACAATCTCCATCCATCTCTGCTGACGGAGGTTCAGGTCTGGCTGAGTAAACAGATACTTCAGACTTTGGTGGTCAGTGAAGATCTCGCAACGATTACCGAGTAGGTAATGTCGCCACTGTTTTAGCGCATGAATGACAGCAGCAAGTTCGAGGTCGTGAACTGGGTAGTTCTCTTCGTGAGGGCGCAATTGCCGAGAGGCATAAGCAACCACTTTGCGCTCTTGCATTAGGACACAGCCTAATCCTTGACGGGAAGCGTCGCAGTAAATGACGAAGTCCTTCTTAGTATCAGGAGGAGCTAGTACTGGGGCAGAAGTCAACTTGTCTTTGAGTGCCTGGAAACTTTCCTGACATTTATCTGTCCATTGGAACTTGACGCCCTTATGCAATAGGTTAGTCAGAGGCCTGGCAATCTTGGAGAAGTTCTCGACGAATCGACGGCAATAGCTGGCGAGACCGAGAAAACTTCTGACTTGCTTAACGTTCTTCGGAGGAGTCCAATCGAGAATAGCCTGAACTCGTTCAGGGTTGACGGCAATACCATCCTTAGAGATGACATGCCCGAGATAGGTTACTTCGGGAAGCCAGAATTCACACTTGGAGAACTTGGCATATAGCTGATGCTCTCGTAGCTTTTCCAGCACAAGACGAAGATGTTCAGCATGTTCCTCTTCATTCTTGGAAAATATCAGGATATCATCCAGATAAACCACGACGAACTTGTCGAGGTAATCCATGAATATATAGTTCATCAGGCGAGAGAAGGTGGCTGGAGCATTGGTTAAGCCGAAAGACATGACGGTGTACTCGTATGAACCATATCGAGTCACAAAGGCAGTCTTTGGGATATCCTCTTCACGAACACGGATCTGGTGGTAACCCAACCTCAAGTCGAGTTTGGAGAACACTGACGAACCAGCCAGTTGATCATACAGATCATTGATCCGAGGAAGAGGATACTTATTCTGAATGGTAGCTTGGTTTATAGGACGGTAGTCTTGGACCAATCGGTTTGTCCCATCTTTCTTCTTGACAAAGAGAGAAGGTGCTCCCCAAGGAGAGAAACTTGGGCAAATGAAACCACTGCGAAGAGACTTATCGATTTCCTCCTTAAGCTCAAGGAGTTCATGCGGCGGCATCTTGTAGGGTCGCTTGGCTATAGGAGTGGTGCCTGGTTTCAAGTCGATGACGAATTCGACAGCTCTAGCAGGGGGAATCCCTGGGAGTTCTTCAGGAAAGACGTCTAGGAATTCACGCACGACGGGAATGTTTTCAATGCCCTTGAGTGGTGCAGCGTTCAATGCATTTAAGGCATAAAGCCTGGCCTCGGCATTCCGAACCAGATGAGCATCGTAGCTAATTATTTCATCAGAAGGGTGTAGCAGATGGACGGTCTTAGTGGCGCAAACGATAGAAGCAGTATGCGCCTTTAACCAATCCATTCCCAGAATGAGGTCAATGTTAGACGACTTCAGTATAATGGGCGAGGCACGAAATTCTAACCCTTCGATTTCCACAGGGACGTCAATGCCAACCATGGAGGTCTGACATTGTCCCGCGGGGGTTTTTACCAATACCGAAGTGTTCATCTGCTCAAATTTAACATCGTGCTTGTATGCAAAATCTTCTGACATGAATGAATGCGATGCACCTGTATCAAATAAAACGGATGCTGGTACTGAATTTACGAGGAGTGTACCCATCACAGTAGCAGGCTGGTCTTGAGCTTCATTCAGATCAATGTGGTTGGCATGAACACGGCCATAAGACTTGGCATTGTTGTTGCGGGCCTGGTTGTTTCCACGGCCAGTAGCTGGAAGGGCCAGTTGATTCTGATTCTGAATGCAATCCCTAGCACGGTGACCTGGTTGACCACACTTGTAGCACAGGCCATTATTGGGAGTGGGAACAGGAGCTTGGGTGGCGGAGCTGGAAGCCTTGGCTTCCTAGTTGGAGCAGTAGGTAGACGAGGTGCAACATAAGACTGCCTTGGGGCAGGTGCATATGGACGGTACATGCTATTCGGGATCCATATCTTATGCTTCTGCGAGGGCGGGCCCGAAGATGAGCCCGTGTCACGGTTGCGCCTATGAGAGCTCTGGTGTTCCTGCAGACCAGTCTCGACATTGATGGCCTTATTCACCAAGGTGGCGAAATCAGCAAAGTCGTGCACTAGAAGTGCGAGCTTGATGTCAGCTTGAAGGCCGTCACGGAACTTCTCCTGTCTGCGTGCATCAGTTGCAATGTCCTCTTCAGCATAGCGAGACAAGTCCAGAAACTCTCGCTGATAAGCTTCAACAGTCTTGTTGCCTTGGGTGAGGTTGCGAAACTCACGCTTCTTCCGGTCCATGACTCCTTGGGGGATGAAGCGGGCACGGAAAGCAGCCTGGAAGTCTGGCCAGGTGATGATTGTTCCAACTGGCAGAGTACGCCTGTGGCTGTCCCACCATTGAGCTGCGGGTCCCTTCAGGAAGAAGGAAGCAAAAGTGACATAGCTGGCAGGGGCTACATCAGCAGACTCCATCTCATAGGTGATGTCACGGAGCCAGTCATCAGCATCCAGCGGCTGGGTTGAGCTGCGGTACACACTTGGGTTGAGGCGTATGAAATCCTGCAGAGTTGTTGTGTTTGGATGCTGGTTCATATTAGGGCGAGGAAACTGAGCCATCATGTTTTCCATGAACTGGCGATTCATCTCAAGCTGTTGGATCATACCAGCCATGTACTCAGGCGGTGGTGGGAAGTTGCCACCACGACCACGACCAGCTGGTCTAACCATCCTGCTAATATATAACAGGGGTAGTTCAGTATTGAGAAATTTGCATAGACAAGAGTCATTCATGATGAAACATGCATAATGAAAGGAGCACGACAGATACCACATAGATAGTCGGCATAACTTACAAAAGGGGTCGGACATAGAGTTCAGTACACAGAGTTCAGAGTTCAGTACATAGACTAAGTCATCATAGGCGGCACGCAGGCTCGCGAATGCATCTAATACTAATGAGCAAGACTACATCAGTCCCAGGAGGTACTGTGAAGGTAGCTGTAACCTGACAGCTGGTAGTGAGGCAACGGATAGTCCTCCACGTTAGTGGCCTGGGGGCCGCGGATACTCTGGTGTAGAACCCGACGCTCAGGTGGCAGAAGAGGACCAAGTGCGGGAGAGTAGCCTCCCACCTCTGGCCATCCGACACCGTGGGGCATCACGGTCCTGGCTGGGTAGATCGCAGAACGCGGCAGCTGTCCAGACCGGACAAAGGGGTGCAACAGCGTCAGAGCCCTGTAAAGGTGCTGACGAGTGGTGTACAACTCATGGCGAAGAGCTCTGTTAGCTCGGTCCAGCCCATCAGCATGCAGAACCAGGCGCTGATGGTGGAAGGGCTCTCGGGTGACGGTGGAGTAGGCGGCAGTGTAGTATCCCTCCGCACCAACGTCAGATGCGATAGGAATGTGCCTGAAAGGGGAAGTGTCCAATGCCTGATACTCTCCACGAAGACGTGTCAGAGCAGCATGAGCAGCATCGTGGACTGCCATCTCGATGGTCACTCCAACACCATGAGCGGTGTGCAGCACGGTAGTGGACTCATACTCCCGAGAGTAGAGGTGGACGATGGCACGGTACTGCTCCTGGTTAAAGTCCTGGTACTCCTCGTAGACGGTGTACTCAGGGTGCCAGCGATAACCCAGATAGGTCATCATATCAGCTAGCACAGCAGGTGATCCTGGGGCACCAATGGCCGCAGTGTGGCGCACGACCTGCCTCGTGGGTTCCATCTGAAAACAAAGATGTTTCAATGGAGTCAAATGACAACATGGGCACTATTTGAAATGCTATCCTTCAGAATAACTATGGCTTATCCAACTTTGGGGTGAACGTGGTAACGGGATCCTAATGTCAGAGTTAGTAAATTCGTTTAACCCGAGTAGAAAGAGTTCAGAGTCCCAGAGTAAAGGTCGAGGAGTAAAAGATCCTAGTACCACCCGATGGCGACGTGGGCCCGTAAGGCACACAGCCATGTTAGTAAAAGTTTTGTAATGTCTAGACTCGACTTCGGCCAAGGAGTGTGGAAGGGGGATTCCTACAGGCAGTCGGCTCTGATACCAACTTGTGACGCCCCCGATTCAATCGTACACTAATCATGCACGCAAATGTGTACGATCAAGATCAGGGACTCACGGGAAGATATCACAACACAACTCTACAAATAAAATAAGTCATACAAGCATCATAATACAAGCCAGGGGCCTCGAGGGCTCGAATACAAGTGCTCGATCATAGACGAGTCAGCGGAAGCAACAATATCTGAGTACAGACATAAGTTAAACAAGTTTGCCTTAAGAAGGCTAGCACAAACTGGGATACAGATCGAAAGAGGCGCAGGCCTCCTGCCTGGGATCCTCCTAACTACTCCTGGTCGTCGTCAGCGGGCAGCACGTAGTAGTAGGCGCCTCCAGTGTAGTAGTCGTCATCGACGGTGGCGTCTGGCTCTAGGGCTCCAGCATCTGGTTGCGACAACCAGGTAGAAGGGAAAGGGGAAAAGAAGGAGAAAAGCAACCGTGAGTACTCATCCAAAGTACTCGCAAGCAAGGAACTACACTACATATGCATGGGTATATGTGTAAGGAGGCCATATCGGTGGACTGAACTGCAGAATGCCAGAATAAAAGGGGGATAGCTAGTCCTATCGAAGACTACGCTTCTGGCAGCCTCCGTCTCGCAGCACGTAGAAGAGAGTAGATTGAAGTCCTCCAAGTAGCATCTTCAAGTAGCATCTCCAAGTAGCATCTCCAAGTAGCATCGCATAGCATAATCCTACCGGGCGATCCCCTCCTCATATCCCTGAGGGAGAGCGACCACCGGTTGTATCTGGCACTTGGAAGGGTGTGTTTTATTAAGTATCCGGTTCTAGTTGTCATAAGGTCAAGGTACAACTCCAAGTCGTCCTGTTACCGAAGATCACGGCTATTCGAATAGATTAACTTCCCTGCAGGGGTGCACCAACTTACCCAACACGCTCGATCCCATTTGGCCGGACACACTTTCCTGGGTCATGCCCGACCGCGGAAGATCAACACGTCGCAGCCCCACCTAGGCACAACAGAGAGGTCAGCACGCCGGTCTAAACCTAAGCGCACAGGGGTCTGGGCCCATCGCCCTTAGCACACCTGCACGTTGCGTACGCGGCCGGTGAGCAGACCTAGCAACCTCCATTACAAAGGAAGTTGCGTTAACGTAGTCCAACCCGGCGCGCGCCACTCAGTCGCTGACGTCAAGAAGTGCTTCGGCTGATACCACGACGTCGGGATACCCATAACTACTCCCACGTTGATGGTTAGTGCGTATAGGCTCGTAGCCAACTCAGATCAAATACCAAGATCTCGTTAAGCGTGTTAAGTATCCGCGAACGCCGAACAGGGCCAGGCCCACCTGTCTCCTAGGTGGTCTCAACCTGCCCTGTCACTCCACCACAAAGTAACAGTCGGGGGCCGTCGGGAACCCAGGCCCACCTCTACCGCGATGGAGCCCCTGCCCCTTCAGCCCCCATCTCCGAACAGTATCACAGGTAATGTAACTGTGTAAAGTATATCGTATATGCCCGTGATCACCTCCCGAAGTGATCACGGCCCAGTAGTATAGCATGGCAGGCGGACAAGAGTGTAGGGCCACTGATGGAACACTAGCATCCTATACTAAGCAGTAGGATAGCAGGTAATGGTAACAACAGTAGTAGCAAGGACAGGCTATGCATCAGGATAGGAATAACGGAAAGCAGTAACATGCTACACTACTCTAATGCAAGCAGTATAGAGGAGAATAGGCGATATCTGGTGATCAAGGGGGGGGGGCTTGCCTGGTTGCTCTGGCAAGAGAGAGGGGTCCTCAACTCCGTAGTCGTACTGGGCAGCAGTAGCGTCGGTCTCGTGGTCTACCGGAGAGAAGAGGGGGAAGAAACAATGAATAAAATGCAAACAAATGCATATCGATGCATGACATGACAAGTAACGATGCTAGGTGTGCCCAATCGCGGTAGTAGGTGATACCGACGAAGGGGGGAAACATCCGGGAAAGTATTCCCGGTGTTTCGCGTTTTCGGACAGATGAACCGGAGGGGGAAAGTTGCATGTTTGGTATGTTAGAGGTGTGTGGTGGACGAACGGGCTGCGTATCCGGATTCGTCTCGTCGTTCTGAGCAACTTTCATGTAGAAAGTATTTTCATCTGAGTTACGGATTAAAAGATATGATTTTCTAAAGATTTAAATCATTTTCTGATTTTAATTATTTATCTAAAGCCAACATTATCCAGAACAGTGTCTGATGACGCAAGCATGACATCAGAGTGATGTCAGCAGGTCAACTAGTCGGTTGACCAGTCAAACCAGACAGGTGGGTCTAGTGGGACCCACATGTCATTGTCAGGGGCATTAACAGAGTTTTGAAACTAATTAAATGGGTTAATTAGCAGGTAGGGCCCAGTAGTCAGTGAGAGATTAGGTTTTAATTAATTTATTTAATTAATTAGCAGTTTATCTATTTGTTTTTATTTGTTTTATGGGATGGGGCCCGCATGTCAGTGGCAGTAGCTGCCACGTCAGCGAAGTTGACTTGGTCAACGTGGCCAGTTGGGGCCCCCAGGCCCACAGGCAGCGACCCAGGGGTGGGGCCCGCCTAGCCACGTCGGCGGACGGTGCCGAAGCGACTCCGGCGACCCAACAGAGGCGGCCCCTCGCCCGAGTTGGCCGGAACCGCGCTACGGGGCACCAAATCGGGCGCGGCCAGGCTCTCTGGAACGGCCTCTTCGCGTCGCGTCCGATGGAGGGGAGCACCACGGCGTGGGTGGCCGGAATGGTCGCCGGCGACGAGCGCGGCGGGCTGCAGTTCGGGCGCGGACAAAGATGGCGACACAGCGCGCTTCGGGGTGAAAGGGAAGGCTAGGGTGGACCTGCGCGACGCGCTGAGCACAAAGGACTCGGCCCCGTGACCATTTGGTCACTGGAAGGGCGCCGGCGACGCGCGCAGGCGGCGGCGCGGTCGGGTCCCCGACGAGAAACGCGCTAGTAGGCACGGGAAGGCTATTGCGCGGGCGCGTTGGGCTCCTAGGAACCCCAGGAGTGCAACGGCGAGTTCGGGCGTGCGTGACGACGGCGGCGAGGTACGCCGTGGCGACCAGAGCCTCGGCAATGGCGGCGGCTGGCTACAGAGCGCTAGGGGGCCAACGAAGAGCAGCAGGGGGAGGAGAAGCTCACCGTGCGGCACGCAAGATGGCCCTTGGGAGTTTAGTAGCCGGAGAGTCGACGGCGCTCATCGGAGATGCGTCGGGGATCTGAGGAAGAAGACGAGGTTGGGGCAGCGTTCGATGGTGCTCGGCGTCCTGCGTCTTGACGTGGAGGCGTAGTCGAGGGAGGCGGAGCGTGTGGACGCGTCGGAAGGGCGTGGAGGTCGCGGTGGCCGCGAGTACTATGGCGGCGAGGCCATGGTGGCGCTCGGTTGCCGTGGGGAACGAGGGGGCGAGGTGCGGTGGATCTGGAGGGGGGAGCACAGGGACCGAGGCGAGAGTGGGGGGCGAGTGGGAGGAGGAACCGAGGAGGCGCAGCGTGGCGACCTTATCCCCTCGTCTCGTCGCCGGCGAGGGGGGTTCGGTTGGGACGCGCCCTGTTCCGACCCGGGTCGGGGGAACAGGGGAAGGGGACGCGGTGCGGGAGCTGGGCCGGCTGGGCCGGCCAGGCTGGCTGCGGGCCAGGGGGGTTGGGCGGTGGCCGTGCGGGTGGGTTGGGCTGCCTGGTCCAGGGGGCTTCCCCCCTTTTTTGTTTTTTTGTAATTTCTTTCTTTTATTTATTTTCCCTTTCTATTTTATTTAGTTTTAGGGCATTTAGGCATTTTATAAAATGGTGTTTGCTTCACCATAATTACCAGTGCAATATTTGGCAACCCCCGAACATTTTCGCTTTGACTTTTGAAAACTTAGGGTGTTTGTCACTAATTCATATTTTGAATTAGCAATGATTTTGAACTACCACTTGGTTAGCAACAGTAACACTGATGACATGGCATCATTAGAAGAGTTTTACTGTAGCCTAATTATCCGGGTGTTACACTGTGGTTCATGGCACTCTCCACTTTAGAATTTGTGGCAGACAGCCTGTCCGCATCCTCTGTCGGTGGAGCATCCGGTGCGCGCCTTGTGCTCGCCTCCGCTTCCTGGCCAGACGTTGGAGCCTGGCTGGTGGAGGCGCGATTGGCAACCTCTCCGGATGTAGTCTGGCGAGGTCTCTTCGTTCTGAAGATAGCACGAACGTTAATATGCCCTGATAGAATAACACCAGGGAAACAGAGGGTGCGCTATACCTTTGCGCTGGCATCTCAGTCCAGACTACATTCCTTTTTGCCCCATGGGGCCCTGCGGCCCCTCGTTGGCTAGCCACCGCAGGTTCGGCCTCTTGCCTCGGAAATCTCCCCTGCAAAACACGGTTGTCGTCAGAAACACCGGAATACATGAGAGTGGAATCTCTCTCAAAGGAATGAGACTCCGGTTTCTGTCACCTGGGAGGCCGGGATTAACCCTGGGTAATCAGCCGTGATGGCTACCAAGGTATTGTCCTTGCTTAGCTGATGGAACACCCCGTTGATAAGCTCCACCGATATGTCCGGATCCTCTTCGGAGTCCAGATCGAGGGACCATTCTGGGTCCTCGGGCTGTGGAGGGCGGCTGTTTATATCCTTTACCACCTGTCGCAGTTCCTGCATTGAAGTCGTTAGACTACATATCTAACCGTGGGAGTATAAAACAAACGGGCAAGCACAGTTGTTCACTTACCCAACTTGGAGGATCGTACATAGTAAATCCGTCCTGCGGTTGACGCGGAGGAATTCCTCCTTTTCTCCCTTGTACAAAGAGGATAAGATCTTTACTAGAGCGGCAGCTGAGGCCGGCCCCTTACGACCGTAACGGGTGGCGTCATCCTCCCCGTTGAAATCCCACATGGGGTGACCTCTATATTGAAGTGGCTGCACCCCCTGCATAATGCATGCGGCCATGACTCCAATCATGGTTAGTCCGGAATGAGCCAACAGTCTTATCCGGCCCATCAGGTAAAGGACGTCTCTGTCGCTTTCTCTCTGAGAGCTCCGCGGACGCCAGCTCAAACGTTTCTTCAATGGGGCACTATTGAACTCAGGGAGACTGACCCGGATAGGGTCCGGTAGCGGGACGTCATCTATGTAAAACCATTCCGAAGGCCAGTCCTCGGACGCCTTCTTTGGGGTTCCGGATAGGTATCCGGTCCCGGCGATGCGCCATACTTCGGCTCCGCCCACTTGGTATATAGACCCCTCTCGAGAACGGGGCACCAGGCAGAATAACCTCTTCCACAGCGCGAAATGAGCCTCAATGCCTAAAAATAGCTCCCAAAGGGCGACGAAACCCGCAATATGTAATACGGAGGCGGGCGTGATATTGTGCAGCTGGAGGCCGTAGAACTCCAGAAGGCCGCGGAGAAATGGATGAATTGGAAACCCCAGTCCCCTTAATTAGATAGGGGATGAGGCACACCCGCTCTCCTTTAGAAGGATTGGGGGTGCTCTCCGCTTGTTTTCCGCCATTGTAGGTGGCGAGACCGGCTCGGACCGGGACCATGTATGCCGGAGGGAGAAATCCCTTGGCCTGAAGCAACACTAACTCGCTATGCGGGATGGTGCAACTCTCCCAGTCCCCGGGTTTGGGACCGGAGGGGCAAGGGGAGGAGCTGCAACGACTGGTCATGTTGGGATGGACCTTTGCTGGAAGCGCTCTGATGATAACTCGCGGAAAGGAGAAGATGTGGTTTGGACCTAAATCCCCATCCCGTTAAATAGGTGGCTCGTTTATACGACTAGGGGTGTGGATGTAAAAACGCCCCGGCTTTTCGCATTCGTTTGACACATGGAAGACGGCCATTATTGGGCGTGGAAGCCGAGCACTACATTACAAAAATCGGACATTATTCCTACATGTACACAAGATTTGGAGAAGAACCCGCCTTGCAATGCCGAACAATCTGCGCGCCGGACTCGTCATCATTGAAGCCTGGTTTGGGGGCTACTGAGGGAGTCCTGGATTAGGGGGTGTGCGGGTAGCCGGACTATACCTTCAGCCGGACTCCAGGACTATGAAGATACAAGATTGAAGACTTCGTCCCGTGTCCGGATGGGACTTTCCTTGGCGTGGAAGGCAAGCTTGGCGATGCGAATATTCAAGATCTCCTACCATTGTAACCGACTCTATGTAACCCTAACCCTATCCGGTGTCTATATAAACCGAAGGGTTGTAGTCCATAGGCAATCAACTCCATATACAACAATCATACCATAGGCTAGCTTCTAGGGTTTAGCCTCCTTGATCTCGTGGTAGATCTACTCTTGTACTACCCATATCATCAATATTAATCAAGCATGAGTAGGGTTTTACCTCCATCGAGAGGGCCCGAACCTGGGTAAAAAACATCATGTCCCTTGTCTCCTGTTACCATCCGGCCTAGACGCACAGTTCGGGACCCCCTACCCGAGATCCGCCGGTTTTGACACCGACAGTTATGCTTGAACGTAAGTAGTTTCAGGATCACTTCTTGATCACATCTAGCTTCTCGACCGTTGCATTGCTTCTCTTCTCGCTCTTATTTGTGTATGTTAGCCACCATATATGCTTAGTGCTTGCTGCAGCTCCACCTCATTACGCTATCCTACCTATAAGCTTAAATAGTCTTGATCTCGCGGGTGTGAGATTGCTGAGTCCTCGTGACTCATAGATACTCCCAAATAGTTGCAGGTGCCGAGGATACCAGTGCAGGTGACGCAACCGAGCTCAAGTGGGAGCTCAATGAAAATCTTGATCGTTGTTTTGTGTCTTTTCCGGTTGATTAGTAGTGGAGCCCAGTTGGGACGATCGGGGATCTAGCATTTGGGGTTGTCTTCTTTTATTTTGGTTCCGTAGTCAGACCTTGATTGTATTCTGGGTAATGTATGTTTAACTTGTTATTTGTGTGAAGTGGCGATTTTAAGCCAACTCTTTATCCCTTTCTTATTCAGTACATGGGATTGTGTGAAGATTACCCCACTTGCGACTAAACCACCATGCAGTTATGCCTCTAAGTCGTGCCTCGACACATGGGAGATATAGCCGCATTATGGGTGTTACAAGTTGGTATCAGAGCCATCCCCGACTTAGGAGCCCCATGCTTGATCGAATCGCTGACGTTGTTGAGTCTAGAACAAAATGTTTTGAGTCTTAGGATCATATATATCGGAGAGTAGGATTCTTTTTACTCCCCAGTCCCTTCATCCTCTGGTGAGCCTCCTGATGTAGAAGTTTTGACTTTCCTCTCCTCAAATTTCACGATTTTTTTAGGATCACGTGGGTATCTTGGAATCGTTCCAATGTCTTGTGACGAGAACATTGTTCTTGGTGCCTCCTGACATTTAGGGGTTGTGGCAGTGTCCCGGGGAGTTGAGCTATGAGGTGTTGTCGTCACAATTTTATCGTTGCAGTTCTGGAATACCTGAGTTCGCCGACATCGAAAATCTCTTTTATGCAGTTGCTGGTGAGATAGCCTCAACGCAACCCAGTATTGGTGCGGGGGTTCGGCAGTATTTCCATAACTTGTATAACGGATGCTTTTCGAAGGTTGAGGTACATGATTTCCGAAGGTTTCTTGGTTATGTGTTGATGGATGGATACAGCTGGATGTAGGGATAGTTAGTTTGGGTGAGATATTATGCTTTCCCTATATCCCCAACACCTAATTGCATAACCAAAAAGTTTCGGGAGTTTATAAGTGGGAATTCAAGTATCTCGTAGGATATCTTTCCAACAGACACATGATACATATGGGATCTATCATATGTTTGTTTCCGGCTAAATCTGCAAGCCAAATCCTTTGTTTTGTTTTCAGTTGTGGTATTCGAGTTGCTTCAATGTCAAGTGTTGATTCCATACCTTTTCCTAAGCGGTGTTCTCATACTACTATGTGAATACCAATCCTTCTTGATCATCGAGGTTGTCATGTTAATTCTTTTCCAACCGGCGTGCTTCTCTTCAAGTAGATCCGATCATCTCAACATCCGCAAGATCACTTCTCAGTTTTCCCAACGTTGTTCGTTTCATCTGTCCCCAAGTTGCCTTTGTTTTCCCGCCCACCCACCCCCTTTCCCTTCAGGGACTCGGATTTCTTAATC
Source organism: Triticum aestivum (assembly GCF_018294505.1). Lineage (NCBI taxonomy): Eukaryota > Viridiplantae > Streptophyta > Magnoliopsida > Poales > Poaceae > Triticum > Triticum aestivum. The sequence goes on from NC_057806.1 coordinate 152,358,943, forward strand.
AAATATCCTTTTATTGATGGGAAGTCTCTCTATTCTTTTCTGTCAATGCTCTTATCTGATGATTCTCAAGAAGATACTAAAGGAGCTTCAAGTTCATCATTCTTTGTTCTTTTCCTTTTCCGGTAGATTCAATTCAAGCTTTGTCAATCATATCTTTTCCTCCTTTCAAATGTTTTATAATGCCGATGCACCTCTTAATCATTCACTTCTCGCTATTCATTTGTTCTGGGGTGCTCAAGATATCTTAGAAGGCTCGTCTTTTCATTCAAGATCCTTTCAATCTATTTCGAGGTTGTTATCTCATTCAAGCCATTTAATTCAACCGGCGCAATCTCCCTTTCAAGTAATCGTTCAACGGTGTTTCTTTTGTGTGGGCCCTAACCCATAGGTTTTTCCCAGGATCTTACCTGACTCTTCTATTTTCCTGGTGTTACTCTCAAATTCTTGTCCAAGTTTAATGTAAGAATGAATTATCATCAGTCAAATGTCTTTCTCCAAGATCTTTCAAATTATCTTCATTGTTGATTCAGCCTTTATATTATTCATTATTCCGGAGTGTCTCAACAATTCTTGATGGTGTTTCTCGTTGTCAGTCTTGGATTTTGAACACCAAAGAAGAGTTCCTCTTAAAATCCTTACTCGTTCTTTCAAAGATTCGTGATTCTAACTTGATACCATCCTCTCTTAATTGTTTTCGATTGTGAGAATTCTTTTCACCCATCCAGAGCAATTCAGGTGTCTTTTCAGTTTGATTCTCCGGATTCCATCATATCAGAATTATTCATTCAAAGCTTTCAGCTCTCGTTCTCCAAATCTTACCGGTGCATCGTTCAAGTATTCTCTAGTCAGCTCATGATTTCTTCGTTCTCTTGGATCTAAATTCCCTCAAGTATCTTCGTTCATTTTCAAATTCTCATCGGTGATTCATCCCTTTACTTCGTTCGTTTTCAATTCTTACGGTGGTTCGTTCAAGTTTTCCCTTCCTTGTTATCATATCAACTTATACGTTGTTTCCAATTCTATTGGTGATTCGTTGAAGACTTTCTCAAGTTTACGCTATATCTTTCTTAATTCTTTCTACGAGAATAAGTTGTGTGCAATCTATTGCTTGTCATCAATCTAAATTGGTGAAGGATATGCATAACGTAATTCTTATTATTGTTTCATCCAAGTGATCTAGTTTCTTCTTTCCAGAGTGTTCATCATGTCACATTTTGCGGTTCGAGATGCTTCATCTTTTCTTTCCGGAGTTTCAAGTTTTTCTCGGTTATATCATCACGAAGCTCCATCTAATCAATGCAAGGATTCATCTTATTATTTTCAAGCTTATTTTCCTTGCGACCTTCTTTTATCTATCCGGAGTTCTTCGAGAGTTTCTTCATGGTGGTTCGTCAAGGATTCCTTTCATTCTTCAATTGTCCTCAAGATTTCTCTCGAAATTAAGATCCGCCAAGCTATACTCTCAAATAAACATGGTGTTCAACACATGTCTTGTTTTGAGGAGTTCAAGCATTCTTTATCTTGCATTCTGAAGTGCAATTCTTTCTACCTTATCTTTTGAGATGGTGTTATGTCATCCTTGACAGTTTCCTTCATGTTTCATGCGTGATAAGTTGTTAGGAATGAGATATTTAAACCCATCATTCTCTTCCATGGAGTTATCTTGATATAGATTTCTTCTAAAGCCTTCCCTAAGGAATGTTTCTATTGTGGTGCTTATCAATGATCCAAGTTTTCTCCTATCCTCTCGGCGGAAGAAGTTTTTCATCTCCTCGTCGATCTAAAGCAAGAAATTGTTTCCGTTTGTGGCAGGATTTCACCTCAAGTTTTTGAGATGTCTTCCATAACTCCACGGGAATCATACCTTTTGTTGTTGATTTTTCAACAACTCTGTTCAACCCTTCTTTGCAGGAAGGCTCCTTCATGTTCATTCATGGTGGAAGTTGATGTTCTCTTCTCCGTTCTTTTCATTCCACTCATTTGTTCCGGAGGCATTGTGATGTAACTCTCTTTGACCCATCATCTCATTTTGTAAATATCATGTTCTTTTCCTTGCTTATCCATTTAACAAGAGTGTTGTGTCCTCTGCTCAAGTTTTTTTTCATCTTATCAAGTCTTAAATCTCTTTTCTACCAGAGTGTTGTCTGCTTTCTTTCGTTCTCATTCCTTGCTTATTCTGTTTCAACCGGAGTGGTTACATGTCCTTCCTTGTCGTTGGAGCTCTTCATTCATGTCTTTCAACCTACAAGGTTCTCGTAATGTTCCTTGTTACTCTTTTCTAACAGAGTGTTTTCAACTTTGTTCATCTTCGTTGTATTCTTTCTTTCAATTTGTTCAACCTCGCAAGGTTCTTTGGTTTCACACACTTGTCAAAGAAGCAACTTAGTTTTACCTCTTCTCTTCCTCTTCCGTTTTCTCTCCGGTGCCATCCCTAGATCTCGGGACGAGATCCTCTTGTAGTGGTGGAGTGTTGTAGTGCCCCGAGACCATTGTGCTAGGTGTCCTCCAGTTATTCGTTGTTGTTGCCTTGTCATTTGCTTGCGTGTTGCATCTTGCCATGTCATCATGTGCATTGCATTATCATGTTTTCAAAACTTGCATCCGTCCGGGTTCTCCCAGTTCCTTCCGTCGTCCGTTCTGAGCCCAGACACACTTGCACGCACCCGCGGCACCTCCAAAATATTATTTTATAAGTGGGCGGAAAATGTTCTCGGAATGGGATGAAAGTTGGCATGCGGTGTTGTTATGTTGTTAGTAGGTCGCCTGCCAAGTTTCATTGCATTCGGAGTCCGTTTGACGCCCCAACAGTTAACTATAGCGACAATATAGTCGGTCAAACGTCGGATGTTTCCGGTCTCCGAAATAGTCGTCGAGCTGCACTCCTTCCCCTCTCTCTTCTCAGTCCAACCACACACTTGACCTCGTTCGCCTAACCCCTCTTTGGACAGTGCATCGACCCCTCGCCCATGTCCGAAACTTCCCCGAACCCGAACCAGACTTTCGTTACCGTTGGGTCCGGATCATCCCCAAACATCTATAAACCATCTATGTTTTCTTATTTGGACCCTCTAGCCTTATTTTCTCGGTTGTCCGATTATAATCGTAGGAAAGAGATAGCCCTACCCTAATCCCTACCTATATAAATAGTCAAACCCTAGTCCGAGTTGTCCCATCCATCCCATCCGCCGCCACTAGCTCCACCTGGTCTTCCCCTTTCCTCGGGATCTTGCCTGATCCAATTCCACCAACCGAAACCATCTCTCCTTCCTCGTTTTCCCCATCGGACCAACCATCTCCTCTCCCTCGATTCACCCATTCCCGCACCTCCTCCCTGCCTCGGTCCTCGATCTGGATCGAGAGAAGCGCCGAGCCGCAAGCCCGAGCGTCGATCCATCCCAGCCTCTTCCCGCCACCGCGTCGTTCTTCTGCTTCATCGCTGCCACGGAACACCGGCGCCCCAGTCTCTTCCGCTGCTGCGCCATGGATGGCCATGGAATTCCACGCCGGCGCCACCGTACCACCCTCTCCTTCAGCGTCGAGCCCTGCTCGTCATCGCCCGCTCGCGCCTGCACCAAGGACCCCGTCGTCCTCCAACATCCCTGCAGCCCCCCGCCATCGGAGCCCCGAGCCGCCCCATCGTCCTTCGGCCCTGCAGATGCCTTCATCGGCGACCACAGGAGCAGGAGCTTCTCTTGCCACGAGCGCCCGAGGCCTCCTCCTCGACCCTCCCCGCGCGAACCCCATTGCTGCTCATCACCATGGCCGCCCCTGCAGCAAGCTCTGTCGTCGCGCCATCTTCAGGCGCTCGAGCACGACCTCGCCCGCGCCCCGTCTTCCTCCTCGTCGCGCGGATCCAGGAGGCTTGACGCCCAGCCGCTCGCCTCCCGCTCGCGTTGACGCTGCCGCTCCCTTGCATCGCCCTGTTGTCGCGCCTGCACCGCCTGAAGCCGTCACACCCCTGCTTCCTCTGCTTCCTGAACGAGCCACGCGCTCGCGTTGACCGACTCCACCTAGATCGAGCGCGCCCTCCCCATTGACCGCCATGGGCCGTGACCCCACAAGTCCAGCTGCTCCTGCGTCCAGCGCCCAAGGAAGGCCCAGCCACTGTTTTGGCCCGGCCAAATCTGGCCCAACATGAGCATCCGCCACCTATCCCTCGCCCAATACGATTCCTGCAATGTTGCGCACTGCTCCTGTTCCATTTTCGGCCCGTAGTATTTTTTCCATGTGCTACGATTTTAGCATTTATTCCAGAGTTTGTAGTTTTATAGAAAACCCCTTCATGATCATGCATTTAATAACTCCACAACCATGCATCGGTTTAAAATATTTTATATATGTAACTTGCTTAGAATTTTGTCTAGTTTCATAATTTCCAACTTTCATCCATCTTAAAAATGTTTAAACTTGTTGTTTGTTTAATTTTGCATAAATGCCATGCTAAAATGCTTTAATTCATAACTAAATAACCGTAGCTCGGTTTTAAATAATCTTTATATGTAAATGAGGTAGAAAAATGCATAGGTTAACATGGTAGCACTACTTTGCATGTTAAACAACTCTAAAATATGCTTTAGGACAGAACAGTACCAGTCCATAAATTGCATATGAGGTTTTTTTTGGACTTGTTGCTTGTTGTTCTGGCCTCATTCAAACTTCCCTAGATAGGTAGTTTTATTATGCTTCACCTCTTGCCATGTTTAACAACATTTAATATTGTTGGGTACATAAACGAGAAAGAACTAAATAATTGATGTGGTGTTTCATCAATACGCAACTTGTTGCATATTGAGCTCCATTTAATTTGTAGTATTGTTTGTGCACTTTGCCATGCCATGCCTCATTAAACCGGACATGCATCATACTTGGTTGTGCATCATGCCATGTTTATGCGATGGTTGTTTACCATGTTGCTTGCTTCTTTCCGGGTAGCCTCTCTCGTTAGCTTCAGTTTCGTTCTGGAGTTTTGAGGATTCGTTCGACTACGTCCGCTTGTCTTCTTCATGGACTCGTTCTTCTTCCTTGCGGGATCTCAGGCAAGATGACCATACCCTTGAAATAACTTCTATCTTTGCTTGCTAGTTGTTTGTTCTATTGCTATGTCGTGCTACCTACCACTTGTTATATCATGCCTCCCATATTGCCATGTCAAGCCTCTAACCCACCTTTCCTAGCAAACCATTGTTTGGCTAAGTTACCGCTTTGCTCAGCCCCTCTTATAGTGTTGTTAGTTGCAGGTGAAGCTGAAGTTTGTTCCATGTTGGAACATGGATATGTTGGGATATCACAATATCTCTTATTTAATTAATGCATCTATATACTTGGTAAAGGATGGAAGGCTCGGCCTTATGCCTGGTGTTTTGTTCCACTCTTGTCGCCTTAGTTTCCGTCATACCGGTGTTATGTTCCTTGATTTTGCGTTCTTAACATGGTTGGGTGTTATGGGAACCCGTTGACAGTTTGCTTTGAATAAAACTCCTCTAGCAGGGCCCAACCTTGGTTTTACATTTGCCTAACAACCTATACCTTTCCCTTGGGAGTAATTAACCCGAGGGTCATCTTTATTTTAACCCCACCCCCCCCCCCCCCCCCGGGCCAGTGCTTCTCTAAGTGTTGGTCCGAACTAAGTAGACTACGGGGCCACCTCGGGGAAACTTGAGGGCTGGTTTTACTCGTAGGATGTCTCATCCGGTGTTGCCCTGAGAACGAGATATGTGCAGCTCCTATCGGGATTGTCGGCACATCGGGCGGCTTTGCTGGTCTTGTTTTACCATTGTCGAAATGTCTTGTAACCAGGATTCTGAGACTGATCGGGTCTTCCCGGGAGAAGGAATATCCTTCGTTGACCGCGAGAGCTTGTGATGGGCTAAGTTGGGACACCCCTGCAGGGTATAAACTTTCAAGAGCCGTGCCCGTGGTTATGTGGCAAATGGGAATTTTTTAATGTCCGGTTGTAGAGAACTTGACACTTGACTTAATTAAAATACATCAAACGCGTGTGTGGCCGTGATGGTCTCTTTTCGGTCGAGTCCGGGAAGTGAACAAGGTCTTGTGTTATGCTTGAACGTAAGTAGTTTCAGGATCACTTCTTGATCACATCTAGCTTCTCGACCATTCTATTGCTTCTCTTCTCGCTCTTATTTGCGTATGTTACGCACCATATATGCTTAGTGCTTGCTGCAGCTCCACCTCATTACCCTATCCTACCAATAAGCTTAAATAGTCTTGGTCTCGCGGGTGTGAGATTGCTGAGTCCTCATGACTCACAGATACTTCCAAACAGTTGTAGGTGCCGAGGATACCAGTGCAGGTGACGCAATCGAGCTCAAGTGGGAGCTTGATGAAGATCTTGATCGTTGTTTTGTGTCTTTTCCGGTTGATCAGTAGTGGAGTCCAGTTGGGCCGATCGGGGATCTAGCATTTGGGGTTGTCTTCTTTTATTTTGGTTTCGTAGTTGGACCTTGATTGTATTCTGGATGATGTATGTTTAACTTGTTATTTGTGTGAAGTGGCGATTGTAAGCCAACTCTTTATCCCTTTCTTATTCAGTACATGGGATTGTGTGAAGATTACCCCACTTGCGACTAAACCACCATGTGGTTATGCCTCTAAGTCGTGCCTCAACACGTGGGAGATATAGCCGCATTATGGGTGTTACAAGTTGGTATCAGAGCCATCCCCGACTTAGGAGCCCCTTGCTTGATCGAATCGCTGACGTTGTTGAGTCTAGAACAAAATGTTTTGAGTCTTAGGATTATATATATATCGAAGAGTAGAATTCTTTTTACTCCGCAGTCCCTTCATCGCTCTGGTGAGGCCTCCTGACGTAGAAGTTTTGACTTTCCTCTCCTCAAATTTCATGAAAAAAAATTAGGATCACGCGAGTATCTTGGAATCGTTCCGATAGTCTTGTGACGAGAACATTGTTCTTGGTGCCTCCTGACATTTAGGGGTTGTGGCAGTGTCCCGGGGAGTTGAGCTCCGAGGTGTTGTCGTCACAATTTTATCATTGTACATTTGGAATACCTGAGTTCGCCGACATCGAAAATCTCTTTTATGCAGTTGTTGGTGAGATAACCTCGACGCCATCCAGTACTGGGGCGGGAGTTTGGGAGTATTGCCATAACTCGTATAACGGATGCTTTTCAAAGGTTGAGGTACACAATTTCCGAAGGTTTCTTCGTTATGTGTTGACGGATGGATACAGCTGGATGTAGGGATTGTTAGTTTGGGTGAGATATTATGCTTCCCCTGTAACCCCAACACCTAATTGCATAACCATAAAGTTTCGGGAGTTTATAAGTGGGAATTCAAGTATCTCGTAGGATATCTTTCTAACAGACACATGATACGATATGGGATCTATCATATGTTTGTTTCCGGACTAGAGGGAGAGGGGCGCGCGGCTTGCCATGTCTGCCCCTCCTCTTCTCCACTAAGGCCCAATAGGCCCATTACACTCCCCGGGGGGGTCCGGTAACCCCCTGGTACTCCGGTATTTGTCCGAACTTGCCCGAAACCCTTCCGAAATCCAAACATAGTCATCCAATATATCGATCTTTATGTCTCGACCATTTCAAGACTCCTCATCATGTCCGTGATCATATCCGGGACTCCAAACTACCTTTGGTACATCAAAACACATAAACTCATAATATCGATCGTCACTGAACGTTAAGCGTGCGGACCCTACGGGTTCGAGAACTATGTAGACATGACCGTGACTCATCTCTGGTAAATAACCAATAGCGGAACGTGGATGCTCATATTGGTTCCTACATATTCTATGAAGATCTTTGTCGGTCAAACCGCATAACGACATATGTTGTTCCCTTTGTCATCGGTATCTTACTTGCCCGAGATTCGATCGTCGGTATCTCAATACCTAGTTCAATCTCATTACCGGCAAGTCTCTTTACTCGTTCCGTAATGCATCATCCTGCAACTAACTCATTAGTCACAATGCTTGCAAGGCTTATACTGATGTGCATTACCGAGAGGGCCCAGAGGTACCTCTCCGATACATGGAGTGACAAATCCTAATCCCGATCTATGCCAACTCAACAAACACCATCGGAGACAACTGTAGAGCATATTTATAATCACCTAGTTACGTTGTGACGTTCGATAGCACACAAGGTGTTCCTCCGGTATTCGGGAGTTGCGTAATCTCATAGTCCGAGGAACATGTATAAGTCATGAAGAAAGCAGTAGCAATGAAACTGTAACGATCATAATGCTAAGCTAACGAATGGGTCTTGTCCATCACATCATTCTCATAATGATGTGATCCCGTTCATCAAATGACAAGACATGTCTATGGTTAGGAAACATAACCATCTTTGATAAACGAACTAGTCAAGTAGAGGCATACTAGGGACACTATGCTTTGTCTATGTATTCACACATGTACTATCTTTCCGGTTAATAAAATTCCTAGCATGAATAAAAAACATATATCATGATATAAGGAAATATAAATAACAACTTTATTATTGCCTCTAGGGCATATTTCCTTCACGTTTTTGGAACAAACGTGATCCAAGAGACTTGGAGTGGACGTCAAGGAAGCAACGAGGCGGCCACGAGGTAGGAGGGCGCACCCAGGGGGGCAAGCGCGCCCCCCACCCTCGTGCCCCCCTCGCAGCTCCACCGACCTACTTCTTTCGCCTATATATCCCCATATACCCTGAAAACATCCAGGAGCACCACGAAACCCTATTTCCACCGCTGCAACCTTCTGTACCCATGAGATCCCATCTTGGGGCCTTTTCCGGTGCTCCACCGGAGGGGGAATCGATCACGGAGGGCTTCTAAATCAACACCAGAGCCTCTTCGATGATGTGTGTGTAGTTTACCTTAGACCTTCGGTCCATAGTTATTAGCTAGATGGCTTCTTCTCTCTATTTGGATCTCAATGCAAAGTTCTCCTCGATTCTCTTGGAGATCTATTCGATGTAATTCTTTTTGCGGTGTGTTTGTCGAGATCCGATGAATTGTGGGTTTATGATCAAGATTATCTATGAACAATATTTGGTTCTTCTCTGAATTCTTTTACGCAGTATTTGAATATCTTTGCAAGTCTCTTCGAATTATCAGTTTGGTTTGGCCTACTAGATTGATCTTTCTTGCAATGGGAGAAGTGCTTAGCTTTGGGTTCAATTTTGCGGTGTCCTTTCCCAGTGACAGCAGGGGCAGCAAGGTACGTATTATATTTTTGCCATCGAGGATAAAAAGATGGGGTTTATGTCATATTGCTTGAGTTTATCCCTCTACATCATGGCATCTTGCCTAATGTGTTACTCTATTCTTATGAACTTAATACTCTAGAAGCATGTTGGATAATGGTCGATGTGTGGAGTAATAGTAGTAGATGCAGAATCGTTTCGGTCTACTTGTCATGGACGTGATGCTTATATACATGATCATGCCTAGATATTATCATAACTATTCGCTTTTCTATCAATTGCTCAACAGTAATTTGTTCACTCACCGTAGATTATGCTATCTTGAGAGAAGCCACTAGTGAGACCTATGGCCCCCGGGTCTATTCTCCATTATATTAATGTCCCGTCAACTAGCTATTTCTGTTGCCGTTTATTTTGCGGTCTTTACTTTTCAATCTATACAGCAAAATACCAAAAATATTTATCTTATTATCTTTATCAGATCTCACTTTTGCAAGTGGCCGTGAAGGGACTGACAATCCCTTTATCGCGTTGGATTGCAAGGTTCTTGATTATTTGTGCAGGTACGAGGGACTTGCGTGTAGTCTCCTACTGGATTGATACCTTGGTTCTCAAAAAAATGAGGGAAATACTTACGCTACTTTGCTGCACCGCCCTTTCCTCTTCAAGGGAAAACCAACGCATGCTCAAGAGGTAACAAGAAGGATTTCTGGCGCCGTTGCCGGGGAGATCTACGCTCAAGTCAAGACATACCAAGTACCCATCACAAACTCTTCTCCCTCGCATTACATTATTTGCCATTTGCCTTTTTTCTCCTCTCCCCCACTTCACCCTTGCCGTTTTATTCGCCTCTTTTCCATTCGGCCTTTTCCCGTTTGCCTTTCTTTCGCCATGGCCGAATCAAAAAGGGGTAAGGATTTTCCCCGAGTTCTGGCACTTTGGATATACCCTCTATCCTTTCTAAGCTCATAAATAATGATGCTATGGAAAGATCTACCGGGGTTATCAATGAGAGTTTGGATAATTTCGATGAAGATGATCCCAAAATCTTTCATTATTTGCTTGATGAGTCTTTGAAAGACGCTTGGGATAGGTTATTAAGGATCCGAGCTAGCTATGTGCCCCAATATCAAATTGAGATATACCTAAAAAGATTTTATGTTGGCTTACCCTCTTTGTTCAAGCAAGTTTTGGATTCTATTTTTGAAGAAGGTTTTCTTGAGGGGGATGCCATAGATACCTATGAAAAGATTAAAACTATATTTGGCCACCCCACGAGTGAGACGGTTGAATCCACCTCCCTTTTATGCTTTTATCAAAATGAAATTATCAAAGAGATGAAGTCTAGCTTAGATGCAAATTTTCGTAGCGTGCTTAATCTTTCTTCCACCATTAATGGCCATGTGCTTTCTCAAAATAGAAGGATAAATGCTATAGATAAGAAATTTTCTCTTTTCTTCCCCAACACCAAAGATGATAATACCTAGATCTATTCTTGCTTTTATGCCTAGCTAGGGGCGTTAAACGATAGCGCTTGTTGGGAGGCAACCCAATTTTATTTTTGTTTCTTGCTTTTTGCTTATGTTTAGTAATAAATAAATCATCTATCCTCTGTTATGATTGTGTTTTTTATGTTTTAATTAGTTTTTGTGCCAAGTAAAGCCTTTAGGATCTTCTTGGATGATTGTTGTTTGATCTTGCTGAAAAATACAGAAAGTTTGCGCTCAGGAGAATAATTTTTATTTTTAACCAGAGAGGGATAAAATACTGATTCCGACTGCCGTAGATCAATATACAAATTATCTAGGTCGTCCTAATTTGTTAGAGTTTTGGGAGTTACATAAGTATTCGAAACCTACAGATTACTACAGATTGTTCTGCTTTTGACAGATTCTGTTTTTCGTGTGTTGTTTGCTTATTTTGATGAATCTATGGCTAGTATCGGGGGGTATGAACCATAGAGAAGTTGTAATACGGTAGGTTTAGCACCAATATAAATAAATAATGAGTTCATTACAGTACCTTGAGGTGGTGGTTTGTTTTCTTATACTAACAGAGCTCATGAGATTTTCTGTTGAGTTTTGTGTTGTGAAGTTTTCAAGTTTTTGGGTAAAGATTTGATGGATTTTGGGATAAGGAGTGGAAAGATCCTAATATTGGGGATGACCATGGCACCCCAAGGTAAAATTCAAGGACAAACAAAAGCCTAAGCTTGGGGATGCCCCGGAAGGCATCCCCTCTTTCGTCTTCGTCCATCGGTAACTTTACTTGAGGCTATATTTTTATTCACCACATGATATGTGTTTTACTTGGAGTGTCTTGTATGATTTGAGTGTTTGCCTTTTAGTTTATCACAATAATCCTTGCTGTACACACCTTTTGGAGAGACACACATGAATCGGAATTTATTAGAATACTCTATGTGCTTCACTTATATCTTTTGAGCTAGATAATTTTGCTCTAGTGCTTCACTTATATCTTTTTAAAGAGGACGGTGGTGGTTTTATTTTATATAAATTATTGATCTCTCATTCTTCACTTATATCATTTTGAGATTCTTTTAGAACAGCATGGTAATTTGCTTTGGCTATAAAATCAGTCTTAATATGATAGGCATCCAATATGGGTATAATAAAAATGTTCGTATAAAGTGCATTGTATACTATGAGAAGTCTGATACTTGATGATTGTTTTGAGATATGAAGATGGTAATATTAGAGTCATGCTAGTTGAGTAGTTGTGAATTTGAGAGATACTTGTGTTAAAGTTTGAGATTCCCGTAGCATGCACGTATGGTGAACCGTCATGTGATGAAGTCGGATCATGATTTATTTATTGATTGTCTTCCTTATGAGTGGCGGTTGGGGACGAGCGGTGGTATTTTCCTACCAATATATCCCCCTAGGAGCATGCGCGTGGTACTTTGTTTCGATAACTAATAGATTTTTGCAATAAGTATGTGAGTTCTTTATGACTAATGTTGAGTCCATGGATTATACGCACTCTCATCCTTCCACCATTGCTAGCCACTTTAGTACCGCGCAACTTCCGCTAGTACCATAAACCCACCATATATCTTCCTCAAAATAGCCACCATACCTACCTATTATGGCATTTCCATAGCCATTCCGAGATATATTGCCATGCAACTTTCCACCGTTCCATTTATTATGACACGCTTCATCATTATCATATTGCTTTGCATAATCATGTAGTTGACATTGTATTTGTGGCAAAGCCACCGTTCATAATTGTTTCATACATGTCACCCTTGATTCATCGCATATCCCGGTATGCCACCGGAGGCATTCACATAGAGTCATATTTTTTTTCTAGTATCGAGTTGTAATTCTTGAGTTGTAAATAAATAAAAGTGTGATGATCATCATTATTAGAGCATTGTCCCGGTGAGGAAAGGATGATGGAGACTATGATTCCCCCACAAGTAGGGATGAGACACCGGATGAAAGAAAAAAAAGAGTCCATAAAAAAGAGAAGAAAAGGCCCAAATAAAAAAACAAAGAAAAAGAGAGAAGGGGCAATGCTACTATCCTTTTACCACACTTGTGCTTGAAAGTAGCACCATGATCTTCATGATAGAGAGTCTCCTATGTTGTCACTTTCATATACTAGTGGGAATTTTTAATTATAGAACTTGGCTTGCATATTCCAATGATGGGCTTCCTCAAAATGCCCTAGGTCTTCGTGAGCAAGCAAGTTGGATGCACACCCACTTAGTTTCTTTTTTGAGCTTTCATACACTTATAGCTCTAGTGCATCCATTGCATGGAAATCCCTACTCACTCACATTGATATCTATTGATGGGCATCTCCATAGCCTGTTGATACGCCTAGTTGATGTGAGACTATCTTCTCCTTCTTTGTCTTCTCCACAACCACCATTCTATTCCACCTATAGTGCTATATACATGGCTCACGCTCATGTATTGCGTGAAGATTGAAAAAGTTTGAGAACATCAAAAGTATGAAACAATTCTTTGGCTTATCATCGGGGTTGTGCATGATTTAAATATTTTGTGTGGTGAAGATAGAGCATAGCCAGACTATATGATTTTGTAGGGATAACTTTCTTTGGCCATGTTATTTTGAGAAGACATAATTGCTTAGTTAGTATGCGTGAAGTATTATTATTTTTATGTCAATATTAAAATTTTATCTTGAATCTTTCGGATCTGAACATTCATGCCACAATAAAGAGAATTACTTTGAAAATTATGTTAGGAAGCATTCCACATCAAAAATTCTATTTTTATCATTTACCTACTCGAGGACGAGCATGAATTAAACTTAGGGATGCTTGATATGTCTCCAACATATCTATAATTTTTTATTGTTCCATGCTATTATATTATCTGTTTTGGATGTTCAGTGGGCTTTATTATGCACTTTTATATTATTTTTGGGACTAACCTATTAACTGAAGGCCTAGTGCAAATTGCTGTTTTTTTGCCTATTTCAGTGTTTCGCAGAAAAGGAATATCAAACGGAATCCAAACAGAATGAAACCTTCGCGAGGATTGTTTTAGGAACAAACGTGATCCAGGACACTTGGAGTGGACATCAAGGAAGCAGCGAGGCGGCCACGAGGTAGGAGGGTGCGCCCAGGGGGCCCAGTCGCGCCCCCACCCTCGTGGGCCCCTCGCAACTCCACCGACCTACTTCTTTCGCCTATATATACCCATATACCCTGAAAACATCCGGAGCACCACAAAACCCTATTTCCACCGCCGCAACCTTCTGTACCCATGAGATCCCATCTTGGGGCCTTTTTCGGTGCTCCACCGGAGGGGGAATCGATCACGGAGGGGTTCTACATCAACACCATAGCCTCTCCGATGATGTGTGAGTAGTTTACCTCAGACCTTCGGGTCCATAGTTATTAGCTAGATGGCTTCTTCTCTCTCTTTGGATCTCAATACAAAGTTTTCCTTGATTCTCTTGGAGATCTATTCGATGTAATTCTTTTTGCGGTGTGTTTGTCGAGATCCGATGAATTGTGGGTTTATGATCAAGATTATCTATGAACAATATTTGGTTCTTCTCTGAATTCTTTTATGCATGATTTAAATATCTTTGCAAGTCTCTTCGAATTATCAGTTTGGTTTGGCCTATTAGATTGATCTTTCTTGCAATGGGAGAAGTGCTTAGCTTTGGGTTCAATCTTGCGGTGTCCTTTCCCAGTGATAGCAGGTGCAGCAAGGCACGTATTGTATTGTTGCCATAAAGGATAGAAAAGATGGGGTTTATGTCATATTGCTTGAGTTTATCCCTCTACATCATGTCGTCTTGCCTAATGCGTTACTCTGTTCTTATGAACTTAATACTCTAGATGCCTGCTGGATAGCGGTTGATATGTGGAGTAATAGTAGTAGATGCAGAATCATTTCGGTCTACTTGTCACGAACGTGATGCCTATATACATGATCATGCCTAGATATTCTCATAACTATTCGCTTTTCTATCAATTGCTCGACAGTAATTTGTTCACCCACCATAGATTATGCTATCTTGAGAGAAGCCACTAGTGAAACCTATGGCCCCCGGGTCTATTCTCCATTATATTAATCTCCCATCAACTAGCTATTTCTATTGTCGTTTATTTTGCAATCTTTACTTTTCAATCTATACAACAAAAATACCAAAAAAATTATCTTATTATCTTTATCACATCTCACTTTTGCAAGTGGCCGTGAAGGGACTGACAACCCCTTTATCACGTTGGTTGCAAGTTTCTTGATTGTTTGTGCAGGTACCAGGGACTTGCGTGTAGTCTCCTACTGGATTGATACCTTGGTTCTCAAAAAATGAGGGAAATACTTACGCTACTTTGCTGCATCACCCTTTCCTCTTCAAGGGAAAACCAACGCATGCTCAAGAGGTAGCACATGATGCACATTTTATGTTTAGTCTCCTTATCTCTAGTGTTTGTGCGAAACTGGTATTTCTAGTTGGATCTTTAAATGTGTGTTTATCCCGTTGAACTCTATACGCTTGTGTTCGTACGATCAATTCCTATGTCTGCTCTGGATGCCTACCGATATCATATTGCCACGGTTGTCGTAAGGGTCCGGCCCTTAACAGTCACTTTGGCGTGGATGCATCTCGGCATGTTTTTCCTAAGTAGCTCTCGGCGTAGCCTCTCATCCTGCGAGCATGGCTCTGGACAAGAAAATGGAGCTACCAAAGAAACTAACCGAGGTTCCATCGCATGAGGGCTTTCACAATACGAACACTCACTAGAGTCAAGGGATAAACGACCGCAGAAATCTAAAACGCATCAAACAGAAGTGGTAGCATGGACTTAGCTTTTGTTTTGAGCTTCTTTTTCGTCTGTCGGGCCACGCACGTTCGACGCGCCCGCGGCGCCCGGAGGAGTAGAGGGCGATCTGGTGGCTTTTTCGCTCCCGGCGAGAGTCGGCAAGCATTTCTTGTGACCGGTGGTCATAGGGGGCACTGTGGTGAGCCTCCCTGGTCCTCTTCCTTTTTGCTTCCCCCCTTGAGTCAGTACGACGACTGCCATCGCACGGATCATGCCAATGCAGGCAACCTCGCCGAAGTGTGCTTGCCAGGGAATCAATCGACGGACTCATAGCAGCACTTTGCTCAGGATTGCCCACGGCGGGGGAAATACTGGACCGAGCGTTGTGTGGTAATCGTCGACGTCGGCGATGCCGAGGCTAAAGCAGTTCGACTGCTGACGAGGTGGAGGGATAGGAGGGACGGAGCTTGTTTCCACATGTCTTGTGCCCCTTTCCCCCAGATGGCGCTCGGATGGCGATAACGCCATACGAGCTCCCGGGGTCAATCTATCGCCATCGGTGGTGGCCTTGGTCATAACCATCGCCACGGCAAATTTTGAAGAGCGACAACACGACGCAAGAGTGGATCTTCCCCCTGCTTCGCTTCCGCGTCGCCGCGGGCGCCATGGTCGATGGCGCCGTCGATGATGGAGGTGGTGCTAAAGATGACATGTTGCGCATGCTTTTAGGTTCGCACAACCGATTCCCCTACCTGGCGCG
The DNA here is from genome assembly GCF_018294505.1 of Triticum aestivum. Taxonomy (NCBI): domain Eukaryota; kingdom Viridiplantae; phylum Streptophyta; class Magnoliopsida; order Poales; family Poaceae; genus Triticum; species Triticum aestivum. The sequence continues at coordinate 152,375,171 of NC_057806.1, forward strand.
CCAAAGATGTCGCGGGATGTCCGCGACCACCTATGGGACCTGGCGGCCCCTTGCTGGTTCGACGGGGGACGTCGCGTTGCACAAAGAGCAGACCAGCGCGTGGCAGCACGGCAGAGAGCACACAAGAAATTTACCCAGGTTCGGTCCGTCGTGAGGCGTAAGACCCTACTCTTGCTTTGGTGGATTGATGATGGAAATGAATGTGGTGGTGCGTGGTACACTTGCCCGGCAAGATCTGCCTCGGGGCTATGGTGACCACAAGCGTATGATGGCTTGGGTTTTGTCAAGTTTCCAAACCTCTAACCCCCTCCTACGATCTCCATGAGCCTCCTTTTATAGATTAAGGGGTCACCACAGTGGCAAAACAGTCATTACCCATTGATATGATAGCAAACAGTGCCGTCATACCTAACTCTATGGGCTGGCAGGGTGCATTAAATGCACCGCTCAGTGTCACATCACTAGCTGCCCGGCAAGGCCTACCAGGCTTATCTTGCCAGCTTCACTCCTGTTCTCTTGACATGTCGCTGGACGGGTGTCACATGTGGGTTTCTTCTGTAGGAGATGGCTGCCATGTGGCAAATGCCACCACTTAATCACCTTGCGGCTTGACACCACACTGATTGACGACGTGGGTCGTTCTTGTGTGGTTGGCGGGGTTGTTCAGGCCCCGCAAGCCCCGACAGGTGTTGCCGGGGAGTCTTGGTTGCTTGCTTCTGGTGGTGGCCTGGCCCCTTACCGGGCTCGCCTGCCCGGTGAGGGAGGCCCTTCTCTTGCCGATATCATGTTCCTTTGGCTTGGTCTTGATCTCTCTAAGCTGCATGTTGGTTCTTCAAGTCTCTCGGCCCTTCAACTTCTGTCTTGCCCTCGTCTTGTCTATGCACGAGTCAGGGGAAAATGCATGCCCCTGTATATTTTCCCCGACGGGCGGCTGGAATTGATTTTCGTCGACTCCCCTAGGGTTTCTGGAATATTGGGGTATTTATAGAGTAAAGAGGCGGTGCGGGAGGCCATCGAGGTGGGCACAACCCACCTGGGCGCGCCCTGGTGGGTTGTGCTCCCCTCAGAGCTCCCCTCAGGTACTTTCTTGGCCCAACAGATGTCTTCTAGTCCAGAAAAAATCACCAAAAAGTTTTGTTGTGTTTGGACTCCGTTTGGTATTGATTTTCTGCGAAGTAAAAAAACAAGCAAAAAATAGCAACTAGCACTGGGCACTATGTCAATAGGTTAGTCCCAAAAAATGATATAAACTTGCTATAGAATGATTGTAAAACATCCAAGAATGATAATATAACAACATGGAACAATCAAAAATTATAGATACGCTGGAGACGTATGACTCAACTCCATATATTATTTGCCAATAATATTTGGCTATCTTATGATGTTTGAGTAGATCCATTTTGTCCTATGGGTTAATCATGATATTGGTTGGTATGATTGTATATTTTATTTATGGTGTTGTCCTACGGTGCCCTCCGTGTCACGCAAACGGAGGGATTCTCACTGTAGGGTGTTGCAATATGTTCATGATTCGCTTATTGTTCGTTGCGGGGGTGACAGCAGCCTAAACACGGATAAGTGGGTTGTTGCGTATGGGAGTGAAGAGGACTTGATACTTAATGCTATGGTTGGGTTTCACGACCTTAATGATCTTTAGTAGTTGCGGATGCTTGCTAGAGTTCCAATCATAAGTGCATATGATCCAAGTAGAGAAAGTATGTTAGCTCATGCCTCTCCCTCATATAAAATTGCATGAATGATTACCGTCTAGTTATTGATTGCCTAAGGAAAAGTGACTTTCTTGTTGACAAAAGCTATCCACTTTTATTACCTTGCAATTTATTAGTAGTTTCATTCTCGCAAAGTACTCGTAGCTTTATTCTTGCAAAATAGTTTCATACTTGTTTTAGGTAAAGCAAATGTCAAGTGTGCATAGAGTTGTATAGGTGGTCAATAGAACTTGAGGGAATATTTCTTCTTCCTTTAGCTCCTCGTTGGGTTCGACACTCTTATTTATCGAAGAAGGCTACAAATGATCCCCTATACTTGTGGGTTATCACCTACATAAGGGTTGTTGGGACACTTTTCAATTATAGCATTCATCTCGTGCTCTGGGACACAATGCCTAATCATGTCATCTGGTCCATGCCGATAAAGGAAAGGGTCATCCCAAAAATAATACTTCAGCTCACTGAAAAACTTTTTCCTCTGATGATAATTCATATCCGGCGGCATGTACTTTACTGCAAGAAAGTTGGCATAATCTGCAAACCAGGGCTCTATCTTTTTTATCATAGCCAAACTCTCACCTGGAAAGACTCGTTTATTGGAACTGGGTTGTTTGGTATTCTTTTCATGCGTGATAGGTGGTCTGCTACTGGATTATCCTCTCATTTGCAGTCTACTATCTGCAAGTCAAACTCTTGAAGTGGTAATATTCATCAAATCAATCTAGGCTTATCATCCTTCTTAGCAAGAAGATAATGTAAGACATGATGATCTGTGTTAATTATCACTTTTGAATTAATAATATAGGGCCTAAATTTATCGCAAGAAAAAACAATAGCAATCAATTCTTTTTCTGTGGTAGCTAATTGCTTTTGATCTTCATCCAAATTCCTGCTAGCATAAAAGACAACATTAATCTTTTTTATCATCCCGCTATCCCAAGACAACTCCAGCAGCATAGTTGCTAGCATCTCACATGATCTCGAAGGGCTGGTCCCACTTTGGAGGTTGGATGATCGGAGATGTGATCAAAGCATCTCTTACTTTTCCGTTGGCCTGCACACAACTCTTATCAAAAGAAGAAGGCACATATTTTGCAAAAGGTCAGTCAATGTTTTGATAATTTAGAGAAGTCCTTAGTGACCTAGTTGATACGTCTCCAATGTATCTACTTCTCTAAACACTTTTGCTCTTGTTTTGGACTCTAATTTGCATGATTTGAATGGAACTAATCGGGAATAATGTTGTTTTTAGCAGAACTACTTTGGTGTTGTTTTTTGTGCAAAAATAAAAGTTCTCCGAATTGGGCGAAACTTGGCGGAGATTTTTTGTTGAATATTTTTAAAATACTGGAGCAAATACCTGCTAGAGGGGGCCCACCAGCTGCCCACAAGGCAGGGCGCGCGCCTACCCCAGTGTGCCCCTGCTACCTTGTGGGGCCCACGTGCAGCCTCTAACCTAATTCCAGTCCTATAAGTTCCATCTTCCTGAGAAAAAAATAGGAGATAAGGTTCAAAAAATAGGAGATAAAATTTCATCGCGTTTTACGATACAGAGCCGCTGCCACGTACTGTTCTTCATCATGAGGCCCGATCTGGAGTGTGCTCGGGGCTACGGAGGGGGCAATTCATCAATCGCCTCGTCATCAACAACCTCGTGATGCTCACCACCCGGAGTGAGTAATTCCATAGTAGGCATACTGGAGGTAGATGGAGATGGATGAGATTAATCATGTAATCAAGTTAATTTTTTAGGGCTAGATCCTTAATATCCACTATGTTCTGTGACTGATGTTGCTAGGACTTGGCTATGCTTAATGCTTGTCACTGGGGCCCGAGTGCCATGATCTCAGATATGAACCCTTTATGTTTTCATTAATATATTTGAGTTCATGATCATATCTGCAAGTTATATGCACTTGCTATTGTTCTTATCCGTAGACCCCAAGGTGACAATAATTGGGATACTCTTCGGGGATGACTGTAATTTGAGGAGTTCATGTATTCATTAATTGTTAATGCTTTGTTCTAGTTCTCTATTAAATAAAGCGCCTTAATTACCCTTAGATTTTCATTAGGACCCCGCTGCCATGAGAGGGTAGGACAGAAGATGTTATACAAGTTCTTATTATAAGTACGTATGACTATATACGGAATACATGCCTACATATGATTGATGAATTGGAGCTATTGTGTACCACTCTAGGTTGTGATTGTTACATGATGAATTCCTCCAAATATCCATCGCTACTCCATGCCTATGCTTTGCTCATATTGTCTTTGCTATGTTACTACTATTGTTGCTACTGTTCCCACTGATACGAAACTACTAATGTTACTGTTACTATTGCTACTGCTAACCGCTGCTATCAAAACTATCATACTACTGCACTATTAATATTTTGCTCCATAGAAAAACCTCTCAGGTGTGGTTGAATTGACAACTCAACTGCTAAGTCTTATAAATATTCTTTGGCTCCCCTTATATCAAATCAATGAATTTGGGTGAAATACTACTCTCAAAGATTGTTGCGATCCCCTATACTTTGTGAGTTATTAGGGTGCCACGTGCCACCCCCACATGCCCTAGGGGCACATGGAGGCCTTGCAGGATCCACCTGGCCCATCACTCTTTGCGAATGGAGGTTCATCTACACCACCTTCTTCCCAGCCAACACCACAACATGAGGTGGGAGGAGATCACGAAGCACCGACTGGTGATGTGGTAGCTGCAGCATTGGCTTGGACCGCAAGTGTGATGGAGAAGGGAGATGCAACCTCACCATCTATAGTAAGGGGTGGTGCAATGAAGAACCATTGTCTAGCAAGGAGGACGCCATCCTCACGCGCGCTGGGATGGCGTGTCCCAAGAACACTAACTGTTGGGGAGGCGGAGCCGATGACAAAGATGACAAAGAAGAAGTAAGAAGTGAAGGAAATATGCCCTAGAGGCAATAATAAAGTTATTATTTATTTCCTTATATCATGATAAATGTTTATTATTCATGCTAGAATTGTATTAACCGGAAACATAATACATGTGTGAATATATAGACAAATAGAGTGTCACTAGTATGCCTCTACTTGACTAGCTCGTTGATCAAAGATGGTTAAGTTTCCTAGCCATTGACATGGGTTTTCACTTGATTAACGGGATCACATCATTAGGAGAATGATGTGATTGACATGACCCATTCCATTAGCTTAGCACACGATCGTTTACTATGTTGCTATTGCTTTCTTCATGACTTATACATGTTCCTATGACTATGAGATTATGCAACTCCCGTTTATCGGAGGAACACTTTGTGTGCTACCAAACGTCACAACGTAACTGGGTGATTATAAAGGTGCTCTACAGGTGTCTCCGAAGGTACTTGTTGGGTTGGTGTATTTCGAGATTAGGATTTGTCACCCCGATTGTCGGAGAGGTATCTCTGGGCCCTCTCGGTAATGCACATCACTTAAGCATTGCAACTAATGAGTTAGTTGCGAGATGATGTATTACGGAACGAGTAAAGAGACTTGCCGGTAACGAGATTGAACTAGGTATTGAGATACCGACGATCGAATCTCGGGCAAGTAACATACCGATGACAAAGGGAACAACGTATGTTGTTATGCGGTTTGACCGATGAAGATCTTCGTAGAATATGTAGGAGCCAATATGAGCATCCAGGTTCCTCTATTGGTTATTGACCGGAGACGTGTATCGGTCATGTCTACATAGTTCTCGAACCCGTAGGGTCCGCACGCTTAACGTTACGATGATAGTTATATTATAAGTTTATATGTTTTGATGTACCGAAGGTTGTTCGGAGTCCCGGATGTGATCACGGACATGACGAGGAGTCTCGAAATGGTCGAGACATGAAGATTGATATATTGGAAGCCAATGTTTGGATATCGGAAGTGTTCCGGGTAAAATCGGGATTTTACCGGAGTACCGGGAGGTTACCGGAACCCCCCGGGAATCAAATGGGCCTTAGTGGGCCTAGGTGGAAGAGAGGAGAGGAGGCAAGGGCTGGACGCGCACCCCTCCCCCCCTAGTCTGAATAGGACAAGGAGAGGGGGGCGGCGCCCCCCCCCCCTTCCTTCCTTCTCCTCCACTCCTCCCCCCCAAGTCCTAATCCAACTAGGAAAAAGGAGGGGAGTCCTACTCCCAGTAGGAGTAGGACTCCTCCTGCGCGCCTCCTCCTATGGCCGGCCGCACCCCCCCCCCCTTGCTCCTTTATATATGGGGGCAGGGGGCACCCCATGAACACAACAATTGATCATTGATCTCTTAGTCGTGTGCGGTGCCCCCCTCCACCATAGTCCACCTTGAAAGTGCTAGTGATCGACTAGAGGGGGGTGAATAGGCGATTTTTATGAAAGTCTTCAAAACATGGAAGTTTCGAAGACAAACGATAGAAATAAACCTATTACCATGCAGCGGAAGGTAGACTACACTAGGCAAACCATAGTCAAGTATTCAATGAAGTGAAAGCATAATGACTAATAGCAGCTAGGCAGTAAGATCAGGTAGGAAGATATTGTGAAGCCAATCAGAACAAGTAGTCACTCAGTGAAGACAAAAGATAATGCAATCATACAATGACTTCACAAGGACCAACAGTAAGCAAAGGGAAGGGAAGGATGAAACCAGTGACTCGTTGAAGACAATGATTTGTTGGACCAGTTCCAGTTGCTGTGACAACTGTACGTCTGGTTGGGGAGGCTGAGATTCAACTCAGAAGACCTCGTCTTCACCTTATTCCCCTTGAGCTAAGGACACCCAGTCCTCGCCCAATCACTCTGGTAAGTCTTCAAGGTAGACTTCCAAACCTTCACAGACTTCGTTCACCGGCGATCCACAATGACTCTTGGATGCTCAGAACGCGACGCCTAACCGGCTGGAGGATTCACAGTCCTCAAGTGTAATAAGTCTTCAGATCACACAGACAGGAAGACTTAAGTGATGCCTAACACTCTTTGGCTCTGGGTGTTTAGGGCTTTATCCTCGCAAGGAATTCTCTCTCAAAGGCTTCGAGGTGGGTTGCTCTCAAACGACAAAAGCCGTACTCTAACTCTGAGCAGCCAACCGTTTATGGTTGTAGGGGGTGGGCTATTTATAGCCACTAGGCAACCCGACCTGATTTGTCCGAAATGACCCTGGGTCACTAAGGAACTGACACGTGTTCCAACGGTCAGATTTCAAACACACACGGCAACTTTACTTGGGCTACAAGCAAAGCTGACTTATCCAACTCTGGACAAGATTTGCTCTCATAGTCTTCACTCGAAGACATAGGATTTTGGTTAAGCATCACTTCAGTCATTCTGACTGGTTCTCTTGGACCCCACTTAACAGTACGGTGGTTCCTATGACTCAACAAAGAAGAAAAAGAACGACGAAAGAACTAAGTCTTCGCGCTCCATAGTCTTCATGCGATGTCTTCTCTTGTCATAGTCTTCAATGTGAATGTCTTCACATACCACCTTTGTCTTCAATGTCTTCTTACATTTTTAGGGGTCATCTCTGGTAGGAAAACCGAATCAATGAGGGACTTCTACCTGTGTTATCCTGCAATTCTCACAAACACATTAGTCCCTCAACTAGGTTTGTCGTCAATACTCCAAAACCAACTAGGGGTGGCACTAGATGCACTTACAATCTCCCCCTTTTTGGTGATTGATGACAAACTAGTTGAAGTTTTCAATGGGGAATATAATATGTGAAATTGTAAAGGATAGGGGATTGTCTTCATAAGTTGCAAGGGCTCCCCCTGAAGATGTGCATATAAGTAATTTGCTTTTGGAATGCAAATGCACATGGCAGGTTGTACTTGTGGAGATCCTCTTCAACTTATGATGACAATTCATCATGCATGAAAAGTATGTGAAGATAATGACATGCATAGTGAAAAATGGACGTCTGCAAAATGATCTAAGTGCGGAATTTATCGTCGCACATGCGGAATTTATCATCGCATCACAGAATAGCAAATAAGTAGCAGACGACCATCGAGTTTAAGTGTTACAACTCAAAGAACCAAATTGTAATCAAAACGCAAGAGTTGTAAACACTAGGCAAAATATAAAGCAACCGCCAATATGGACCCGCTTGAAGACTATCAAACTCATATGCTTCTCCCCCTTTTATCAGTAAGGACCAAAAAGGTTTGAAGACATAGAGCATCTACTCGTTCCCAGGAGGAGTAGGTGAAGCAGCAGGGTCGTCGGTGTTGTTAGGCGGTGCAGACGAACTCGGGGCAGTGTCGATGCGTGCAGAAGTAGGGGGCGGTGAAGTAGCATCGTCTTCATCATCGATCACCCTGGCATTCATAGTTGCAGAAGAGGAGGAGAACTCAGAGTCTTCAAGAGACGGAGTTCGTCGCAGCACAGTCCTTCTTGGAGGTGTTGAGTCAAACTTGAAGCATTCAGAGAAGCCATCCTCTTGAAGATCATCTTCGGAGCACATAAGCGTCAGCCCTTTCCATGTACGCCGACAGGTTTCATGGGCAACAAAGGCATTTTTGGTGGCAAGATTGCGAATCCTGTTTACATCCACCAAGAGGCTTTGCATTTGGCGCTTTAGCCAGCCATGATGCCTATCCTGTTTCTGATGAAGGGAAACCAGAAGCTAGCGGTCATTGAGAACACGGGATCGCTTCTTGGGTCATTGGGCAATGGTGCTTTCGGTGGCTTCTGTGAGGGCACGGTGAGGTGCACGTGTAGTGCCAGCCAGAGGATAAATATGAGAGACTGCTTGAACTCCTTCAATGTTTTGAGAGAAGCTTTGATTCTCAGCATTCTGAAGACTAAGAGGCTCCTTGGCAGGCTCTGGATAGATGGCTTCAACTGACATATCGATGTCAGGCAGAAAGATCCGATGATTGCGAGCAGAGGGCTGATAGGTGATAGCTGAGTGCAGTTTGATCTGTTGCATAACCCATGGAGCGTAAAACTTCAAGCCAAAAATGTCAGATCCTGATGCAGCAAGCTGGCGAATGAAGAAGTCTTGTGCATTGAAGCTTTTGCCATGAAGAATATGAAAGACCAACGTCTTCATTGCACCTTCTAGCTTGGCATGTGGAGAATGTCCTTTGATGGGCCAGAGAGTTCGCCTGATGATGTGATAGATAGTACGTGGCAGATACTCAAGGTATTCAACATAGAACTCCTTAGGATATTCAGCATCTGGAGGCAAAGGCTTCATCATGCTAAGCATATGACTCATATTGGGTTCAAGCTTGTGGAAGATGCTTTCCATAGCAGCACTGTGAAGCTGACAACCAGGTTCATACAGATCTCCTGGAGTGGGCAGGCCAGTAAGCTCAATGATATCAAAGGCTTTGGCTTCATGATGAACATTGCATGTCATCCACTCAAGGACCCAAGTCTTCGGATCCCTGTTGTAGCCACGGATATGAAGAGTGGCATAGAATTGGAGCAGCAATTCTTCATTCCAGTGCTCCTTATCAGTGACGAACTACAGCAAGCCTAACTCTCTGAAGCAATCCAGAGCTTCTTCCAAACAGGGCAGTCCAGTTATGGCTTCAGTGTCAAGACGCATATGTGGGAAAATGCGACCTTGATTGTACAGAATGCATGAGTAATAACTGCGCTGCTGATAACTCCAGAACCGATCAGGAGATATTCTTGCCTTGGTGTAGGGGTTCTTGGCGCTATCAAAGAAGGTGTTGTGTGCCTTGAAGCCATTGATATTGAACGATCCGGGTGCAGATGCAGTGCCTGGAAACCTGGGCAACCTTGGTATTGGCTTCTGAACCTGAGGCCTGTGCTCAACGTGATAGTCAAACTGAGGACCAGCAGCAGGCGGAGGAGTCAGAAAAGGCCATTTGACAGTGACAAGTTGACCATAGTTGAATGCTTGCTCGATAGTGTGTGGCCTTGGTGGCGGAACAGGAGCAGTGGCATCAGCAGAGGCGTCGGGCTGCACATCTATTGCTGGTGCATCATTGGCTTCATTGGCCTCTGGCACATTGGTTGGTGCAGGCTCCACATTTGCTTCAGCCATGACTACGTCATTGGCTTCATTTGTGTTGGTGGTGGCAGCCTCAAGATTCTCAACCTCCACTTGATGAGCTGGAGGGTCGGGCACAGACACGTTCATTTCAGGAACAGCTTCTTCAGAGTTTGGCGGTGTAGGGACACGATCTTCTTCTTATTTGTCATCAGCTGATGCAGCCGGATTGTCTTCAGCACCTTGGGCTTTAGACTCAGAGACAGTCACAGTAGGAGTGGCATCTGGAAACACTTGACGTGCAATAGATTGGTGGTGCACTTCTCCTTCTGGAACGCTCGGAAGAGGGACTTGAGACCTTGGTCCTTTGTGAAGCCTGCGTAGCGCTGGCGACGCTTGTGGAGATGGAGTTGGCTGGGCCTCAAAGTCATCCTCTTCTTGCACTGATGGGGTTACTTGGGGAGAGCTTGGAGTGTCTTGTCTCTGTGGGTGATCAGCCCACGATGCATCCTGAGCAGTTGGCGTCAGAGGACGACCAATGTTGATGAGTTCGCTGTGTGTAAGCACAGGCGATGATACCAGTTGGTGCTCAATCTGAGGAAGGACTTCATCATCTTCAACATTGTCATGGTGACCAATGTCTTTAGCAGCGGTGGGGTCAACTGCTGGAATGTCTTCAGCTTCAGGAGCCTCTGTGGAAGCAGGCTCATGAACAATCAGTTGGCGCTCGTGGTGTTCAGATGCAGGGCGAACCATTGAGATGGGTTCAACAACTAAGGGCTCTGTGGGAGCAGCTCGATCCTTCTTGGTTTTGCGCTTCTTCTTAGAGGGAGCGACGTCAGAAGCTTCAGGATTTTTCCTTTTTCTGGATTCAGCCTCGGCAGTCCTCGTCTTCTTCAGTTCTGAAGCGGTTGACCTGACCTTTGGCTTCGAGCCAGTCATGCTGCTTGGGAAGACTATGCGAGGTTCTTCCTGCCTTGAAGGTGCAGATTGGTCAGTTGAGGGCTTCTTCTTCTTTGCAGCCATTCTTGGGTCGATGCCAGGACGACCAAGAGCCTTGCGCTTCTCAGCCTCATTGTAGGCTTGCACACACTTGTCAGCCAGGCTCTTCATGCGTTCACGAGAACCTTGAGCTTCTTCACGCTTCTTGAGAAAGGCTTCCTTGAGCTCGTGCAGCATAATCTTGAAGTTTTTCACATCTTGCACGCTGAGCTTGGCCATGTGCTTCTTGAACTGAGCTTTCTCATAGTCGATCTTTTGCTTCAGTTCAACGATGCGCTGAGCTAGAGATAGCTCAGAAGCAATGGCGCCATGGAAGGCGACACTGAGGCCAATTGGAAGTTGCAGATCTTCAAAGCTGAGGTTGGGCGTGTCAAACCACTCATCAATGAAGTTATGGAGGATTGCCACATCAAAGAGAGGCAAATCATTGAAGATCTCTGCTTCTTCCTTGCTCTTGATCAGTTGCTCAAGAGCGTCATCTGCAAGATCTTCATCGCTGGAAAGATCAATGGCGTCATTGCGCAGAATAGCAGTAGCAGTCAGTGCCTGATCAGTACTCTTTCTCATCTCAGTCTTCTTGGAGATGCGTGATAGATCTTCAGACTGCACACTGTCTTCAGGAGGTGCAGTAGCCAGTGGCTTCGCCCGTAAGATTTTTGGTGCTGAGGCAGACTTTGAAGCTTTAGGCTTCTTCAGCTTCGTTGGCTTTGGCGGTGCAGGCGCTTCATCAGATTCAGCGTCATCTGCAGGCTCATCCACGGCTGTCCCTTGAACCATGATATGAGTGATGAGACCTTCCAGGTTGTAGAAGGGCCCAACAAGATTGGGTTCAGCTTCGCGGGTGCCATCGGCACGGGGAGCAGAAGGACCAGGGTTGAAGTCTAGTCCCAATGACTTCTTGTTTTGCTTAGCAGAGTTCTTGGCAAACTGGAAGTTGCGCTTGAACAGATTGTCGTCACGACACCATAGCAATGACGATGGATCAGCATCTGCAGGCTGTGGTCCACGGACCATGCAGGGATAGAAGCCTTGTTCAATGGCTTCATCTCTGGACCTGGGTTGAAGATTTCTGTATAGGATGTCTCCCCATGGTCGCTTGATGGCATTCTTCTCTGCATATTCCTGGGTCACAAACCTGTACTTGAACCATTGCTCAGCCCAGTACCTTCGAATCCATTGGATTCGTGTCTTGCGCTGATTGTAATCCTCTTCTGGGTCTGTCTTGTACAGCTCTGAGAGGTCATCAGGCAGATCTCTTGATGTTCCCCCTCGACGCTGTCGGCCACCCTTCCTTGCTGATTTCTCTGTAGCCATGATCTTCAAACTGAATGGCTTCAACACGTTCAAAGGTTTCAAAGGCTTCCGTTTGCTGGTCAAACAGGAACTGGCTTCGGGAGAATTTATATGATGTTGTAAGAATTCTGCAAATGAATGCAGACTATGAGAACCAAGGGATTCTCCCACGGACATGTACCTGTGACAGCATTAAGGTGCGAAGGAAGGGGAAGAGGTCATATGCATTCTCAGAAGATTTTGAAGATAAATCAGTTTAGAAGACATTGACCTCATAGTGCGAAGACATTCACTCATAGATAGGGAGTTGGTTCCAGATTTGTACGAATCCACGAATAAGTACAAGTGAGGAATCTAACTACTTTGTGAAGCATAAGTGAACATACTAGGCATATTATGAGATGCAGTATGAAATAGATCCAACTTGTGTGAACAGAAACTGCTTGTGGTAGAAAGTGATGGATCTATAGAATCAAAGGGGCCGTAAAAAAGAAGTTTTATTTACCACACGAAGAACTGCTAGACGGAGTGGGAGAGGAGGCCGAGCAGATCGATCGTCCGTGCCCTAACTTGGCGACGGAGGACACCTACGGCGACGGCAGAGAAGACGATGTCCGCGGCCAGCGTGAAGACGGCGTCAGTGAGGTCGCGGCAACTAAGCGCTTCGTCGCCGGCGTCGTCGAGGGCGAGCGGTGGTGCTAGGGTTTGTGCGAGAGTGGAAGAAAGGATAATGACTGTGGTGAGGCGTGTATTTATAGAGACAGGGACGGCACAGTGTTATTACACAGGTGCCCCTGGCGTTTCACATCTGAAGGACACGTGGCCATCATGCAAAATATCGGAGGTTGTTCCACGTTCCCACGCATGCCTGGATTGTCGGGTGGTCGTTCCCACTTCTCCGGGTTTCAGGTGAAGGAATTAGCATTGAAAACGGACTTAATGTTTGTCACTGTATCTTCTGCTGACAAGGATGCAGAGAAGATATTCGACAGTTTCAATAGAATGCATATGATTTGGAGAGATAGAGTTTGAGATAGAAAGCATAGAGAGGTTAGGGTCCGATCACATTCACTTAGTTCAAAAGATTCAACAAGAAGACATAGCTATAAGTGAATGCTGTAGAGGACAGAACACTAGTATATATATATAGATTAGACAGACAATCAAATCAACATAGTGAAGATAATCATGAAGGCAAGTTGAGATTGAAGCCAAACCAAATGTGAAGACATACCAAACGTAACGCCATGAGTGAAGCACTTCAAACAGAAAAATTTGGTGGTGGCGTTACCCACCGTATAGGAAGTATTAGACTCAGACACGGCGCACAATTATCGTGGCGCTCCGAAGTCAAATTCCACATTAATGTATTCACACTTAGAATGTAAGTCTTCATTGATTGAAGATATACTTTACTTCGTGTGTTGCACATCTAAGTCATCAATATGCATAAGTGTTAGGATGTGTGCCTGATCACAGGACATTTGAGGATTCCAAGATATTTAGCTCACACCGTAACTTGCAAAACCTCTTCTCATCCAAGGGCTTGGTGAAGATATCTGCCAATTGCTCTTCAGTGTTGACGTGTATGATATCAATATCTTCCTTCACAACATGATCTCTGAGAAAGTGATGACGAATTTCAATGTGCTTTGTCTTCGAGTGCTGAACTGGGTTGTTGGCAATCTTGATGGCGCTTTCGTTGTCGCAGTAGAGTGGCACTTGCTTCAGATGAATGCCATAATCTTTGAGTGTTTGCTTCATCCATAGAAGCTGAGCGCAGCAAGATCCAGCAGCAATGTATTCAGATTCAGCAGTGGAGAGAGATACACAGTTCTGCTTCTTTGAAGACCAACATACAAGTGATCGTCCCAGAAAATGACATGTGCCTGATGTAGACTTGCGATCCACCTTGTCACCAGCATAATCAGCATCCGAGAATCCAACCAGATCAAACTCTGAGCCCTTTGGATACCATAATCCTAATGTTGGGGTGTGAGCCAAATATCGAAGAATTCGCTTCACAGCTAAGTGATGCGATTCCTTTGGTGCCGCTTGGAATCGAGCACACATGCAAACACTAAGCATAATATCTGGCCTAGATGCACATAGATAAAGTAAAGAACCAATCATGGAGCGGTATACCTTTTGATCGAACTCTTTACCATTGTCGTCGGGACCCAGATGATGTTTGGCTGGCATTGGCGTCGTGAAGCCTTTGCAGTCTTGCATCCCAAATTTCTTCAGGCAATCTTTGAGGTACTTCTCTTGAGATATGAAGATGTCGTTGCGTTGCTGACGTATTTGAAGACCAAGGAAGAACTTCAGCTCACCCATCATGGACATCTGATATTGCTCTTGCATCATATATCCAAACTCGTCTGTGTATTTCTGATTGGTGCAGCCGAAGATAATGTCATCCACATATATTTGGCACACAAACAGTTCACCATCATATGTCTTCGTGAAGAGAGTGGGGTCGAGGGAACCAGGTTTGAAGCCTTTGCTCTTCAGGAAGTATTTGAGTGTGTCATACCAAGCCCGAGGGGCTTGTTTGAGGCCATACAGTGCCTTGTTGAGCTTGTACACCATGTCAGGATGTTTTGGATCTTCAAAGCCAGGCGGTTGTGCAACATACACTTCTTCGTCAATCTTGCCATTGAGAAAAGCGCTCTTCACATCCATTTGATACAGAAGAATGTTATGATGATTTGCATAGGCCAGCAGTATGCGTATGGCTTCAAGTCTAGCCACAGGAGCAAATGTTTCATCGAAGTCAATCCCTTCAACTTGAGTGTACCCTTGAGCAACGAGACGAGCTTTGTTTCTGACAACTTGACCATGCTCATCTTGCTTGTTGCGATATATCCATTTGGTGCCTATTATATTGTGCTTGCGAGGATCAGGACGCTTAACCAGTTCCCATACATTATTCAGCTCAAACTGTTGAAGCTCTTCTTGCATAGCTTGAATCCATTCAGGTTCCATGAAGGCTTCTTCAACTTTCTTGGGTTCAGATATTGAGACAAATGCGAAGTGCCCACAGAAATTTGCTAGCTGTGTTGCCCTTGAACGAGTGAGTGGACCTGGTGCATTGATGCTATCAATTATTCTCTCAATCTGTACTTCATTTGCGACACGAGGATGTACAGGACGAAGATTTTGCTCTTGCTGATCATTGTCATCGTTAGAAGGATTGTCTTCAGGCTGAGCATTGTCTTCAGTTTGATCATTGTCTTCAGGTTGATCAGGTGCGGAGATGATAAGTTCCTCTTCAGGCTGAGCTTCAGAAGGTATGATTTCTCCAGTTCCCATAAGTTTGATTGATTCACTGGATGGAACTTCATCTAGCACATTTGGCAGGTGCTCTCTTTGTGAGCCGTTAGTCTCATCGAACCGCACATCCACTGTTTCAACCACTTTATAATGAAAGAGGTTGAAGACTCTGTAGGAGTGCGAATCCTTTCCATATCCAAGCATAAAACCTTCATGTGCTTTTGGTGCAAATTTTGAAGTGTGATGTGGATCCTTGATCCAGCACCTGGCACCAAATACTCTGAAGTAACTGACATTTGGCTTCTTGCCAGTAAGGAGCTCATAGGATGTCTTGTTGAGAAGCTTGTGAAGATAAACACGGTTGATGATATGGCATGCAGTATCAATGGCTTCAGGCCAGAACTTTCTTGGAGTCTTGTATTCATCAAGCATCGTCCGGGCCATCTCAATAAGTGTTCTGTTCTTGCGTTCCACGACGCCATTCTGCTGTGGTGTGTACGGAGCTGAGAATTCATGTGTAATGCCCAAAGTATCAAGATAAGTGTCTAGACCAGTGTTCTTGAATTCAGTGCCATTGTCACTTCTGATGTGCTTGATCTTGACGCCATAGTTGTTCATGGCTCGATTGGCGAAGCGTCTGAAGACATCCTGCACTTCAGTCTTGTAGAGGATTATATGCACCCAAGTATATCTTGAATAATCATCAACAATGACAAAGCCATAGAGACAAGCAGTAGTAGTAAGAGTTGAGTAATGAGTGGGACCGAAAAGATCCATGTGGAGCAGTTCGAAGGGTTGAGTCGTTGTCATGATTGTCTTCGAGGGATGCTTGGCCCTCGTCATCTTTCCTGCTTCACAGGCACCGCATAAGTGATCCTTCTTGAACTTGACGCCCTCGATGCCTATGACATGCTTCTTCCTTGCAAGGGTGTGGAGGTTCCTCATGCCAGCATGCCCTAGCCTCCGATGCCAGAGCCAGCATTCAGAAGCTTTTGCTAGAAGACATACGGCAAGTTGTGGTCCTGCTGAGAAATCTACCATGTACAAATCATCTTTCCGATACCCTTCAAACACTAGAGACTTGTCAGATTCCATTAGTACAAGGCAACGATATTTTCCAAACATCACAATCATGTTTAAATCGCAAAGCATTGAAACAGACATTAAGTTGAAACCAAGGGATTCAACAAGCATGACTTTATCCATGTGTTGATCCTTTGAGATTGCAACTCTACCTAGACCCAATACCTTGCTTTTACCAGTGTCAGCAAATGTGATGTGACTTTTGTCAGATGGACGTAGTGTTGAGTCCATAAGAAGGCTTCGCTTGCCAGTCATGTGATTGGTACACCCACTATCAATAATCCATTCTGAAGCAGCTGGTGTCGTACCCTACAGTGCAGTTAGGGGGATAGGCTTCACGAAGAGAATTGTGAAGCAAAAACATTTGACGAACCAGTGGATTATGAAAGCTTAGATCGAGATTTGGACTGATAGGGCGAGTAGCAAGCGATTCAGGAACAAAGTACATAATAAGACCATTTGGGCATTTGATCTTGCGCCCTACAAGATGTTTAAGGTCCCCAGCAATAGCGTCAGACGATTTTGGTTTTCGGCTGGAGACCTTTCCCTGCAAAAGAGAGTTAAGCTTTCTTAGCCACCCACATCTTCAAGGGTGGCTTCGAAGCAATGAGTCTAAGTGCAGCATCTGAGAACTTTGGCTTTGGAGCCCTAGCAAAAAGTCTTGCAGGTGGACAATAGTACTCATAAGAATAAGCAGAATAGTTCTTGGTCTTATGAACATGGCGGTTTGATGAAACGCGCTCATATTCACAGGCCTGAGTATGGTTTCCCTGCAAAACATTTGCGTTAGTGCGACTCAGGTGAGTCCTCTGTCTGTATGAAGCCTTTGGACCGTATGAAGCCTGTGGTCTGGGGTTTGTCTTCTTCACCTGTGGTGTCATGATGACATTCACAGGAAGATTCTCCAAACACCTTTTCGGCACCCAGACCTTCTTCATAGGCGGTCCATTCCTGCAGTTAGTACCAATATACCTGGCAAACACTTCACCATTCTGATTCTTAAACAGTTTATAGTTTGCATCAAAGGATTCATCAATAACAATGGGATTAGCACAAGTGAAGCCAGATAGGGTGGATGGATCCGCTGAAGGTTCCTTTGCAGCAACCCATGTGGTTTTGGGGTACTGCTCAGGTTTCCAGTAAGAGCCATCAGCATTCATTTTCCTTTCGAACCCAACACCCTCTTTCCTAGGGTTTCGGTTCAGGATCTGCCTTTTGAGGACATCACATAGTGTCTGATGCCCTTTGAGACTTTTGTACATCCCTGTTTCAAGCAATGTCTTCAACCTAGCATTCTCATCAGCAATAGCAGTGGTATCCTCAGCAGAGGGGTTAGTTACCACATCAACAGTTGAAGATATTGCAACAGTAGCAGCAGTAGAACACTCAGCAACAGAAGTAGCGTTGTCACGCTCGATGCATTTAAGACATGGTGGTTCAAATCCTTCCTGAGCGGAACTGATCTGTTCGGCGCGAAGTGACTCGTTTTCCTTTTGAAGATCTTCATGAGCCGCTCTCAATTTCTCAAGATCTTGCTTCCTTTGAAGATAATCATAGGAAAGCTTTTCATGAGTTGTTGAGAGCGTTTCATGACGACTTTCAAGTTCCTCATACTTAACGTGAAGATTTTTTATGTCTTCAATTAAGGACTGAGATCGAGTCATTTCAGCGTCTAACAGATCATCGCTTTTGTCTAACAGTTTTTGAATATGTTCCATAGCTTTCTGTTGTTCAGTTGCAATTTTAGCAAGTGTTTTGTAGCTGGGTTTGGAACCACAATCAGAGTCATCTTCACTAGATGTTTGATAGTGAGTAGTGCGTGTGTTTACCTTGGCACCGCGTGCCATGAAGCAGTAGGTAGGAGCGGAGTAGTCCTTGTCATTTGCATCGGTGTCGGTGATGAAGTCATTGTCTTCAGTGTTGAAGATGGACTTGGCAACGTATGCTGTAGCCAGACTCGCAACGCCAGAATCGGACTCCTCCTCAGACTCCACCTCCGCCTCCTCAGAAGCGGACTCCTCCTCTGAATCCATTTCCTTGCCAACAAACGCACGTGCCTTGCCAGATGAGCTCTTCTTGTGTGATGAAGACTTTGAGGAAGACTTGGAAGAAGACTTTGAGTATTTCTTCTTCTCCTTGTCGTCAGAGTCATATTCCTTGCTCTTCTTCTTCTTGTTGTTCTCATTGTCCCACTGCGGACACTCAGAGATGTAGTGGCCAGGTTTCTTGCACTTGTGGCATGTTCTCTTCTTGTAGTCATGAGCAGAAGCTTCATCATTCCTTGAGCTTGATCGTGAAGACTTTCTGAAGCCTTTCTTCTTGGTGAATTTTTGGAACTTCTTCACAAGCATAGCAAGCTCCTTTCCAATGTCTTCAGGATCATCAGAACTGCTGTCAGATTCTTCTTCAGATGAGGAGACAGCTTTTGCCTTCAAGGCACGAGTTCTCCCATAGTTGGGACCGTAGATGTCTCTTTTCTCAGAAAGCTGAAACTCATGTGTGTTGAGCCTCTCAAGTATGTCAGACGGATCGAGTGTCTTGAAATCAGGACGTTCTTGAATCATCAGGGCTAGGGTGTCAAACGAGCTGTCAAGTGATCTCAGGAGTGTCTTGACGACTTCATGCTTGGTGATCTCAGTGGCGCCGAGAGCTTGAAGCTCATTTGTGATGTCAGTGAGTCGATCAAACGTGAGCTGGACGTTCTCATTGTCATTTCTCTTGAAGCGGTTGAAGAGGTTGCGAAGGACACTGATTCTCTGATCTCTCTGGGTTGAGACGCCTTCATTGACCTTGGAGAGCCAGTCCCAGACTAGCTTAGATGTTTCCAAAGCACTCACGCGGCCATACTGTCCTTTGGTCAGATGACCACGGATAATGTTCTTGGCAGTGGAGTCCAGTTGAACGAACTTCTTGACATCAGCAGCGGTGACACCTTCACCAACCTTGGGAACGCCATTCTTGACGACATACCATAGGTCGACATCAATGGCTTCAAGATGCATGCGCATCTTATTCTTCCAGTAGGGATATTCAGTTCCATCGAAGACTAGGCAAGCAGCGGAGACCTTAATTATCCCTGTAGTCGACATAGCTAAAACTCTAGGTGGTTAAACTGAATCACACAGAACAAGGGAGTACCTTGCTCTGGTACCAATTGAAAGTGCTAGTGATCGACTAGAGGGGGGGTGAATAGGCGATTTTTATGAAAGTCTTCAAAACATGGAAGTTTCGAAGACAAACGATAGAAATAAACCTATTACCATGCAGCGGAAGGTAGACTACACTAGGCAAACCATAGTCAAGTATTCAATGAAGTGAAAGCATAATGACTAATAGCAGCTAGGCAGTAAGATCAGGTAGGAAGATATTGTGAAGCCAATCAGAACAAGTAGTCACTTAGTGAAGACAAAAGATAATGCAATCATACAATGACTTCACAAGGACCAACAGTAAGCAAAGGGAAGGGAAGGATGAAACCAGTGACTCGTTGAAGACAATGATTTGTTGGACCAGTTCCAGTTGCTGTGACAACTGTACGTCTGGTTGGTGAGGCTGAGATTCAACTCAGAAGACCTCGTCTTCACCTTATTCCCCTTGAGCTAAGGACACCCAGTCCTCGCCCAATCACTCTGGTAAGTCTTCAAGGTAGACTTCCAAACCTTCACAGACTTCGTTCACCGGCGATCCACAATGACTCTTGGATGCTCAGAACGCGACGCCTAACCGGCTGGAGGATTCACAGTCCTCAAGTGTAATAAGTCTTCAGATCACACAGACAGGAAGACTTAAGTGATGCCTAACACTCTTTGACAACATTGCTTCCTGATGTTAAATTCCTGATTTGATGTAAATTTCTCTAAGTCTGAAACCTGTTATCATTTGCACTTTTGTCATGCTTGTTTGAACCTGTTAATGAGTGAATTAGCCGTAGCTCAGTCTTCATCTTTTGTCAAGCATCTTGAGTGGATCCCTGCCATGTATTTTGTTGTCATATTGGAGTGATGTAGCATGTTGTTCTTGATGCATTTAGATGGTCTCGTGCTGTTAATCGCAGCCCGGTGCCATATTTGTTTTGCTTGTCATTTCCAAACCGTGCATCCGATTCCGGTGATCTTTATATCGATTTCGACCGAAATCAACTCCTCTTTCCAGTGGCACTCTTGGATTTCCAAGTTGAGGCCAGGTTCAATCATTCCTTTTCAAATATTGCATATGCATCACATATCGCATCCCGCATATCATACCATGTTTGCATCATGTTGTTTGTGCATGGCACGTGGTTGATTGTGTTCCTTTTGCTTGTTGTTCTTGCTTTGGGTAGAGCCGGGAGACGAGTACATGATCGAGGAGCCCATTGACTACGCTTACGAGTATCAAGTCAACTCAGAGAACTTTGCAGGCAAGATGACCATACCCTCGAAATCACTTCTATCTTTGCTTGCTAGATGCTCGCTCTTTTGATATGCCTATGCTACGATACCTACCACTTGCTTATCATGCCTCCCATATTGCCATGTCAAACCTCTAACCCACCATGTCCTAGCAAACTTTTGTTTGGCTATGTTACTGCTTTGCTTAGCCACTCTTATAGCGTTGCTAGTTGCAGGTGAAGATTGGAGATCGTTCCTTGTTGGAACTTATTTATTGTTGGAATATCACCATATTATATTGTCTATTTTAATGCGCCTATATACTTGGTAAAGGGTGGAAGGCTCGGCCTTATGCCTGGTGTTTTGTTCCACTCTTGCCGCCCTAGTTTCCGTCATATCGGTGTTATGTTCCCGGATTTTGCGTTCCTTGCACGGTTGGGTTATAATGGGAACCCCTTGACAATTCGCCTTGAATAAAACTCCTCCAGCAATGCCCAACATTGATTTTACCATTCTCCACCTAGCCTCTTTTTCCCTTGGGTTTCCGGAGCCCGAGGGTCATCTTTATTAAACCCCCGGGCCAATGCTCCTCTGAGTGTTGGTCCAAACTAGAGCCCCTTGCAGCGCCACCTCGGGGAAACTCGAGAGATGGTTTTAGTTGTACGGATTGCTTATCCGGTGTGCCCTGAGAACGAGATATGTGCAGCTCCTATCGGGATTTGTCAGCACATTCGGGTGGTGTTGCTGGACTTGTCGAGATGTCTTGTAACCGGGATGCCGAGTCTGATCGGATTGTCTTAGGAGAAGGAATATCCTTTGTTGATCGTGAGAGCTTGTGATGGGCTAAGTTGGGACTCCCCTGCAGGGATTTGATCTTTCGAAAGCCGTGCCCGCGGTTATGGGCAGATGGGAATTTGTTAATGTCCGGTTGTAGAAAACCTGAAACTTAACTTAATTAAAATGCATCAACCGCGTGTGTAACCGTGATGGTCTCTTCTAGGAGGAGTCCGGGAAGTGAACACGGTGTTGGAGTCATGCTTGATCGTAGGTTGTTCTAGGATCACTTCTTGATCATAGTTCATCGACCATGCCTTTTCCTTCTCTTCTCGCTCTCATTTGCGTATGTTAGCCACCATATATGCTAGTCGCTTGCTGCAGCTCCACATCATACCTTTACCCTTCCTATAAGCTTAAATAGTCTTGATCGCGAGGGTGTGAGATTGCTGAGTCCCCGTGACTCACAGATTACTTCCAAAACCAGATGCAGGGACCGATGATACCATTCCAGGTGATTCGGCAGAGCTTAAGTGGGAGTTCGATGAGGACTCGGGACGATACTACGTGTCTTTCCCAGATGATCAGTAGTGGTGCCCAGTTGGTGCGATCGGGGACTATGTTGCATTTGGGGTTTATCTTCATTTTGGTTCCGTAGTCGGACCTTGAGTGTATTTGGATGAATGTAATGTTATTTATGCTATTTGTGTGACGTGGCGAGTGTAAGCCAACTATGTATCTTTTCCCTTATTGTATTACATGGGTTGTTGTGAAGATTATCTCACTTGCGACATTGCTTTCAATGCGGTTATGCCTCTAAGTCGTGCTTAGACACGTGGGAGATATAGCCGCATCGAGGGCGTTATAAGTTGGTAATCAGAGCCTTCCCCGACCTTAGGAGCCCCCTGCTTGATCGAATCGTTGGCGTTGTTGAGTCTAGAAAAATGTTTTGAGTCATTTAGGATTATATATATATCGGAGAGTAGGACTTCTTTTACTCCTCAGTCCCTTCGTCGCTCTGGTGAGGCATCATGACATAGAGTTTTGACTCTTCTCTTCTCAAATTTCACTAAAAAATTAGGATCACGCGGGTATCTTGGAATCGTTTTGATGGTTTTGTGACGAGAACATTGTTCTTGGTGCCTCCTGATATTTAGGGGTTGTAGCAGTGTCCCGGGGAGTTGAGCTCCGAGGTGTTGTCATCACAATTTTATCATTGCAATTCTAGAATACCTGAGTTTCGCTGACATCGAAAATATCTTTTATGCAGTTGTGGTGAGATAACCTCGACGCCACCCAATACTAGGGCGGGAGTTCGGGAGTATCGCCATAACTCGTATAACGGATGCTTTTCGAAGGTTGAGGTAAATGATTTCCGAAGGTTTCTTGGTTATGTGTTGAAGGATGGATACAGCTGGATGTAGGATTTGCTAGCTTTGGGTGAGATATTATGCTTCCCCTGTATCCCCAACACCTGATAGCATAACCGTAAAGGTTCGGGGGTTTCATAGGTGGGAATTCTTGTAGCTCTAGTAATTCTTCCGCGGATATTTGGTTTGTGATTGGGTAATCCTCACCAAGTATTTGTTCTTGCCCGTACCTTGTTGTTTTATTCTTCTACATCTATCTAAGTGGCTTCTCAATTTATGGAAATGTGACCATTTCAATTGGAATGCATTCGTTCATTTTGTTCGGATGTTAAGACTATATGTTGCAATTTCGATCCATTTGATTCAGCTTAAATATTTATCTGTCAAGATGCTAATGGATGTCACCCTCTTCAGGATGGCTCCTCCAACGTGCACGACTCCGAATCCTGATCCGTCACCACCACCTCCACCTCTGGAGGCATGGCAAGCTATGATGGTCGCTACCAATGCAAACACGCAGATGCTTTTGCAAATCTTGCAAGAGCGCAACCAAGTGAATCATGGCCATGGCAACAATCAGAATCAGTTTGCTACACTTAACCAGTTCCTCGCTAATCAGCCAAAGACCTTCAGCAACTGTGTTGAGGCAACAGATGCTGATGATTTGCTCGTGGATATCTGCAAGCATTTCGAGTGCAGCAACGTCAGACCTGAGAACTTTGTCAAGTTTGCCTCCTTCCAACTCAAAGACCAAGGTGCAGAATGGTTTCAGCAATACAAAGATTCCAGAGGAGGTCGTGTGACTACCTGGGATGAATTCCGTCAAGACTTCAAAGCTCATCACATTCCTCAGAGTGTTGTTGAGAGCAAGCGTGAGGAATTCTGCAACCTGAAGCAAGGCAGTTTGTCTGTTTACCAGTATAACATCATGTTTCAGAAGCTAGCTCGTTTCGCTAAGCAAGACGTCCCTCACGAGAAGAGCATGATTTATCAGTTCAGGGGTGGCCTCAGAGAAGATCTTCAACTAGCTCTCATCCTTTTTGAGCCCAAGAAGTACGATAAGTTTTACAACATGGCACTGAAACAAGAGGTTGCCCAACTGAAGTGCGATGCTTCCAAGAAGCGAGTCAGAGATGCGACTCCTTCTTCCTCAACTCAAGTGGCTACTAAGCAGCAAAAGTATTGGCTTCCTCCTCCTCCATTCCGTCAGCCTTATCAGCAGAAGAGCAAAGGTGGCAATGGATCTTCCCACCCACCCAACCCAGGCTTTCAGAACAAGACTTCGTCCCATGCTCCAAGATCAAGTGCTCCGTATCACCGTCCGCTCTCAGAGGTCACGTGCAACAAGTGTCAGCAGAAGGGTCACTATGCCAACAAATGCTTCAATCAGAGGCATCTTCCTCCTCCTCCTCCTGTGAGATCTGCCAGTACCGTGGTGGTCAAGCATAACCCTAAGTACGCCAAGGTCAACATGATGAATGCAGCTCAGGCATAGGACTCATCAGATGTCATCATGGGTAACCTTCCTGTTAACGATGCTGCAAAAGTTCTTTTTGACACTGGTGCATCGCATTGTTTCATCTCGAGACCTTTTGCATCTAAGCATGATCTGGTTACTCAAGTGTTGCTGAAACCTTTGGCTATTGTCTCTCCGGCCCGTCAAATGACTTCTCGAGTATTCATTCCAGGTGTTTCAATCACATTGGGTGACTATAAGTTCCTGTCTTCTCCTAATGTTCTTGGTGACTCGGATATCGATCTTATTCTTGGAATGGACTGGCTTTCTAAGCACAAGGCTCAGCTGGATTGTGCTGCCATGCAGATTCAATTGACTCATTCATCTGAGGATGTCATCGTCTTTGCCGCTCGTGATGATACCAACCGTCTGTTTTCTCTCAATGAGAAGGGCGAGCTAGATGCCATCTCACAGATTCCAGTCGTTTGCGAATATCAAGACGTCTTTCCAGAAGAGCTTCCAGGAATGCCTCCGCACCGGCCAGTTGAATTCGTCATCGATCTTGAGCCTGGCACGGAACCTGTTTGCAAACGTCCTTACAAGCTTGGACCTGAAGAGTTGAAGGAGCTGAAGAAACAACTCGATATTCAAGAGCGAATGGGTCTCATCCGACCAAGTTCTTCTCCATGGGGTTGTGGAGTTCTTTTCGTCAAGAAGAAGGATGGAATGGACTGACTATGTGTCGACTACCGTCCATTGAACAAGAAGACCATAAAGAACAAGTACCCACTTCCCAACATCAATGAGCTTTTCGAACAACTCAAACGTGCTCAAGTATTCTCCAAGCTTGATCTCCGTATGGGCTATCATCAGATTCGCATTCGTGAAGAAGATATCCCTAAGACAACGTTCAGAACAAGCTATGGTTCATATGAATACACTGTCATGTCTTTCGGCCTTGTCAACGCTCCTCCAACTTTCTCTCGCATGATGAACTTCATATTCAATGCTTAGACAAATGACTTCGTCTTGGTCTACCTCGATGACATTTTGGTCTTTTCCAAGAACAAGGAGGATCATGCCAAGCATTTGAGATTGGTGCTGGATAAGCTCAGAGAACATCAGTTCTACGTGAAGTTTTCAAAGTGCAAGTTTTGGCTCGATGAGGTTCTCTACCTGGGGCATATTATCTCTGCCAAGGGCATAGCGGTTAATCCTGAGAAGGTGTCTGCAATTGTGAATTGGGAACCATCTCAGAATGTGAAGCAACTCCGCAGCTTCCTTGGGCTCGCAAGCTATTGTTGAAGGTTCGTTGAGAACTTCTCTAAGATCGCGAAGCCTCTTTCCAACCATCTCGAGAAGCACGTGAAGTACGTTTGGTCTCCTGAATGTGACATCGCTTTCAACACCCTGAAAGAGAAGTTAGTCACTGCTCCAGTTCTGACTCCTCCTGATGAATCCAAACCGTTGGAGGTCTTCTGTGATGCTTCCCTTCAAGGTCTTGGTGCAGTGTTGATGCAAGAGAAGAAAGTTGTGGCCTATACCTCACGCCAGTTGAAGCCCAACGAAAAGAACTACCCCACTCATGACCTCGAGTTGGCGGCAGTTGTCCATGCTCTTTTAACTTGGAGACATCTCTTATTGGGAAGAAAAGTGGACATCTTCACTGATCATAAGAGTCTCAAGTACATCTTCACTCAGCAAATCTCAACCTCAGGCAGACTCGTTGGGTCGAAATGATTCAAGAGTATAATCTGAGTATCGAATATACTCCAGGCAAGGCCAATGTAATTGCTGACGCATTGAGCAGGAAGGCTTACTGCAACAGTCTGATTATCAAGCCTTACCAACCAGAGCTTTGTGAAGCTTTCCGCAAACTCAACCTTCAAGTTGTTCCTCAAGGTTTCCTCGCCAACCTCCAAGTCTCTCCTACTTTGGAAGATCAGATTCGCGAGGCTCAACTTCTTGATGCTATGGTGAAGAAGGTGAAGATTGGGATTGCCAAGAGTCAACCCAAGTACAAGTGTTATCGTCTTGATGACAAGGATACTCTATTCTTCGAGGATCGCATTGTTGTGCCTAAAGGTGATCTTCGTAAAGTCATTATGAACGAGGCTCACAATTCACTCCTCTCTATTCACCCTGGAAGTACAAAGATGTACCAGGACCTCAAGCAGTCGTATTAGTGGACTCGAATGAAGCGTGAGATTGCTCAGTTCGTGAATGAATGTGATGTCTGCAGAAGAGTGAAAGCAGAACACCAACGACCAGCTGGTCTCCTCCAACCTCTTGCCATTCCAGAATGGAAGTTTGACCACATTGAGATGGACTTCATGACTGGATTTCCAAAGTCCAAGCATGGCAATGATGCTATCTTCGTTGTCATCGACAAGCTCACTAAAGTGACTCATTTCCTTCCTATCAAAGAATCTATCACAACAACTTAGTTGGCAAAGCTATATACCTCCAGGATTTTCTCCCTGCACGGCATTCCGTAGTTGATATCTTTATATCATGGCAGCATCTTCACCTCTAAGTTTTGGGATTCTTTTCAGAAGGCCATGGGCACCAACATTCGCTTCAGCACATCTTTTCATCCTCAAACTAGTGGCCAAGTCGAGTGAGTCAATCAAATTCTTGAAGATATGCTCAGGGCTTGCGTCATCTATTTTGATATGAAGTGGGAAGATTGCCTTCCATATGCCGAGTTCTCCTACAACAACAGCTTCCAAGCGAGTTCAGGCAAGGCCCCATTTGAGATTCTCTATGGCAGGAAGTGTCGTACTCCTCTTAACTAGTCAGAGACTGGTGAACGTCAACTTCTTGGAAATGACTTGATCACAGAGGCAGAAGAAATGTGCAAAGTCATTCGTGATAATCTCAAAGCCGCGCAATCGCGCCAGAAGAGTTACTATGATAGCAAGCACCATGACTTGGCTTTCGAGATCGAAGACCATGTCTACCTCCGCGTCTCTCCAATGAAAGGTACTCGTCGCTTCGGTATCAAAGGGAAGCTTGCCCCTAGATACGTGGGTCCTTTCAAGATCATCAGCAAAAGGGGCGATATCGCCTATCAACTTGAGCTTCCCTCCAACTTTGCAAACGTGCACGACGTGTTTCACGTGTCTCAACTCCGCAAGTGCTTCAAGACTCCTGACCACACCGTCAACTTCGAAGACATTGATCTCCAAGAAGACCTGTCTTATCATGAGCACCCCGTTGCTATTCTTGAAGAAACTAAGCGCAAGACTCGCAACAAGTCTATAAAATTCCTCAAAGTCAAGTGGTCACATCATTCCGACTGTGAAGCCACCTGGGAACGCAAGGATCACCTCCTTCTGAGTACCCGGAGTTTTTCCAGTCCTAGATCTCGGGACAAGATCCTTTCGTAGTGGTGGAGTGTTGTAACACCCCGGATGTAACCTACCTTATCTGTATTCCAACTCTTGCCTTTTCCGGCCTAAGTTATTATATTTCCTCGTGTTGGGTTTTTGTCTCCGTGTGTTTTTGTCTTTGTCATGCATCTCATATCATGTCATCATGTGCATTGCATTTGCATACGTGTTCGTCTCATGCATCCGAGCATTTTCCCCGTTGTTCGTTTTGCATTCCGGCGCTCCTATGTCCTCCGGTGTCCCTTTCTACATCTTTTCGTGTGCGGGTGTTAAACGTTTTCGGATTGGACCGAGACTTGTCATGCGGCCTTGGTTTACTACCGGTAGACCGCCTGTCAAGTTTCGTACCATTTGGACTTCGTTTGATACTCCAACGCTTAACCGAGGGACCGAAAAGGCCTTGTGTGTGTTGCAGCTCAACACCCTTCCAAAGTGGCCCAAAACCCACCTAAAACTCCTCCATCACCTACGTCGTTCGATCACGATCGCGTGGCCGAAAACTGCACCTCATTTGGAGCTTCCTAGCTCCCTCTACCTCTATAAATAGCCCCCCCCATTCCAAATCACGGGTCTTCTCCCTCGAAACCCTAGAAAATCTACCCCGCCGCCGCCGTACATGTCCAGCACCGGCCGAACACATCGCCGCCGCCAATAGGAGGCTGCCACCTGTCCCGCGCCGGGCCTCCCTCCACCGCCGGCCCGCGAGGCCCAGGGCGGGCCCTCCTCCACCGCCGCCCGGGCCTAGCCGCCCCAGCGCGCCCCGCCGCCTGGCTCATCGCCCGCGCCGCCCTACTGCCCGCCAGCCGCCCAGTTTGCCGGCGATGACCACCGCCTGCTCGCCGGTGCCGACCACTGCGGCGCCCCGTTCCGGCTTCCGCGCGCCGACGCCGCGCCTCCTCGTTGCCCGAGCCAGCGCCCCTCCACTCCGATCGGCGACCTCTCCGGCCACCTCTCCTTCGGCCAACTCCGGTGTCAAGTCAGACTCCGGCCGCCGTCGTCTACAGTTTCGGTGAACCTCGTAGATCGCGCGATCCAGATCTGGGATTTGAACCTCGGTTGACTTTCTCCCCGAACCCTAGAATTTTTGCATACTTTGACGCATCATAACTCATCAACCGTTGCTCCGATTCATGTGTGTAGCATATCAAAATGTTCGTCTCGACGAGTACTTCATTTCATCTCATTGCATCATTTTCATTTGAGCTCATCTTGATTCCCGAAATGCTGTTGGAAGAGGGCTATGTGATGATAGTTTCAGATCTGTTTCAGCAAATGCACTTTTGTCATTTTTGCCATGATTAATGTGTGCATGCTATGATCCTGAGCTCTACATGTGTTTTGAAGTATACCATGCCATTTTTACAGGGGTGTATGCCATGTATTTTTGTGATCTTCATGGTGA
This sequence comes from Triticum aestivum, assembly GCF_018294505.1. Lineage (NCBI taxonomy): Eukaryota > Viridiplantae > Streptophyta > Magnoliopsida > Poales > Poaceae > Triticum > Triticum aestivum. Next base: position 152,404,291 of record NC_057806.1, read on the forward strand.
CTAGCACAAGCATGCAAAGTAGCTTACTCAATGTTGCTGATTTCAGGGACTTAGAAATATTCTAAGTCCTTGCCCTGTCCTTATTTTTATGCCATCTGTTCATGTTGTTTCCTGGTGATCCGTGCCTCTTTTGAGCATGATCAGTAAGGATGTTTTGTAGATATTGTGGTGATCTATCCATCTATGTCTTTGTTTGCATTTATGGAGCACCCTAGCTTAAGTAAACCGAGCTCTACTTTTGCTATAAAATGTTCCTGGCAAATTGTTAACATGTTTAGCAATTTTGCCGAGCTTGGTGTAATTGATCCGTGCATGCTATGATGTTGTTCTTGCCATGTCTGCTTGCTGGGTGTATGCTTAGTTTGTCATGCTATGCCTCGTAGTGAGTGCATCGAGCTCGTAAAGATGCCTACTTGATATCTGTTTTTGCCATGTTCCAGTTTTTCACCAAGTCTGAATCTGTTTATGGTTTTGCTATGTTCACGTGGTTGCAATTGTATTTTGTGATCCCTTTTGGCTTATGGTCAGTAAGGGACTTTTGTTGTATGCTTTGAGTAGCTTCATGCCATGTATTGCTTTGCCATGATATGTTCCTGTAGCATGTAGTTATTATGCTCTAAACATTGCTTCCTGATGTTAAATTCCTGACTTGATGTAAATTTCTCTAAGTCTGAAACCTGTTATCATTTGCACATTTGCCATGCTTGTTTGAACCTGTTAATGAGTGAATTAGCCGTATCTCAATGTTCATCTTTTGTCAAGCATCTTGAGTGGACCCCTTCCATGTATTTTGTTGTCATGTTGGAGTGTTGTAGCATGTTGTTCGTGATGCATTTAGATGGTCTCGTGCAGTTAATCGTAGCATGGTGCCATATTTGTTTTGCTTTTCATTTCCAAACCGTGCATCCGATTCCGGTGATCTCTATATCGATTTCGACCGAAATCAACTCCTCTTTCCAGTGGCACTCTTGGATTTCCAAGTTGAGGCCAGGATCAATCATTCCTTTTCAAATCTTGCATATGCATCACATATCGCATCCCGCATATCATACCATGTTTGCATCATGTTGTTTGTGCATCGCACGTGGTTGATTGTGTTCCTTTTGCTTGTTGTTCTTGCTTTGGGTAGAGCCGGGAGACGAGTACGTGATCGAGGAGCCCGTTGAGTACGCTTACAAGGATCAAGTCAACTCAGAGAACTTTGCAGGCAAGATGACCAACCCTCGAAATCACTTCTATCTTTGCTTGCTAGATGCTCGCTCTTTTGCTATGCCAATGCTACGATACCTACCACTTGCTTATCATGCATCCCATATTTCCATGTCAAACCTCTAACTCACCATGTCCTAGCAAACCGTTGTTTGGCTATGTTACCGCTTTGCTCAGCCCCTCTTATAGCGTTGCTAGTTGCAGGTGAAGATTGGAGATCATTCCTTGTTGGAACTTGTTTATTGTTGGAATATCACCATATTATATTGTCTATTTTAATGCACCTATATACTTGGTAAAGGGTGGAAGGCTCGGCCTTATGCCTGGTGTTTTGTTCCACTCTTGCCGCCCTAGTTTCCGTCATATCGGTGTTATGTTCCCGGATTTTGCGTTCCTTACACGGTTGGGTTATAATGGGAACCCCTTGACAGTTCACCTTGAATAAAACTCCTCCTGCAATGCCCAACATTGGCTTTACCATTTGCCACCTAGCCTCTTTTTCCCTTGGGTTTCCGGAGCTCGAGGGTCATCTTTATTAAACCCCCGGGCCAGTGCTCCTATGAGTGTTGGTCCAAACTAGAGCTCCTTGCAGCACCACCTCGGGGAAACTCGAGGGCTGGTTTTAGTTGTACGGATTGCTTATCCGGTGTGCCCTGAGAATGAGATATGTGCAGCTCCTATCGGGATTTGTTGGCACATTCGGGTGGTGTTGCTGGACTTGTTTTACCATTGTCGAGATGTCTTGTAACCGGGATGCCGAGTCTGATCGGATTGTCTTGGGAGAAGGAATATCCTTCGTTGACCGTGAGAGCTTGTGATGGGCTAAGTTGGGACTCCCCTGCAGGGATTTGATCCTTCGAAAGTCGTGCCCGCGGTTATGGGCAGATGGGAATTTGTTAATGTCCAGTTGTAGAAAACCTGAAACTTAACTTAATTAAAATGCATCAACCGTGTGTGTAACCGTGATGGTCTCTTCTCGTCGGAGTCCGGGAAGTGAACACGGTGTTGGAGTCATGCTTGATCGTAGGCTGTTCTAGGATCACTTCTTAATCATAGTTCATCGACCATGCCTTTGCCTTCTCGCTCTCATTTGCGTATGTTAGCCACCATATATGCTAGTCGCTTGCTACAGCTCCACATCATACCTTTACCCTTCCTATAAGCTTAAATAGTCTTGATCGCGAGGGTGTGAGATTGCTGAGTCCCCGTGACTCATAGATTACTTCCAAAACCAGATGCAGGGACCGATGATACCATTCCAGGTGATTCGACAAAGCTCAAGTGGGAGTTCGATGATGACTCAGGATGATACTACGTGTCTTTCCTGGATGTCCTACGTATAGTAGATGGTAAAAAATACCGTCCTACATGTGGCATGCGCCCCTGCGTGATAAGGCATGCTTCCTATCAGGTTAGTGATCGTGACAACACAAGACGTCTCTTTGACCAACAGGCAACCTCCAGCGACGAAACACTGGCAAGAGAGACCTACTGAAGTGTAATGATGGTCAAGGGTACTTGAGTCTCTAACGCAAATACGTGTAACATGCGATAAGCTTCCTAGTAGTGACCGACTTAGTCAAGGTAGCCACATGGGCTCTAGCACACCTATTTCATGTGTGTTCACACTAGCATAGACAACTAGTGTGGTGCCCCGAACACTATATAAGGGGGATAATTGTTCTCGCATTCAGATAAAAACAACACTCGAAGGAGTAGGAAAATGAATGCTCGGGCTAATAGGATTACCCACATACTAAGCCCTGAACATTTCCAAAGCTCTCTCGCATACCCCAAGCTCACCCGAGCATATGTAAACACCACCATATCATACATACCAACCAACCAAGAATAGGAGAAGGGTATTACACCACAGTGTGGCATGAATATGCATAAATCCTTTTGTCTTGTGGTCTTTTGTAGCTAGAGGAGGACTAAGTGTGTTTTAGCCCCTAGCCGATAAAAAATACAAGGTATCCTTGATCCTTGATGTCCTAAGCTAATTCTCCGACACCCATCGCTCTTCAAAGTTGAAATAGATAGCAATAAAGGAGCGACACGAATCTAGGAGACGATGGACCCGACATGAAGATTCATGCCACATCACCATCCATACTTCACGCTCTCTCCCAATGGGTACACCACGCGGCGATGAAATACGATCAACCAAACAAACACAAGGGAGTAGTTGCTTCATCGAGCCAGACCAACATAGAATAAGCTGCCAAGCGACTTCAAGGAAGGCAAATGACTTGGGTAACGTGAACATAGCTTCATTAGGAATGCCGGCAAGGGGCTTGTCGAGGGAAGTTGATTTGTTGTATTCCCATGCCTGTATACTAATTTCTGGGTTGTATTTGTTGTATATATGTCGTACTTGTTGGAAATATGCCCTAGAGGCAATAATAAAAGTATTATTATATTCCAATGTTCATGATAAATGTCTTTTATTCATGCTATAACTGTATTATCCGGAAATCGTAATACACGTGTGAATACTTAGACCACAATATGTCCCTGGTGAGCCTCTAGTTGACCAGCTCGTTGTGATCAACAGATAGTCATTGTTTCCTGACTATGGACATTGGATGTCGTTGATAACGGGATCACATCATTAGGAGAATGATGTGATGGACAAGACCCAATCTTAAGCATAGCATAAAAGATCGTGTAGTTCGTTTTGCTAGAGCTTTGCCAGTGTCAAGTATCTCTTCCTTCGACCATGAGATCGTGTAACTCCCGGATACCGTAAGAGTGCCTTGGGTGTATCAAACATCACAACGTAACTGGGTGACTATAAAGGTGCATTACAGGTATCTCCGAAAGTAGCTGTTGGGTTGACACGGATCGAGACTGGGATTTGTCACTCCATATGACGGAGAGGTATCTCTGGGCCCACTCGGTAATGCATCATCATAATGAGCTCAATGTGACCAAGGTGTTGGACACGGGATCATGCATTACGGTACAAGTAAAGTGACTTGCCGGTAACGAGACTGAACAAGGTATTGGGATACCGACGATCGAGTCTCGGGCAAGTAACGTACCGATTGACAAAGGGAATTGCATACAGGGTTTGATCAAATCCTCGACGTAGTGGTTCATCCGATGAAAACATCGAGGAGCATGTGGGAGCCATCATGGGTATCCAGATCCCGCTGTTGGTTATTGACTGAGAGCGTCTCGGTCATGTCTGCATGTCTCCCGAACCCGTAGGGTCTACACACTTAAGGTTCGGTGACGCTAGGGTTATTAGGAAGACTAGTATGTGACTACCGAATGTTGTTCGGAGTCCCGGATGGGATCCTGGACGTCACGAGGAGATCCGGAATGGTCCGGAGGTAAAGATTTATATATGGGAAGTTGTCAAACGGACACCGGGAAGTTTCGGGGTCATACCGGTATTGTACCGGGGCCACCGGAAGGGTTCCGGGGGTCCACCGGGAGGGGCCACCCCTCCCGGGGGGCCACATGGGCTGCGTGCGGCAGGGAGCCAGCCCCTGGTGGGCTGGCCGCACCCCCCTCCCTTGGGCCCATGCGCCTAGGGTTGAGGGGGAACCCTAGAGGAGGCGCCCCCCTTGACTTGGGGGGGCAAGCCACCCTCTCCCCTCCCCCCTAGGCCGCCGCACCCCCCCCCCTAGATGGGTTCTAGGGGGCCGGCCCCCTTCTCCCTTCCCCCTATAAATAGAGGGGGTGAGGGGAGGGCAGCCGCACCACCCTCCAAGGCGCAGCCCTCCCCTCCCCAACACCTCTCCTCCTCCGTTGTGCGCTTGGCGAAGCCCTGTCGGAGTACTGCCTCTCCACCATCACCACGCCGTCGTGCTGCCGGTGGAGCTGTCTTCCTCAACCTCTCCTTCCCCCTTGCTGGATCAAGAAGGAGGAGACGTCTCCCGTCCCGTACGTGTGTTGAACGCGGAGGTGTTGTCCGTTCAGCACTTGGTCATCGGTGATTCGAATCACGTCGAGTACGACTACATCATCACCTTGCAAGCTTCCGCACGCGATCTACAAGTGGTATGTAGATGCAAACTCTCTCCCTTGACTCGTTGCTTAGATGAACTCATAGATGGATCTTGGTGAAACCGTAGGAAAAATTTTAATTTTCTGCAACGTTCCCCAACAGTGGCATCATGAGCTAGGTCTATGCGTAGTTCTCTTTGCACGAGTAGAACACAATTTTGTTGTGGGCGTGGATTTTGTCATCTTACTTGCCTCTACTAGTCTTTTCTTGCTCAACGGTATTGTGGGATGAAGCGGCCCGGACCAACCTTACACGTACGCTTACGTGAGACCGGTTCCACCGACTGACATGCACTAGTTGCATAAGGTGGCTGGCGGGTGTCTGTCTATCCCACCTTAGTTGGAGAGAAATCGATGAACAGGGCCCTTATGAAGGGTAAATAGAAGTTGACAAAATCACGTTGTGGTAATTCGTAGGTAAGAAAACGTTCTTGCTAGAACCCAATTGCAGCCACGTAAAAGATGCAACAACAATTAGAGGACGTCTAACTTGTTTTTGCAGCGATTGATCATGTGATGTGATATGGCCAGAAGTTGTGATGAATGATGAATTGTGATGTATGAGATCATGTTCTTTGTAATAGGATTCACGACTTGCATGTCGATGAGTATGACAACCGGCAGGAGCCATAGGAGTTGTCATTATTTTTTGTATGACCTGCGTGTCATTGAATAACGCCATGTAAACTACTTTACTTTATTGCTAAACGTTAGTCATAGAAGTAGAAGTAGTCGTTGGCGTGACAACTTCATGAAGACACGATGATGGAGATCATGATGATGGAGATCATGGTGTCAAGCCGGTGACAAGATGATCATGGAGCCCCGAAGATGAAGATCAATGGAGCTATATGATATTGGCCATATCATGTCACAACTATATAATTGCATGTGATGTTTATTATGTATTATGCATCTTGTTTACTTAGGACGACGGTAGTAAATAAGATGATCCCTTATAAAATTTCAAGAAGTGTTCTCCCCTAACTGTGCACCGTTGCTACAGTTCGTCGCTTCTAAGCACCACGTGATGATCGGGTGTGATGGATTCTTACGTTCACATACAACGGGTGTAAGACAGTTTTACACAGCGAAAACACTTAGGGTTAACTTGACGAGCCTAGCATGTGCAGACATGGCCTCGGAACACGGAGACCGAAAGGTCGAACACGAGTCGTATGGAAGATACGATCAACATGAGAATGTTCACCGACGATGACTAGTCCGTCTCACGTGATGATCGGACACGGCCTAGTCGACTCGGATCGTGTAACACTTAGATGACTAGAGGGATGTCTAATCTAAGTGGGAGTTCATAATTTGATTAGAACTTTATTATCATGAACTTAGTCTAAAAACCTTTGCAAATATGTCTTGTAGATCAATGGCCAACGCTAATGTCAACATGAACTTCAACGCGTTCCTAGAGAAAACCAAGCTGAAAGATGATGGCAGCAACTATACGGACTGGGTCCGGAACCTGAGGATCATCCTCATAGCTGCCAGGAAACAATATGTCCTAGAAGGACCGCTAGGTGACGCTCCCGTCCCAGAGAACCAAGACATTATGAATGCTTGGCAGTCTCGTGCTGATGATTACTCACTCGTTCAGTGCGGCATGCTTTACAACTTAGAACCGGGGCTCCAAAAGCGTTTTGAGCACCACGGAGCATATGAGATGTTCGAAGAGCTGAAACTAGTTTTTCAAGCTCATGCCCGGGTCGAGAGATATGATGTCTCCGACAAGTTCTACAGTTGTAAGATGGAGGAAAACAGTTCTGTCAGTGAGCACATCCTGAAGATGTCTGGGTTGCACAACCGTATGACCCAGCTGAACATTAACCTCCCAGATGAGGCGGTCATTGACAGAATCCTCCAGTCGCTCCCACCAAGCTATAAGAGCTTTGTGATGAACTACAACATGCAGGGGATGGAAAAGACCATTCCTGAAGTGTTCTCGATGCTGAAGTCAGCAGAGGCTGAAATCAAGAAAGAACATCAAGTGTTGATGGTCAATAAGACCACTAAGTTCAAGAAGGGCAAGGGTAAGAAGAACTTCAAGAAGGACGACAAAGATGTTGCCGCGCCTGGTAAGCCAGTTACCGGGAAGAAGTCAAAGAATGGACCCAAGCCTGAGACTGAGTGCTTTTATTGCAAGGGTAAGGGTCACTGGAAGCGGAACTGCCCCAAATACTTAGCGGATAAGAAGGCCGGCAACACCAAAGGTATATTTGATATACATGTGATTGATGTGTACCTTACCAGTACTCGTAGTAACTCCTGGGTATTTGATACCGGTGTCATTGCTCATATTTGTAACTCACAGCAGGAGCTGCGGAATAAACAGAGACTGGCAAAGGACGAGGTGACGATGCGCGTCGGGAATGGTTCCAGAGTCGATGTGATCGCCGTCGGCACGCTGCCTCTACATTTACCTACGGGATTAGTTTTGAACCTTAATAATTGTTATTTAGTGCCAAGTTTGAGCATGAACATTGTATCTGGATCTCGTTTAATATGAGATGGCTACTCATTTAAGTCTGAGAATAATGGTTGTTCGATTTATATGAGAGGTATGTTTTATGGTCATGCTCCGATGGTCAATGGTTTATTCTTAATGAATCTCGAGCGTAATATTACACATGTTCATAGTGTAGATGCCAAAAGATTTAAAGTTGATAACGATAGTCCCACATACTTGTGGCACTGCCGCCTTGGTCACATTGGTGTCAAGCGCATGAAGAAGCTCCATGCCGATGGACTTTTAGAGTCTCTTGATTATGAATCGTTTGACACGTGCGAACCATGCCTCTTGGGCAAAATGACCAAGACTCCGTTCTCCGGAACAATGGAGCGAGCAACCAACTTGTTGGAAATCATACATACCGATGTGTGCGGTCCAATGAGCGTTGAGGCTCGCGGAGGATATCGTTATGTTCTCACTCTCACAGATGACTTGAGTAGATATGGGTATGTCTACTTAATGAAACACAAGTCTGAGACCTTTGAAAAGTTCAAGGAATTTCAGAATGAGGTAGAGAATCAACGTGACCGAAAGATAAAATTCTGACGATCAGATCGTGGAGGAGAATACTTAAGTCACGAATTTGGTACACACTTAAGGAAATGTGGAATCGTTTCACAGCTCACGCCGCCTGGAACACCTCAGCGAAACGGTGTGTCCGAACGTCGTAATCGCACTCTATTGGATATGGTGCGGTCTATGATGTCTCTTACCGATTTACCGCTATCATTTTGGGGATACGCTCTAGAGACAGCTACATTCACTTTAAATAGGGCACCGTCTAAATCCGTTGAGACGACACCGTATGAATTATGGTTTGGAAAGAAACCTAAGCTGTCGTTTCTAAAAGTTTGGGGATGCGATGCTTATGTCAAGAAACTTCAACCTGAAAAGCTCGAACCCAAGTCGGAAAAATGCGTATTCATAGGATACCCTAAGGAAACTGTCGGGTATACCTTCTACTTAAGATCCAAAGGCAAGATCTTTGTTGCCAAGAACGGATGCTTTCTGGAAAAAGAGTTTCTCTCGAAAGAAGTAAGTGGGAGGAAAGTAGAACTCGATGAAGTACTACCTCTTGAGCAGGAAAGTGGCGCAGCGCAGGAAACCGTTCCTGTGATGCCCACACCAACTGAAGAGGAAAACAATGATGATGATCAAGGTACTTCGGATCAAGTTACTGCTGAACTTCGTAGGTCCACTAGGACACGTTCCGCACCAGAGTGGTACGGCAACCCTGTCCTGGAAATCATGTTGTTAGACAACAATGAACCTTCGAACTATGAAGAAGCGATGGCGGGCCCGGATTCCAACAAATGGCTTGAAGCCATGAAATCCGAGATAGAATCCATGTATGAAAACAAAGTATGGACTTTGACAGACTTGCCCGATGATCGGCGAGCGATAGAAAACAAATGGATCTTTAAGAAGAAGACGGACGCGGATGGTAATGTTACCATCTATAAGGCTCGACTTGTCGCTAAGGGTTATCGACAAGTTCAAGGGATTGACTACGACGAGACTTTCTCTCCCGTAGCGAAGCTAAAGTCCGTCCGAATCATGTTAGCAATTGCCGCATACTATGATTATGAGATATGGCAAATGGACGTCAAAACGGCATTCCTTAACGGGCATCTTAAGGAAGAACTGTATATGATGCAGCCGGAAGGTTTTGTCGATCCTCGGAACGCTAACAAAGTATGCAAGCTCCAGCGATCCATTTATGGACTGGTGCAAGCATCTCGGAGTTGGAACATTCGCTTTGATGAGATGATCAAAGCGTTTGGGTTTATGCAGACTTATGGAGAAGCCTGCGTTTACAAGAAAGTGAGTGGGAGCTCTGTAGCATTTCTCATATTATCTGTAGATGACATACTCTTGATGGGAAATAATATAGAATTTCTGGACAGCATTAAGGCCTACTTGAATAAGTGTTTTTCAATGAAGGACCTTGGAGAAGCTGCTTATATATTAGGCATCAAGATCTATAGAGATAGATCGAGACGCCTCATAGGTCTTTCACAAAGCACATACCTTGATAAGATTTTGAAGAGGTTCAAAATGGATCAGTCCAAGAAGGGGTTCTTGCCTATGTTACAAGGTGTGAGATTGAGCTCGGCTCAGTCACCGACCACGGCAAAAGATAAAGAAGAGATGAGTGTCATCCCCTATGCTTCAGCCATAGGATCTATTATGTATGCCATGCTGTGTACCAGACCCGATGTAAACCTTGCCGTAAGTTTGGTAGCATGATACCAGAGTAATCCCGGCAAGGAACACTGGACAGCGGTCAAGAATATCCTGAAGTACCTGAAAAGGACGAAGGACATGTTTCTCGTTTATGGAGGAGACGAAGAGCTCGTCGCAAAGGGTTACGTCGACGCTAGCTTCGACTCAGATCTGGATGACTCTAAGTCACAAACCGGATACGTGTATATGTTGAATGGTGGAGCAGTAAGCTGGTGCAGCTGCAAGCAGAGCGTCGTGGCGGGATCTACGTGTGAAGCAGAGTACATGGCAGCCTCGGAGGCAGCGCATGAAGCGATTTGGGTGAATGAGTTCATCATCGACCTAGGAGTCATACCCAATGCGTCGGGGCCGATCAAACTCTTCTGTGACAACACTGGAGCTATTGCCCTCGCCAAGGAGCCCAGGTTTCACAAGAAGACCAGGCACATCAAGCGTCGTTTCAACTCCATCCGTGAAAATGTTCAAGATGGAGACATAGAGATTTGCAAAGTGCACATGGATCTGAATGTCGCAGATCCGCTGACTAAACCTCTCTCGCGTGCAAAACATGATCAACACCAGAACTCTATGGGTGTTCGATTCATCACAATGTAACTAGATTGGTGACTCTAGTGCAAGTGGGAGACTGTTGGAAATATGCCCTAGAGGCAATAATAAAAGTATTATTATATTTCAATGTTCATGATAAATGTCTTTTATTCATGCTATAACTGTATTATCCGGAAATCGTAATACACGTGTGAATACTTAGACCACAATATGTCCCTGGTGAGCCTCTAGTTGACCAACTCGTTGTGATCAACAGATAGTCATTGTTTCCTGACTATGGACATTGGATGTCGTTGATAACGGGATCACATCATTAGGAGAATGATGTGATGGACAAGACCCAATCTTAAGCATAGCATAAAAGGTCGTGTAGTTCGTTTTGCTAGAGCTTTGCCAGTGTCAAGTATCTCTTCCTTCGACCATGAGATCGTGTAACTCCCGGATACCGTAAGAGTGCCTTGGGTGTATCAAACGTCACAACGTAACTGGGTGACTATAAAGGTGCATTACAGGTATCTCCGAAAGTAGCTGTTGGGTTGACACGGATCGAGACTGGGATTTGTCACTCCGTATGACGGAGAGGTATCTCTGGGCCCACTCGGTAATGCATCATCATAATGAGCTCAATGTGACCAAGGTGTTGGACACGGGATCATGCATTACGGTACGAGTAAAGTGACTTGCCGGTAACGAGACTGAACAAGGTATTGGGATACCGACGATCGAGTCTCGGGCAAGTAACGTACCGATTGACAAAGGGAATTGCATACAGGGTTTGATCGAATCCTCGACATAGTGGTTCATCCGATGACAACATCGAGGAGCATGTGGGAGCCATCATGGGTATCCAGATCCTGCTGTTGGTTATTGACTGAGAGCGTCTCGGTCATGTCTGCATGTCTCCCGAACCCGTAGGGTCTACACACTTAAGGTTCGGTGACGCTAGGGTTATTAGGAAGACTAGTATGTGACTACCGAATGTTGTTCGGAGTCCCGGATGGGATCCTGGACGTCACGAGGAGATCCGGAATGGTCCGGAGGTAAAGATTTATATATGGGAAGTTGTCAAACGGACACCGGGAAGTTTCGGGGTCATACCGGTATTGTACCGGGGCCACCGGAAGGGTTCCGGGGGTCCACCGGGAGGGGCCACCCCTCCCGGGGGGCCACATGGGCTGCGTGGGGCAGGGAGCCAGCCCCTGGTGGGCTGGCCGCACCCCCCTCCCTTGGGCCCATGCGCCTAGGGTTGAGGGGGAACCCTAGAGGGGGCGCCCCCCTTGACTTGGGGGGCAAGCCACCCTCTCCCCTCCCCCTAGGCCGCCGCACCCCCCCCTAGATGGGTTCTAGGGGGCCGGCCCCCTTCTCCCTTCCCCCTATAAATAGAGGGGTGAGGGGAGGGCAGCCGCACCACCCTCCAAGGCGCAGCCCTCCCCTCCCCAACACCTCTCCTCCTCCGTTGTGCGCTTGGCGAAGCCCTGTCGGAGTACTGCCTCTCCACCATCACCACGCCGTCGTGCTGCCGGTGGAGCTGTCTTCCTCAACCTCTCCTTCCCCCTTGCTGTATCAAGAAGGAGGAGACGTCTCCCGTCCCGTACGTGTGTTGAACGCGGAGGTGCTGTCCGTTCAGCACTTGGTCATCGGTGATTCGAATCACGTCGAGTACGACTACATCATCACCTTGCAAGCTTCCGCACGCGATCTACAAGTGGTATGTAGATGCAAACTCTCTCCCTTGACTCGTTGCTTAGATGAACTCATAGATGGATCTTGGTGAAACCGTAGGAAAAATTTTAATTTTCTGCAACGTTCCCAACAGTACTAGGGGGCCATGCCTGGGCGGTTGGTTCTTTGACGTGCCCACCCTTGGTTTTTCTTAAGAGCAATTGTGTGACTACCAAAGATGGGGGAGTCTAGGACTTGTCCGCCAAGAAGGCAAGATGGAGGATGGCATCCACTGACCAAGATCAATATATAAGGCCATTCCCTCAAGCAAAGAGGGGGCTTTCAACCCCTCCAAAAACCCTAGATTAGCTTGATTAGGTCATTCATGATCATGTCGTCCACACCCCCATCTTCAGCAACTTAATCCTCAACTTGCCAAACACGCCATTGTACACACCATTGCAAAATCCATTTGTGATATAATCTTCATATAAGGAGAAGTAAGGTTATTATTCGCTACACGCGAGCTCAAACCTGAGTAAAACTTGTGCCACATGTCCATCTGATAACATGAGGTGACGCCTCATTATCATACATCCACTGTATTGCAGTTAGGTACATAGTCATGACCTCAAATGTAAGTCCAATCTACTTAGCGACAAAAATGACATATACGACAAAAATATGTACCGGAACGAGAAAGACGTTACTAACTGAAAGTGCCTTATTTTTTGTTGGATATACATCTTTACTTTAGTTGATACTTGTCCATGGTGCTTCACTACATGTTGATAAAATGAGTGTAATATAATTTGTACCACTGTTTCAAAGCCGGTATCATGATAATGCCTAATTTTCAGTACTTTCCACATGTGATGGTTATAGGTTCTAAAACTCTTTGCAATAGCTATTTTCTAGCCGTTTATGCCCCCCCCCCCCCCCCGATTTAGTCCATTTTGTCCAAAGAGGAGATAAACCATCCCCAAGCTCGAGTCGGGGGCACTGCGTCCGGCCACACATTGCCGCCAGAGGGGAGGATGAGGGTTCGCCAATTCGGGTGGGGGGGGGGGGCTTTTCTTTTTGGCTGCCGCTCAAATTAGACACTCGCCGAGCTCGAGACTGCACACAGCGGGCAACTACAACATCGTTAGCGAGGGCTCGCCAGGGCCTCGCCGGAGGGGAAGAAGAAACTTGACTTGTTCAAATGCGAGTTAGGCGCGAAAGAAAACAATGCGGTTTAGGAGGAGGAAGAACACCAGCGGGCGCTGGATTGAAATCGGACGGTTGGGGTAGAGAGCAGATTTGACTGAAACGAAAATATAAACAACTCAGTAAGAGAACGACCGAGGAGCAGCCCGGCGGCGAGGCAGCGAAGCGCCCGAACCGATTCGAGTGACACTCCTCTTTTTTACCTCCCTCCCTCCCTCCCAAAGTCCAAACCCTAGCCGGCTAGACCTCGCGATCCAATCCACATCTAACCCACCCGTAGAGATTTCGGCGGCCGATGTCTCCGCTGTCGCCGCCGCGGTCTCCACGCCCCCTCTCCTACTAGCAGTCAGCCAGCAACCTCCCTCACAGCCTAAAAATCCACGCCGTAACGACGACTCGAGGGTCGGACGGCAGGCGGCCATGAGCAGCGCGTTCAGCGAGGAGATACTCGCCGACAAGCTCGCCAAGCTCAACAACACGCAGCAGTGCATCGAAAGTATCCTTGATTTGATTTTGTCGCCCAAATCGCTCGAGAGATCTGTTTGGTGATTCTGAAGTTTAGTGTCGAGTTGCAAATTTTCTGCGCTGAATATTCAACTTTCTGTAGAAAGAACGCCCTTTTTTCTTGATTTGTCCTCCTTAGTTCTTGCGCCCATGCTATGTCTGTGTATATCCACTAACTTATTCGAAAGGATATATCCTTGAATGGGAATAAGCACGAAGGGGGCGAGAAGGCATTTTGTGGCTTCTAAAAATTGCAAATTCTTGTGTCCGTTTTCTGCCCTTTTTTTGTTCTTACTTCACGGGAGCTCTCTGGATGTTACTGCTTATGGTAAAGCACTAGAGCCTACTTAAAAACGGTACTCTTTGACCTAATATCTTGATATGTTCAGGAATCAGGAGCATAAATTGGTAGTTTTGTCTGTCTTAATATTTCTTACCATGATCTTGTTGTTGCCTTGACTTTTCCCCTGTATTAGCGCTGTCGCATTGGTGCATTTACCATCGGAAGGATGCAGAGCTAATTGTCCAAACATGGGCCAAGCAGTTCCATAATTCTGGAAATGAACAAAAGGTCCCTTTCCTTTATCTGGCTAATGACATCCTACAGAACAGTAAGCGCAATGGCACCGAGTTTGTAGAAGAATTCTGGAAGGTCCTCCCAACAACACTTAAAGATGTAGCTGAAAAGGGTGACGACCGTGGGAAGAAGACGGTCTCTAGGCTGGTGAGTATATATCTGTACTTATAGTTGGTTAACTCTGGTTGCTATATGTTGTTAGAAGATAATCATAATGTGTTACTTTAAAACTGCACCATTGTGTTCTAGGTTGATATATGGCAAGAAAGGAGAGTTTTTGGTTCACGTGCTGGGGGCATCAAGGATGTGATGCTTGGAACTGCCCCCCTTCCTGTATTAGATATGACCAAAAAGCGCTCTCACAGTTCATCCATCAAGATTGTTAAAAGAGATTCACGTTCTGTAAAACTGGTAAGATTTTCTCCCTGTTTGCTACATTCTATATTTCACCGGTGGATTTTGGGTAGAAACTATTCAAGTTTTGTTGTTGTCTTTTCAGAGACTAGGCGTTGGAGGAACTGCAGAGAGAATTGTATCTGCGTTGCATACTGTTCTCAGTGAACAAGCAGATGAAGATGCTGACCTCGAAAACTGCAAGACATCTATGCGTCATGTTGGAAAGATGGAGAAGGATGTTGACAGTGCCTGTAACAAAGGTACTGTTTGTTAACAGGAGTTCTCCATCTTGGCCGTCTTAGCATGTTTTGTGATGTTATTCTCTCTTTCTCTCTGTAGCTGAGGATCCTCGTCGTGAGACTCTTTGCACAAAATTGAAGGATGAGGAGGCTACCATGAAAAAATGCATCGAAAAGCTCAAAGCAGTTGAAGAAAATAGAGCAGCTGTTGTGTCTGAATTGAAAGAGGCATTGCAGGAACAGGTCAGAATTACTGTTTTATCAGTAATATAGTAATGTATTTTAAGCTTTTTCATGTACATAGGTTGATACTTTGTCCATGGCTTCCAACTTCATCTTGGATCTGTGTAATCTTATTTTTAAGTTATTCAGGAATCGGAGCTGGAGAAGGTCCGCACTCAGTTGCAGGTAATGTTTCCCAAACCTTTGAAGGTTGATACTTGTAGCTTATCTGTAACATCTATGAATAATACCATTTTGATGTTTCTGTTGACAGTTGGCTGAAGCAATGGTAGAAGAAACGGCCAACATGCAACGGAGGCTCAACAATGAGCCAATCATTCCATCTTCCAAGCTAGCATCATCAGTAGAGCCAGGAAATTCACTCTCTAATGGGCAAGTAAAGGGCCAGCAGAAGACAGCTGCTGCTATCCTCGCGGACAAGATTGCATCATCATCAAACTCTCAGCAAATACTCCAATCTGCACTTTCCAAGTTTGCTGCTGAAAATTCATCTGAGATACGCTCAGATAAAAGGATGAAAGTCGAACAATCCTCACAGGTCCCAAGCGTTGCGAATGCTGCTGCCTTCGTACCAATGCCGTCAATGGTCACCACAGCAGCACAGCAGCCCCAGACAATCTTGGTACAGCAAACTCCTGTGCAAGGCCAAGCTTCTGCGCCACAGCCCCAATACAATATCTACCAGGCCCCTCCACAGCACTTTGTCCAGCAGCCTGGAGGTTTAATTATGGGCATGCCATACAGCATGAACACCATGAATCCACCCCCACCTCCACCACCGCCGCAGATGATGAACCTAGCAAGGGCGCAGACACAGCCTCAACCACCTACACAGCAGATGCTTCAGCAGCAAATGCAGATGAATGTTGCGCCCCCGATGCAGTTTACGCTTCAGCAGCCTGGTGCACCACCTTTCAGGCCTTTGCAGCCACCTCCAGGGATGCAATTTTTCCATCACCAATCTCAGTGACATTTTTGGTAGACTGTCCAGCTCCGTTAAACTGTGATAGTGTCCAGTTTAGTATACTGGTAGAGAGAAACTGACTGCTGTAGAAGATATACCATATGGTTGTTCATTCGTGAAGTTGTTGTACATGTAACTTGAGGGAGCAAAGTGCTGTGATATATGAGCCGGTTTCTTGGCTCAATTTTTTGAAGGTCGTAGGTTGATATTGGGGGTCGGAGCTAATAATTATGTGTAGTGCATCGATGAAAGAGATTGCACTGAGGGTTCCTTGTTGATACAGAGTTAATTGATTGGTGGACTTTTTTGTTTCGAAGAACATGCAGCAAGTTTCCATTTGTGTACTGATAAGAGAATTATTTTCTACTAATGAAATTTTGAAGCTGTTGAAAAAGGACTAGTCAGCTTTATGTGCAACTTGAAATACTTCCACTCCCAAAATTTAGCTCATTCTCATACTTCCTGTTCTTCAATGTAGTTTGAACATATTTTTTAGTTGTAAATGAGTAAAACTACACCAGACATCACTAAACTTGCAAGGGAGTGCAGTGAGATCCATGAACCTAAGAACTACATATTTACATCCATTAATTTGTATACATAGGTCAAGAAAGGTTGAACCTACTCTTACTAATTGGGATGGCATGCCACTTGGCTCAATCTAAATCAAATTTGACCATATGGTCGCCTTTCTAAATTGGTGGAGCAAATTTTTTTTCTTGGAGTCACTGAACAAATTTACAAGTTTCTAACCGATCACTATCAATATGATTACCAGGTTGCGTCTTAAATAAGATCAAAATACAAAACGATCATCAGCGAATAAGGTTGCGCTATAAAAATACTTTTGTCCGTCAGGTAAGTTTTATCTGTCATTGCAGTTTTCAATTTTCTTCCTCCTCTCGCGTGGGCCATGGGCAGATTTTGATTTTCCTTGAATGCCCTCTTCTGGTCGAGCTATGCAATTTCGCTTATGCACATAATTCCACCAATTTAAATAGTACCATCTTACTTCTTTACACATTATTCCACCAATTTAAATAGGGAAACACTTCCCCGCAGACATCTGACAAGAGCCAACCGTCAAACCAACGGATAGAAGTCGATGCATTTTTCTTCTCACGACCGAGATTCATTCCAAAATCTGTCGTTTTGTTCCAAAACTGCTCAATATTCTAGCCACGTCTTCACCCATAACGCGTCCGCATTAATGGTACCTTCCCCAAACCCACCCTCCCCTCGTTCCCATCCCCACCATCTCCTTCCGAAAACCTCCACCCCGAGCTCGCATCTCACCTCGCCGCCCCGCATCCATCCCGACTTAGCTTTAACCACTGCAGCTGTCAACCCAAAACTTCACACCCATTACCGCCGTGGCCGACAATGGTGATGAGCAATTGTTGATTCCCCACAACGCTACGACCATGATCCGCCAATATGTATTTCTCCATGATACCTTGGTTGTGATCTTCGAGGCGCATCGATGAAAGAGATGGCACTGAGCTAATAGTGTGTGTGATTCCTTTTTGATACTGAATTAATTGATTTGTGGAGTTTTTTTGTTGGAAAATGCTATCCTTCAGCCGGCTAATGCCCGCTTACGTAGCCGTCAGATCAATCATGATCAAGTAGCCACGTTGGCCACAAGCCAGTCCCTCGCGACCAGTCTTTCTCTTGCAATAAGGGTCTTGTTTCAGTAGATTTCCTCAACACAAGACTGGTTTGAGAAAGAAAGAAAAAACAATTAGGAGGTGAATTATTTTTTCTGCAATTAGGGTCTCGTTTCGAAAGATTTCTACAACATATCTTTTGTTTCAGAAAGAAAAGAAATGTTTTGGTCGTAAAGGTTTTTTTTTCTTCTGCAACAGGGGTCTTGTTTCAGAAACATAGCCCGAGTTGCAACGCCGGAGGAGCGCCCGACGTTAAAGAGTGAGTGGCCAGACATTGCAACATGAGGCATGTTTCAGAAACATAGCTCCGTTTGCAGAAAACGCCGAAGAAGCGCCGGGCGTGAGAGGTTGTCGCTGTCGTGCTGGATTGGAGCTAGCAGCTGCTTGCGAGGCTGAGACGGAGGAGGAACAGCAGCTCCGACGAGCACGGCAAGGACTAGTTCCCCCTGCGCGCCGGCAACAGCGATTTTGCGGTGGTGGGGGCTGGCGCCGTGCTGGGCACAGCTGTGTCAGGACGGCGGACATGGGAATCTGTTTCCGAAACTGAGCGATTGTTGCAGGAACTAAGGAGATGGTCATGCACACGCGGTGGTTAGATCCGACTGCTGTCAGAGCGCTGATCCAACAGAGCTCCATGTGGCGGATGTTTCTAATATCCGCCGGTGGACGCGTAGCTGCTCCCTTTTTTGTTTTGAACAAAATGCAGCAAGTTTTCATTTGTTTAACTGACAAGATAATTATTTTCTACTAATGAAACTTCAAAGCTGTTGGAAAAGGACTAGTGAGCTATATATGCAACTTGAAATACTTCCACTCACAAAATTTAGGTCATTTTGTTACTTCCCATGTTCTTCAATGTGGTTTGAACGTATTTTTAGTTGTAAAAGAGTAAAACTTCACAAGACACCACTAAACTTGCATGGAGTGCATTGAGATCCATGAACCTAAGAACCGCATATTTAGATCCATTAGCTTGTATACATAGGACAAGAAAGGTTGAGCCTACTCAATTACTAATTGAGATGGCATGCACCTTAGATCAATCTAAATCAAATTTTTCCTTGGAAGGAAGTTCTTTGTGTCATTGGACAAATTTTAACGAATTTCTTCAATGTGGTTTGTGAGTTTGATCCCCAACACAATCAAGAAATTGGTAGAATTTCTACAAACCTTCTTTAGAATCAAGAAATAAAGGGTGAAATGCGGGTCTCATTCATCCTAGACGAACCATGGAATTAACTCCTCAAATTGTGCTCGTGGCTGCACAATGAAAAAGAGAAAGATCCGATATATGATTTGGGTTTGGTTAGTATGAGCGTGGCAGAGGCATAAAAGGAAGGAGAGAAAATGAGCCTCGTGATGGGCTTAATAACGCAAAGGAATTAACATATAAGGAGGTGAGAGGGGCTAAAACGCATTTAACGGATTTCAGCGCAAATTCCAAATATTCTCTTTACAGATGGAGGAACTATGATTTCCTGTATATAATCAAACTATAACGGGGGCATGACCATCTCTCGCACGCGCGCTCACTTTTTGGTAGCCCTGTTTTGGAAAGTGGCCAGCAACTCTCTTAAGGATTAGGTGGATTAGGAGCGATTAGTGTAGATTTGGGTGGGTCTGAAGCCCTCATGCCTTACCCAGCCTTCGCGTGTACGTGCACAAAATCATCCATCTTACCACACATGCTAGGCCCCGGCAACAAATCATGTGGGTTGAGCGCTCCATGTAGATCGATTTATTTGTTGGAGCGGCCGAGTGCAAAGGAGTATTTTTAGTATGATACTTTTGTTGCAGAACATGTATTAATAACTATGAAAAACACTTTCGCTCAACTGGTTGATATGGCGCATGCGTTGACAACCACGGTGACCGTTCGATCAAAATCTAATTCGACGACCCGCAACAACCCCGACCCAAGGCCAGGTTTGCAACACCACTCTTATTGCAAACCATTCAAGTGTAGTGGTCAGTCTTTTGAAGAACAATTAGGGCTAGGGAGGTGGTTGTGGCTGCATCTGTGTGGCTGCGACGCAACTCCACGGCCTGCAGCGGCAAATGGATTTTGCAGCGACGACGACCAACGCAGATCTCTGTGGTGATGACGACGAAGACACCGGTCCCCGCCGGTGAAGACCTCCCCAACTCTATTTGCAAGCAGCAGTTAAGGGATTTTATTCTACAACAGAGGTCGTGTTTTAGAAGGAAAAAAGGTTTCGGGGTGATTGCAACAAGCCTCTTGTTGCAATAGGTTGAGTGCAACACTATCCTTGTTGCAAAGGTTGGCGCTGCTCTGACGAAGCGGGGCAACAACGAAGGTTTTTTTCTACAACAAGGGTCTCCTTTCAGAAGGAAAAGAAGCGATTAAGGGATGTTTGCAACAGGGGTCTCTTTCCATGATGCAGAGGCTGATCCTCACAAGGCATGACGGTCAATCAGTTTGTTATTATGAGTTCCATCCAATGGTCGGCGAGGCGGTTGATCTTTTCAAATCATCTCCCGGATGACGCATAGCGCTTCCAAAAGAATATTAGTCGTCAGTGAAAGGGACCCGCAGTTTGATTTTCTTTCTTTCGAACATTTTCCTTGAACTTTGGCTACACGCAGCTCATTAAACGCTCAATGCATCTGGGTAGAGGGAGTACCAAAAGTATCATATATGTATGGGACAGGGCAAGTGATCCGGCTCCCGAGCTCACCTGCTCCCTTGCATGAACAATTAAAAAATAAAAAATACTAGAAAATTTCAAAACATCTGAATTTTTTTAGCATGAAAGATGTTCAAGTGCGTGATGTTATGTCAAATTTGGTGGTGTTTAGAGTAGTTTTCAACAAAAGAAAAGCAAAATTGTGGTCTCTGCGAAACTTTACTGTCCAAACGATGAAATTTTGCATGGACATCACACATTTGAGTACCTTGGATGATAAAACATTTTATATTTTTTAAAATCTTTTTTGAATTTACTGTTCAAGCAGATGAGCCCAGGCTCATAAATGAATATTCGATACGTACCATGGTTTCTTAATACATGGCTGATATGCATTCAGGGAATAGTACTCGACTCTATGGAAGGCAGCATAAACTGAATGATCAATTACTCAATACAAAGTCTTTCGATTCGGTAGTCGAATAAGTTAAGTAGCAGGCAGCGTGTTCAAGGCCAAAATGTTCTAGTACTATTATTAGTATCACCACAACCCTATCTAGAATAAGTTCGCACGGCTCATCATACATGCCGTGTAAACCGATTCCGACATAAATAAAAAGGAACAAGCAGAGAGCTTGGGATAGCACCCGCGTACGCACTTGACATCGACCCTGATGGATTCCCACGATGCGGATTCTCACTTCTGCTGGCCAGCCTCGACGGGTTCCACCACCTCGGCTTCAAGCGGCTCAGGTTCAGAGCTACTAGGTGCAGCAGGCTGCTGGCTTGGCTGGGCAGGTTGGGGCTGCGACGCCCACTTGCCCGCCATAGCTGTGCTCATCATGTCATAGATCTTCCCGCTCAGGTCAGTTGGGTTATCAGGCTGCAACATCATAACATGGGCATTATTATTTTTATTTTGAGAAACGCACACCCTGCCCATAACAATAATTATGTGAAACAAAAGGCAAGGTTCAAAAGAAAACATGCAGTATGTTTCCTTGACTGTGGTATGAGATATACTCCCTCGGTTCCTAAAATAAGTCTTATATTTAGGAACGGAGGGAATAGATGACAAGGCATATGGGTGTACTCACCGTGAAACCGCTAGAAATCATTGAAGTTTCAAAGAGGATGTCGATTGCCTTTAGAGCTTCTGGGTCATCAGGGTTGATTCTGCACGCAGCCTGCGTTGCCAAGAACTAATCATTACAACGAACAGTGTATAGGGATCCTCTAATCAGAGATCTACCATTGAAGATTAGCTACCAGCATCCAACATATTTAATTCGTAGCAGAGTACAAGGGTTGCGTAGGCCTCTAGATCAACAGAGACAATGTGAAAGGAAATCATAAAAAAATGAACACTTACATTCAATCGCTTGATTATCTCATGCTCTGGATTTATTTCAAATACTTTCCTGGAACGCATGAAATCCAGAGAAGACGTATCACCTATAGACTGCGCCCTCATTAACCTGAGGAACAATATCAAGATATTAATGACAACTTTGTATAGCGAGTTAACCACTGAGGAAATAAGTGAAATAGAGCCCAACCTTTCCATATTGGCTGACCAACCAAACTTGGCTGCAACTAGAACACATGGTGATGAGCTGAGACGGTTGGATACATCAACTCGAGCAACCCTCTCACCCAAACGTTTCTTGATCCAGTCACAGGTTTGACTGTATTCCTGCTTCATTTCCTTTTCTCTTTCCTCATTCTTATCACCTAGGTTATATTTGCAGGCCACAATCAGAAACTAGGAGCACAGAACTACGATAAATGAATATTGTGCTCCCAATTCTGCAAAGCAATATGGAGCCTAAAATAGAAAAGGTGCCTGATAAAAGAGAACATTTTAGCTGACAATAGGCGACATCTAGTTCGCTTCACGCTTTGTCAATTATTAATGAGAAAGGTAAACTGATAAACCATGGCAATTAGTATATACGGTGAAGGGAGAAGTTCCTCATGCTCTGCAACTTCTATTCAAAATTCAACTCATCAAAAGATAAAAACATGCCTGGTACACGCAAACACTTAGCTGATTGTATAAAATCAATCTCTACTTGGTGACATCTAATTCACTTTACTTTTTGTGTTGAGCGGTCAATGACTAGAAGAGTTTCCTACAGTCTTTTAAATTATAAAGAAAAAAAAGAGTCTTACAAATTCTATTTTCTACAGCATATACACATTGGTAGGCCATTGGCCAGACCAAGAAGGATAATTCACTTTACATTAATATATACTAAGCTCCACAACTTCTGTTTTCAAAATTCAATTTAGTAAGCAGTAAAAGGATGTTAAGAAACTATGTTCTTATATTTACATGCATACCTAGGTCCAGGTCTTCCTTGCTAATATCCACGAAACTCTTATCCTTGTAGGAGTTCAGGTTTGTGAGAGACACTTCATCCATAGGGTCAATCAAAAGTAAAACCTACAAAATAAAGCACATAATAGTAAGGTTAAAACTGGCATAGAATAATTGACTTTTCTGGTAAGAAAAATAACTCTTCTCTCTTCTGCAATATAAGCAGACTAGAAGAATCATTCATTAGAGCAATGTCGTAATGTTTCACGGCATGATGCAAAAAATACACCTGTCCCACCAGGCATTAAGCATGTTTGTCTGAATAGCAAGTGAAAATATAAGAGGCCTCAACTCATGAAAAGCATGTTTGTTCAAATAGTGGACAAAAATATGTGACGTCTTAGCCAACTATCAAGGCAAAGTTTGACAGGAAAGATGCATCCCAGGACATGAGACCCAGAGGGAACATTTAAATAAAGACATAAACGAAGTTATCATCTACTCCCTCCGTTCCTAAATATAAACCTTTTTAGAGATTCCAATATGGACTACACACGGAGCAAAATGAGTGAATGTACACTCTAAAAAATCTCTATATACATCCATATTGGAATCTCTAAAAAGTCTTATATTTAGAAAACAATTTAGTATTTGTAGAAGCAATGGTCTATCATCGGTAGTTCAGTACATACCTCATAACCCATTTCATTGAGCTTCTCTAAGAAAGGAGCATTTTTGGCACTGCTCAAACTATCTCCAGCAATGTAATAAATGGCCTTCTGCTCTGGTTTCATACTCTCCACATATTCATCCAAGCTAATTAATTCCTCATTGCTTTGAGAAGAAAAGAAACGGAGCAAAGGAGCAATTCTCTTGTGATTTTCCTTGTCTTCCATGCAACCGAGCTTCAAAAATTTTCCATAGTTCTCCCAAAATGCTTCATAGTCCTACAGTAAGCCTTCAGATGAGAATGCAAATAGAAAGACCAAGAAACCATGCTACGAAGGAAATGAAAGCGCCTACATCTCTGTTTTCACTACAAGAAATGCCAAGTATCATATCAAAGGCCTTCCGCACCAATCTCTTTCTCATTATACGCACCTATACAAAAATAGAAACACAGGATAAATCAAAATTCGGGAGCTCAGTATTGAAATGCACAAAAAAAGTAGAAATACCCCCACAAAGAACTTACAATTCGACTCTCTTGAAGGATCTCACGAGAAACATTTAGTGGAAGGTCATTTGAGTCAACAACACCCTTCACAAAGCTCAGGTATCTTGGGAACTGGTGAGTCACAAATCTCAGTTATCAAATTGAAAAGTTAAAAGTTTTACAAAGAACCATGAAGAGACAGCCAAGCAAGTATCAAGCATACCAGTTCTCCATCGAAGTCATCTGATATGAACACCCGCTTGACATAAAGCCTGATATTTTTAGTCTTCCTATCAGTTATGTCCTCTTTCTTTGTAGCAGGCACATACAGAATTGACCTGAATTCTACTTCACCCTGCATCAAATTTGATCAAGAACAGTTTACTTGAATGTGAGTTGTGAAGATCCTTATCAGGCTAGTTCACCCTGCATCACATTACCAATCACACTACCATTTTCACGAGTTTATAATTGCCTATCGGAAGACTATGTTACAGAAATAGCAGTGCAACTATAATGTCAAATAACATCCATGTGGGTAGCTGAATTTTCGCAATTACATGCTACAAAATTATGACCTTTTTCTATATATTTTTTGGCATATCTCTTTCAACAAAGACATGGTTCATAGATGAATACTTCTGCAATGTGGTTGGTTTGCAATTGGAGTATGTAAAAAATGAAAAAATTTAAGTAGCATTTGTTGATCAACTGTGTATTATTTAGATTGCACATATTATCTAGGCAAAAGCAATTGCAGATATCATGTGATATACCAACCATGTGTTGAATTAACAAAAGCAACAGAAAGGCAAAGGAATCTACCTCTGTAGTGAAGTGTGAGGAGGCCAAGGGATCCAAATACTCGTTGAAGGTCTTCTTGTAAAATTCATTGTACTCCTCAGTTGATACCTCCTTAGGAGTCCGAAGCTGGCAACAACACAACAACGGGAATAATTTCAGGCTCTCTCAGAAGAAAAATTGGAAGTGAAAAAACGTAGTTATCATTTATCAACAAGACAAGCAGCACAATAAACAGTCCCAAAGTTCTCACCCAAATAGGTTGTGTTTCATTCGTAAGCTCCCAGTCCCAATACTTCTCCACAACGGTTTTTGTCTTTTTCTTAACCTGCTAACATCGCAATATTAGAAATTATCAACATGTAAGAATGAAGCACAATTTGGGCAACTGAATATGGCTCAAAGGAAAGCAGTGCAAAATGACTTTTTTTTACGGTTTATTACAATGTTACCTCTTTTTTGGGTTCACCATCACCTTCTGTTTTAACTTCAGCAGGATCCTCGTCAACCTCAACCTAGAAAATCAATGAATGTCTTGCATAAGCAAGGTTCCACTTTAATAACCACAGGGAGCTAGAAGTATTAGTCACCTCTTTTGTGAAGCCCTTCTCTTGCCAAGTGTAAATTGGGAAGGAAACAAACTGAGAGTAATTCTTCAGAAGTTTTTGGATCCTCTCAGGGTGAGCAAAACCCTTGTCATCACGCTGCATAGTACATATTTCAAATGGGGCGCACAGTAAAAATTTAAATTGTAAAATAAAAGCAAAGGCTTTGTTGTTGTTGTTGTAAAATAAAAGCAAACAGACCTTCAGGTAAAGTGTAAGACAAGTTCCCCTAGGAATGAGCTTCTCTGGATCTTTCTCTTCTCGAATGGTGTAGGAATTAGATTCTGCTTCTGCTTCCCAAACATATTGTTTTTCTGATTTTGGGCTCTTTGTTGACACAGCAACCTAATACACAGAGTAGCAGAAAAATACAGGAAAAGATGTTCAGCAAAAGAAAAAGAAACACTATCTCACAACCAGAGTGTTAAATACAACCATGATAACATAACACAGTACCTTGTCTGAAACAAGAAATGCTGAATAGAAACCAACACCAAATTGGCCAATCAAGTTGCTATCAACATTAGCTTCCTGGCTCTCCTGTTATACAATAAGCATAAGTCATAAATATAAAAGGATTTGGAAGATAGACAAGAGGAGAATGGGATCTGCAATTAGATCACACCTTTAATGTCTTCAGGAATTTGGCAGTTCCACTGCTTGCGATAGTTCCAAGAGAATCAACAAGTTCTTGCCTCGTCATACCAATCCCAGAATCACTGGAAAGAAAGAGCAGGTCATGATGCAAATCATTTCCCAATAAGAAAATATACAGCTGGTCACCAGCAAGTAACATGTGCTTACATAATCGTTATTATTCCATTGTCCTTGTCTGTTTGGATGCGAATGTCAAGTTCAGGGCCATCCTTAAGAAGATCAGGATCAGTGACACTCAGATAGCGCAATTTGTCAAGTGCATCACTTGCGTTGCTGCAGGTACAAGTAAGAAAAGGAAGGCGAAATTAGGCTGAGCAACTAGACTAAAGTTTTGTGGCACTCATTAAGCCCTGATTGGGACAAACAATTGCCAAAATGAAGTTAATGCAATATCATGGCGAGGAACAAGTGTCAATAAACACAACAAATAAAGAGTGAATTTGGAGATAACTACTGCTATTTTAAAAAATAACAATATATGTTCTGAATTGTTGCCCACCTGACCAGCTCCCGGAGAAACACTTCCTTGTTGCTATACAAGCTGTGCACAATCAAATCCATGAGCCTATTGACCTGCCGAGCACAAATTGTTCCCCATCATATTCGTGATACGAACATTGGTAAAGATTAGCACGAATCCATACAAAAAGAAAATCATAGGTACCTCAGCCTGATACTCGAACTTCTCGGCAGGTGGCGCGTCAGATGAATCAACTGCTGCAGCACTCGATTCATACCGTCTCCCAACAAGGGCACTCTCCCTCAGCTTGAGGGACGACAAGCTTTCAGCTCCATTAAGCTTGGGAGCCCCAAGCACAGAGAGCAACCTCTTCCCTCCAAGCCGAGAGAGACCAGGGTCTGGGTTTGTCACCTGAAATTGAGACGGCACGGCAAATATCACAAAGCCGCTAGCGTTGTAGAGTAATGCACCAATAAATCATCCGAAGAAGAAAATCACATCAGACCTAGCAATTGCACATTTCTTCTCGGAATAAAATACTATCAGCAATCGGTACACAAATGACATACTGAACAGGAAATCAGATCAACGCCAAACCTCAACTCACTCACAAACACAAATTAATACATAACCCATCAATTAATCAAAACACAGCCCCCAATTTGGGGGCAATGACTAATTCGCAACACATAATGTAAAAACACGCACCGATTCAAGCTCACCGCGAGCTCCTACTTTGCAATCAACCAAACAGGAAACAGCGGAGTACACTACGTACCATACAGTCAATCAATGTCACATACGTACCGAACGCGGCGGGGCCGAGGGGGAGAGGGAGGGGGAGGAGGAGGCGGCGGCGGCGGCGGCGGCGTCTCCGGAGACCGCGAAGGCGGCGGCGTGGCGGCGGGCGGCGGCGCCGGCGCAGAGGGATCGCCTCGAGGCCCCGAGCATCTCCGCTGCGCTCTGCTGGTTCTCCTCCCAGGCGAGGGCGAGAGATGTGGGCTGGAGGCGCGCTTGCGCAGGTGGGCTGACCGAGGAAAACGACGGTGCGAGGGTTTTGGAAGAGGGGTTGGGTAGGGTTTTGTGGGCAACCAGAGGCAGAGGGGATGAGGCGTATAAATGGGGTGCGCCTTGCGGATCAAGAAGGAGGGAGTGCGCTTCGCTGGCACCGTGGTCCCGGGCTGTCGGTGAGAGAGTGGGGAAGGGGGCTTGGGTTTGCTCGGTGGTGTTAGCGTTTTGGGAGAAGGTTCTGGAGCAGGGGCCCGGAGTAATGCCATGTGCACCGGTGTGGATAGTCTGTGTATCATACAAGGAGGTTGACATGTGGGGCCAGTGGGTGCATGGTTGTGGGTGGTCCACGACCAGGTGGGCACTTTGCTTTGCCGCGTCCGTTCTCCGTGCAGAAATTTCCAGCCTCCCGAGATGGTCCACCTGTTTCTGACCTGCTACGCCAATTAACTCTGGTCACACCGAGGAGGAATTTAGCAGTAATATCACACACTCTAATACAACTTTGTTTATGTGTTACATATTTAATAAAGAGAGAGGTGCTTGTGGTAACTAGCTAAGTTACTGGAACATTACACACTCCAAAAACAATGAGTCTATAACATAAGGCTGGTCATAGTGGGGAGTAACTTAGACTAGTAACATACATATGTTACTAGTCTATGTTACTACCTTCATAGTGGGTAGTGTCATAGGTGTGGTAACATAGTTGCCTTCATTTATTACTTTGTAGACTCATTATGCATTGGAAACCGCTATGTGATGGTAACATATTATGTTACTCTATTTGCCTCTCTCCTCATTAACTACTTGCCACATCATCATTTTTGCTTATGTGGCATCTATGTTACTACCTATGTTACTCCCACTATGACCAGCCTAATAAATACATTGTTGCATGACACTACATAGATGTTCCTACCCACTGTGAAGGTAGTAACATAGTCTAGGGAAGTGTGTAAGTTACTAGACTATGTTCTTGCCCATTGTGACCAGCCTCACAAGGCTAGGCCTACAACCAAACGCTTTCTTTTTACATCAGCCTGGCCAGGCATGAAATTTCTAGCATCGACGTCCACACCAGGCACCCGTGAAACTCCAGGCATGAGGGTGAGGACGTGAACCAAACTAGCCCTTGAACACCGTTGACAAGAGGGTTCCAGAAACGTGAATGGTTGAGATGGTTAGGTGGACAGTGGTATCCCCAATCCATCAGAGTTCAAATCCTGGTGCTCGCATTATTCCTGGATTTATTTCAGGATTTCCGGCGATGCGCTTTCAGTGGGAGGAGACGTTCCCGTCGACGACGAGGCGCCTACGGCGACTTCGTAAATCTCAAGATGATATTCCGGCTCAGTCTCTCGGAGGTGCTCATAGGGGTATGGTGTGTGTGTGTGCGTTCATAGGGATGAGTGTATGCGCGTGTATATGAGCACTTATGTCTGTACTGATGCTCAAAAAAAAGAGGGTTCTAAAAACCAGGGTTGCCATGAGGGCGGGGCTTGCATACTCCCTCCCTCGTGCTCTCAACCTTGCTCCTACAACACATTCTACATCCAACGGGCTCTTCAATTTTGTTTCCACCTTTCTTTTCTTTCGATCTCCACTACTTGGCAAACTCATGTGAAAGGGGAAAGAAGGAAATATGTATGAAGGAGAGAAGGAAATACCGGGGTGTCTAGTTTTCTTTGATTAAAGAAATATACGCGAAAAATTTGTTGGATGTAAAATGTATGGTAGAAAGCATGGAAGGGACGAGGGAGGGGGCATGCAAACTCCATCTTGTTTAGCCGTTTAATTCTTAAATAATTTGAGGCAAAAGACAGTTTTATTTTGATGTAATAAAGTTGCAGCCTACTGGTACAAACTTAGAAGTGTCATCTCAAACATAGAGCAACCAACAAGCGGTGCTACCTCCAGAACGATCGATATTAGCTTGACTATCAGTTATCATATTTTGATCACCGGCTAACTTGCTAGGAGATGCATGATCTCAGCCAGGTGTCAAAAAGCAGATCGATCGAGAGAGTCGTATGTCAAAGCAACAAATGACAGAAGCATGGGTCGAGAGAGTCGTTTTTCTTTCGATGAAAGGGTCAATCCTTCCGAATTTCTTCCCAAAGTTTAGAAGCATGCGGCCATGTGATAAGGGCGTGATACGAAACCCCAATCTCCAACCCACATATTTGAAAAATGGTGCTTGCACTGATTGGTGGCCAACGCACCCATGATTGTTTTCCAAGCCATAGCTCTTTATGTGGCACCTTGGCTTGCAGGATCAAATTCCAAAAAGGTTGATCTCCACTTGGATAAAAGCTACTTGCTTCAGGGGAAATGATGTGCATGTTCTTCCATAGCCAACTATGTGCTTTTTACCGGGAACCATACAATGAAATCCTTTTGGAGCATATACTACGTATGAATTTTTCAGCACCGCCTGAACATCAATAGAATGGAATCTTAGTTGACAAAATCAACCCTCCATGCTCCATTTTCATCTAAGAAATCAAAGCCCTGATTTATGTGGCAGCGTGCTTTCAAAGAGAATGTGCACAAGGAATGGCTTCTTGAAATCAACGAATCTCTCCATACTCTGGTCGAGCGGCCATTGTTGACCCGCCAAAGCATACCATGTTTCACCAGTTTGAATCCATGTTCAATATTGTGCCACACTACTGATGTGTTCCCCAGTAAAAATAGTATCCACCAGATTTCCAAAGAGGTAGTATTTTGCCCGAAGGAGAGCATCGACGTCCACACCAGGCACCCGTGAAACTCCAGGCATGAGGGTGAGGACGTGAACCAAACTAGCCCTTGAACACCGTTGACAAGAGGGTTCCAGAAACGTGAATGGTTGAGATGGTTAGGTGGACAGTGGTATCCCCAATCCATCAGAGTTCAAATCCTGGTGCTCGCATTATTCCTGGATTTATTTCAGGATTTCCGGCGATGCGCTTTTAGTGGGAGGAGACGTTCCCGTCGACGACGAGGCGCCTACGGCGACTTCGTAAATCTCAAGATGATATTCCGGCTCAGTCTCTCGGAGGTGCTCATAGGGGTATGGTGTGCGTGTGTGCGTTCATAGGGATGAGTGTATGCGCGTGTATATGAGCACTTATGTCTGTACTGATGCTAAAAAAAAGAGGGTTCTAAAAACCAGGGTTGCCATGAGGGAGGGGCTTGCATACTCCCTCCCTCGTGCTCTCAACCTTGCTCCTACAACACATTCTACATCCAACGGGCTCTTCAATTTTGTTTCCGCCTTTCTTTTCTTTCGATCTCCACTACTTGGCAAACTCATGCGAAAGGGGAAAGAAGGAAATATGTGTGAAGGAGAGAAGGAAATACCGGGGTGTCTAGTTTTCTTTGATTAAAGAAATATACGCGAAAAATTTGTTGGATGTAAAATGTATGGTAGAAAGCATGGAAGGGACGAGGGAGGGGGCATGCAAACTCCATCTTGTTTAGCCAGTTTAATTCTTAAAAAATTGAGGCAAAAGACAGTTTTATTTTGATGTAATAAAGTTGCAGCCTACTAGTACAAACTTAGAAGTGTCATCTCAAACATAGAGCAACCAACAAGCGGTGCTACCTCCAGAACGATCGATATTAGCTTGACTATCAGTTATCATATTTTGATCACCGGCTAACTTGCTAGGAGATGCATGATCTCAGCCAGGTGTCAAAAAGCAGATCGATCGAGAGAGTCGTATGTCAAAGCAACAAATGACAGAAGCATGGGTCGAGAGAGTCGTTTTTCTTTCGATGAAAGGGCCAATCCTTCCGAATTTCTTCCCAAAGTTTAGAAGCATGCGGCCATGTGATAAGGGCGTGATACGAAACCCCAATCTCCAACCCACATATTTGAAAAATGGTGCTTGCACTGATTGGTGGCCAACGCACCCATGATTGTTTTCCAAGCCATAGCTCTTTATGTGGCACCTTGGCTTGCAGGATCAAATTCCAAAAAGATTGATCTCCACTTGGATAAAAGCTACTTGCTTCAGGGGAAATGATGTGCATGTTCTTCCATAGCCAACTATGTGCTTTTTACCGGGAACCATACAATGAAATCCTTTTGGAGCATATACTACGTATGAATTTTTCAGCACCGCCTGAACATCAATAGAATGGAATCTTAGTTGACAAAATCAACCCTCCATGCTCCATTTTCATCTAAGAAATCAAAGCCCTGATTTATGTGGCAGCGTGCTTTCAAAGAGAATGTGCACAAGGAATGGCTTCTTGAAATCAACGAATCTCTCCATACTCTGGTCGAGCGGCCATTGTTGACCCGCCAAAGCATACCATGTTTCACCAGTTTGAATCCATGTTCAATATTGTGCCACACTACTGATGTGTTCCCCAGTAAAAATAGTATCCACCAGATTTCCAAAGAGGTAGTATTTTGCCCGAAGGAGCCTTGCCATGAGACTATTGGGATTCTCAATTAATATCCAAGCTTGCTTAGCCATGAGGGTGTTGGAAATATGCCCTAGAGGCAATAATAAAGTTATTATTATCATATTTCCTTGCTCTTAATAAATTTTTATTATCCATGCTAGAATTGTATTGACCGAAAGCTTAAACACATGTCTGGATATATAAACAGACACGGTGTCCCTGGTGAGCCTCTACTAGACTAGCTCGTTGATTAAAGATGGTTAAGGTTTCCTGACCATAGACATTACTTGTCTTTTAATAATGGGATCACATCATTAGGAGAATGATGTGATGGACAGACCCAATCGTAAGCTTAGCATCTAATCATATCACTTAGTTTAATTGCTACAACTTTCTTCATGTCAAGTATCTGCTCCTTAGACCATGAGATCATGCCACTCCCTAATACCGGAAGAATACCTTGTGCATATCAAAGTCACTTCGTAACTGGGTGATGCTACTTCTTGAGCTTGCATTGGTTTTCCCTTGAAGAGGAAAGGGTGATGCAGCAAAGTAGAGATAAGTATTTCCCTCAGTTAAGAACCAAGGTATCAATCCAGTAGGAGAAGAAAGCGCAAATCACCAATACCTGCACAAACAATCAAACATTTGCGCCCAACGCGATAAAGGGGTTGTCAATCCCTTCACGGTCACTTGCAAAGGTGAGATTTGATAGAGATGAATAAAATTAAACAAAAGATAACTAAATATTTTCGTGTTTTTTTGGTTTATAGATCTAAAAATAAAAAATTGCAAAATAATAGATCGGAAACTAATATGATTGAAAATAGACCCGGGGGCATAGGTTTCACTAGAGGTTTCTCTCTTGAAGGCAAATAATACAGTGGGTGAACAAATTACTGTTGAGCAATTGATAGAAAAGCGCAAAGTTATAACAATATCCAAGGCAATGTTTATGTAATATAGGCATCACGTCTGTGTCAAGTAGACCGACTCCTGCCTGCATCTACTACTATTACTGCACACATCGGCCGACTCCTGCCTGCATCTAGAGTATTAAGTTCATGAATAACAGAGTAACGCTTTAAGTAAGATGACATGATGTAGAGGAATAACTCAAGCAGTATGATGTAAACCCCATCTTTGTATCCTCGATGGCAACGATACAATATGTGTCTCGCTACCCATAATTTGTCACTGGGTGAGGACACCGCAAGATTGAACCCAAAGCTAAGCACTTCTCTCATTGCAAGAAAAACCAATCTAGTCGGCCAAACTAAACCGATAGTTCGAAGAGAATTACAAACATATCACATCATGCATATAAGAATTCAGAGAAGATTCAAATAATATTCATATATAATCTGACCATAAATCAACAATTCATCGGATCTCGACAAACACACCACAAAAGAAGATTGCATCGGATAGATCTCAAAGAACATTGAGGAGAACATGGTATTGAGAATCAAAGAGAGAGAAGAAGCCATCTAGCTACTAGCTATGGACCCGTAGGTCTGAGGTAAACTACTCACGCTTCATCGGAAGGGCAATGGAGTTGATGTAGATGTCCTCCGTGATCGAATCCCCCTCCGACAGGATGCCGGAAAAGGCCCCAAGATGGGATCTCACGGGAACAGAAGGTTGCGACGGTGGAAAAGTGTTTCCGTGGATGCTTCTGGTGTTTCTAGAATATATGTGAATATATAGGGCCAAGGGCTAGGTCAGAGGAATCCCGAGGGGGTGGCAAGGTAACCCCCCCTAGGGCGCGCCCTCCACCCTTGCCGCCGCCTCATGGCTCTTCTGACTTGCACTCCAAGTCTCCTGGGTGTCTTTTGGTCCAAGAAAAATCATCGCAAAAAATTTATTCTGTTTGGACTCCGTTTGATATTCCTTTTCTGCGAAGCTCAAAAACAAGGAAAAACAGAAAGTGGCACTTGGCTCTAGGTTAATAGGTTAGTCCCCAAAATAATATAGAATAGCATATTACTGTATATAAAACATCCAAAATAGATGATATAATAGCATGGGACAATAAAAATTTATAGATACGTTGGAGACGTATCAAGCATCCCCAAGCTTAATTCTTGCTCGTCCTCGAGTAGGTAAATGATAAAAATAGAAAAATTTGATGTGGAATACTACCTAACATATTTATCCATGTAATTTTCTTTATTGTGGCATGAATGTTCAGATCCATAAGATTCAAAAACAAAAGTTTAATACTGACATAAAAACAATAATACTTCAAGCATAAACAAGGCAATTATGTCTTCTCAAAATAACATGGCCAAAGAAAGTTATCCCTACAAAATCATATAGTCTCGCTATGCTCTATCTTCATCACACAAAGTATTAAATCATGCACAACCCCGATGACAAGCCAAGCAATTGTTTCATACTTTTGATGTTCTCAAACTTTTTCAACTGTATGCAATACATGAGCGTGATCCATGGACATGGCACTATAGGTCGAATAGAATATGGTGGTTGTGGAGAAGACAAAAAGGAAGGAGATAGTCTCACATCAACTAGGCGTATCAACGGGCTATGGAGATGCCCATCAATAGATATCAATATGAGTGGGTAGGGATTGCCATGCAACGGATGCACTAGAGCTATAAGTGTATGAAAACTCAAAAAGAAACTAAGTGGGTATTTATCCAACTTGCTTTCTCACGAAGACCTGGGGCAATTTGAGGAAGCCCATAATTGGAATATACAAGCCAAGTTCTATAATGAAAAATTCGCACTAGTATATGAAAGTGACAACATAGGAGATTCTCTATCATGAAGATCATGGTGCTACTTTGAAGCACAAGTGTGGAAAAAGGATAGTAACATTGCCCCTTCTCTCTTTTCTTTTTTTGTGTGGGCTTCTTTGGCCTCTTTTATTTTTTTGTAAAGTCCGAAGACTCATCCCAACTTGTGAGGGAATCATAGCTTCCATCATCCTTTCCTCACATGGGACAATGCTCTAATAATGATGATCATCACACTTTTATTTACTTACAACTCAAGAATTACAACTCGATACTTAGAACAAAATATGACTCTATATGAATGCCTCCGGCGGTGTACTGGGATGTGCAATGGCTATGGAAATACCATAATAGGTAGGTATGGTGGCTTTTTGAGGAAGGTATATGGTTGGTGCAAGGTACCGGCGAAAGTTGCATGATACTAGAAGCAATGGTGGAAGGGTGAGAGTACGTATAATCCATGGAATCAACATTAGTCATAAAGAACTCACATACTTATTGCAAAAATCTATTAGGCATCAAAACAAAGTACTACACGCATGCTCCTAGGGGGATAGATTGGTAGGAAAAGACCATCGCTCGTCGCCGACCGCCACTCATAAGGAAGACAATCAATAAATAAATCATGCTCCGACTTCATCACATAACGGTTCACCATATGTGCATGCCACGAGAATCACAAACTTTAACACAAGTATTTCTCCAATCCACAATTACTCACTAGCATGACTCTAATATCACCATCTTTATATCTCAAAACAATCATAAAGAATCAAACTTCTCCTAGTATTCAATGCACTTTATATGAAAGTTTTTATTATATCCCTCTTGGATGCCTATCATATTAGAACTAAATTCATAACCAAAGCAAATTACCATGCTGTTTAGAGATACTCTCAAAATAATATAAGTGAAGCATGAGAGTTCAACAATTTCTATAAACTAAAACCACCACCGTGCTCTAAAAAGATATAAGTGAAGCACTAGAGCAAAATTGCCTAGCTCAAAAGATATAAGTGAAGCACATAGAGTATTCTAATAAATCATGATTCATGTGTGTTTCTCTGAAAAGGTGTGTACAGCAAGGATGATTGTGGCAAACTAAAAAAGCAAAAACGCGTATCATACAAGACGCTCCAAGCAAAACATATGTCATGTGGTGAATAAAAATATAGCCTCAAGTAAAGTTACCGATAGATGAAGACGAACGAGGGGATGCCTTCCGGGGCATCCCCAAGCTTAGGCTCTTGGTTGTCCTTGAATATTACCTTGGGGTGACTTGGGCATCCCCAAGCTTAGGCTCTTGCCACTCCTTATTCCATGGTCCATAAGATCTTTACCCAAAACTTGAAAACTTCACAACACAAAACTCAATAAAAAATCTCATGAGATAAGTTACTGTTGTGAACTCATTCTTTATTTATATTGGTGTAATATGTACTATATCCCAACTTCTCCATGGTTCATACCCCCCGATACTACCCATAGATTCATCAAAATAAGCAAACAACACAAACAAAACAGAATTTGTCAAAAATAGAACAGTCTGTAGCAATCTGTAACTCTCAAATACTTATGTAACTCCAAAAATTCTGAAAAATTAGGAAAACATAGGCAATTTGTATATTGATCTTCTGCAAAAATAATCAGTATTTTATCACGCCACTGCTAAAAATCAAAATTGTTTTCCTGAGCGCAAAAGTTACTGTTTTCAGCAAGATCAAATCAACTATCACCATAAGCTATCGCAAAGGTCTTACTTGGCAAAAACACTAATTAAAACATAAAAACACATCTAACCAGAGGCTAGATGAATTATTTATTGCAAAAGGGGACCAAAAAAGCAAGAACAAAAATAAAATTGGGTTGCCTCCCAACAAGCGCTATTGTTTAACGCCCTTAGCTAGGCATAAAAACATAGATTTAGGTATTGTCATCTTTGGTGTGCAATCCATAAGTAGCTCTCATAATAGATTCATATGGCAACTTAATTTTCTTTCTAGGAAAGTGTTGCATGCCCTTCCTTAACAGAAATTGAAATCTAATGTTTCCTCTATCATATCAATATTTGCACCAATCGTTCTAAGGAAAGGTCTACCAAGAATAATAGGACATGTAGGATTGCAATCTATATCAAGAACAATGAAATCTACGGGCACATAATTCCTATTTGCAACCATAAGAACATCATTAATCCTTCCCATAGGTTTCTTAATAGTGGAATATGCAATATGCAAATTGAAAGAACAATCATCAAATTCATTGAAACCTAACACATCACATAAAGTTTTTGGAATCGTGGAAACGCGAGCACCCAAATCACACAAAGCATGGCACTCATAATCTTTGATCTTAATCTTAATAGTAGGTTCCCACTCATCATAAAGTTTTATAGGAATAGAAACTTCCAATTCAAACTTTTCTTCAAAAGATTTCATCACAACATCAACAATATGGTTAGTAAAAGCTTTATTTTGATTATAAGCATGAGGAGAATTCAACATGGATTGCAACAAGGAAATACAATCGATTAAGAACAATTATCATAATTAAATTCCTTGAAATCCAAAAGAGTGGGTTCATTGCTACTTAAAGTTTTGACCTCTCCAATCCCACTTTTATCAATTTTTGTATCAAGATCTATACACTCCAAATCATTGGGATGCCTTCTAGCTAAAGTTGACTCATCTCCAGTCCCATCTTTATCAATATTGATATTGGAAAACAAAGACTCAATAGGATTCACATCAATCACTTTAAGATCTTCATCATTATTTTTCACAAAAACTAGAAGAACATGCTTTTACAAACCAATCTCGCTTAGCACGCATCTTAGCGGTTCTTTCTTTACCACTGGTGCGCGTCGGTGCTATACAAAGGGTTTTAACCCCTTCCCATGATGGCATTTGGAACTGTCGCCAAGTGAGTGTGAGGGATAGGGGGGTCGTTCCCACACGACCCAGAAACCGTTGGGGATAGGGGGCCTTGGTGCATACAGTTGTCCCTATATATCCGTTTCCGATATCTCAAATATCCCAAAAGTTTCATCCTTGCTGCTCGTTTGTGCTCGCATTGCCATCGCAGTCGGAGTTTTGTGGTTTTACCTAAAACCAGGCAGATTCCAGGCACATGAGTTTCCCAGGCACGTACCAAACTAGCTCTGTGTTTATGATGCCTGGCACATCACAAACAGTTCATGATTATAAACTGTAATGATAGGTAGACAATCACACACATTTAGTTTTCCCGCACCGTATGTGATAGTGTCTGACATCACACATGCTTTACAAACGGCAACTGTGTGCATGGTTACACACGTTTCCCCTCCGTGAACCGTGTTGGATTATGATGTATATCGCCCACGCTGTGCTTTATTAACCGTGTGCGTCGTAATGACCTGCACACTGTAATTTCGCCCTAATTTAATTGCTACTATTTAAAATTGTACCTAATTTAAACTTGAAACTAGGCTATAGCTTTATTCATATTCATCAGGTTCAAACAACCAATGCATTATTCGATTCAAAAGTACATATGTTTAAGAATTACATGTAGCGATCCGACCTCAAACGGCCAAATCTCTGTGCATAAGTGTCATCCCTGGATCGGTAATGCTGACACACACAATACTTCGAAGGATTTATAACAGAGTAGCAATCACACACTTATTACATCGAATGTCTCCAAAAGAGAACTTATTACAATAAATACGGCTTAAGGCCATCTAAGTAAGATAACAGTGGAAGGCTTGGAAGATAAAGTGAGTCCATCAACTCCAACGGCATAGCTGAGTGCACGACAACGACCTAGCGCACCTTACTCTTTGTTTGAAAAGTCTGCAACATGGCGTGTTGCAGCCCGAAACGGGTCAGCACATGGAATATGCTAGCAAGATAACATACTAGAGCAATGAAACAAGTAAAAGCTATCACTACATGCATATATGGTTGGTGGAGGCTCTATGGTTATAATGTTTTTGCAAAAAGCTAATTTTTTCCTACACCAAAGGAATATATCTTATTTAACTATCATGGTAGTTGAAAAACATTGAGAATGGTAAAACCCCATCTCAATCCCAATTAAAAGTAATTAACATCCCAACAAATTAATTTAGGGTGATGAGATCCACATGATAATCCAAGAAGCAGATACTCAAGATGTCCATAACCGGGGACACGGCTAACCATGATTGGTTTGTACACTCTGTAGAGGTTTGCGCACTTTTCCCCATAAGACTCGATCTCCTCCGTTGGATTTCTCGCACTACAAGGTGTTTGAGAAACGGATGACCGAGACATAGTCTTTCAGAAGCATTAACTCTAACCCTGGGTAGACAGTACCAACCTACATCCCCTACATCTGCTAGCCTGCCACTAGAAGAGGTCATGCAACTTACTCCACTATGCTAGAGCCCATAATAGCTTGTGGCTGCACACGGAAGTTTCTAGCATGAATAATCTTATGATCCCTTTGAGCCTGGGCCGCGAACCAAAAAGGACAGCATTGGTATATCCCCAGGTGCCCGCAACCAATCCACCCAGATGTGTGTTTAAGTAGCCACCTTAAGTAAACCATTAATTAATAATCTCACATCTATCATGGATACACTCAAACCCAATCCACGTCTACGAGCATAGCATGGCAATATAAGCATAACATAGAAGTAACTTCCAGGGGTTTGATAATAAAAGGGCAATAGGTTCTACCTCATCAACTACTTCCAAAAACCCACATGTTAAGAGATCCTACTCATGCAATGTTTGAGGGTTGTAACTAATGCATAAAAAGGGGTAATAAAGGGGTATGATCAATGTGTTACTTGCCTTGTTGATGATCTGCAAAACCTAGTGACTCGTAGTAGCACACTGCGCACTCCGGGAATTCTATCACAAACAAACAATAGCATACATAAGCACTAAAGCAAAGATGCAAGATTAAAACTTCAAATAAGAAGATCCAAACCGAAAGTTCAACTGAAGAGGTTCGATTTGCAAAAAGAAACAATCGAATCGAAGCTACGGAACAGAAACTATGGTCAAAAGAACTTCGTAGAAAAATCTGCTTGAAAACAAATTTTAAATTTGTCAAAACCTTGTTGAAGTTGGTTAAACAGAGAGAGGGGTCCGAGGCGAAGGTTTTGGCGTTGGTTTTACTGGATTTGGACAAACGGTTAAGAAACGACGAGGGTTTGAAGTTCAGGGGCAAATCCGCGATAAAAATAATCGGGATAGGTCCCTGGCCAAAAATAAAATAGAAAGAAAAGACTAACGAACGTTCAGTGTCTAAACCTAACCGGCGAACAACGTTCGTTAAAACGGACGAACGTCCGCTAAATAAAAATAAACCGACGAAAACCGGAAAAAACGCATCTAGGGTTTACAAAAAACCCGGCGGTTTGTAGGATCTAGAAGTAGATGTGTCTAGAGGGGGGTGATTAGACACATAATGCTCAAGTTGCAATTTTTAAGCTTTTTCGGTTTAGGTGGAGTTTAGGCACAATTTCAACACACTCAATACATATCAAGCAAGCATGCAAAGAGTATATGAGCAACGGAATGTAAAGCATGCAACTTGCAGGAATGTAAAGGGAAGGGTTTGGAGAGATCAAACGCAATTGGAGACACGGATGTTTTTCCCGTGGTTCGGATAGGTGGTGCTATCCTACATCCACGTTGATGGAGACTTCAACCCACGAAGGGTAATGGTTGCGCGAGTCCACACAGGGCTCCACCCAAGGGTAACGATTGCGCGAGTCCACACAGGGCTCCACCCACGAAGGGTCCACGAAGAAGCAACCACCCACAAAGGGTCCACGAAGAAGCAACCTTGTCTATACCACCATGGCCATCGCCCACACAGGACTTGCCTCACTAGCGGTAGATCTTCACGAAGTAGGCGATCTCCTTGCCCTTACAAACTCCTTGGTTCAACTCCACAATCTTGTCGGAGGCTCCCAAGTGACACCTAGCCAATCTAGGAGACACCACTGTCCAAGAAGTAACAAATGGTGTGTAGGTAATGAACTCCTTGCTCTTGTGCTTCAAATGATAGTCTCCCCAACACTCAACTCTCTCTCATAGGATTTGGATTTGGTGGAAAGAAGATTTGAGTGGAAAGCAACTTGGGAAGGCTAGAGATCAAGATTCATATGGTAGGAATGGAATGTCTTGGTCTCAACACATGAGTAGGTGGTTCTCTCTCAGAACATATGAGTTGGAATGGTGTGTGTGTTCTGATGGCTCTCTCCTCGAATGAGAAGAAGGTGGAGGGGTATATATAGCCTCCACACAAAATCCAACCGTTACATAGTTTTCCAATCTCGGTGGGACCGAATCAATAAACTCGGTCGGACCGAAAATGTAAACCTAGTGACCGTTAGAGATTTCGGTGGGACCGACTGGATCAACTCGGTGGGACCGATGTGCTGGGGTTAGGGTAAATCCAAAACTCGGTTTGACCGATTACTCAAACTCGGTGGGACCGATTTGGGTAATAAGTGAAACTGAGATTTGGCCAAGCAAACTCGGTGGAACCGATTGCATATCTCGGTGGGGCCGAGAATATTGCAATAGGTAACAGAGAGTTTGCAGGCCCATCTCGGTGAGACCGAGATCCCATCGGTGAGACCGAACTGATTAGGGTTTGGTAGTGGCTTATGACAATTGGAACTCGGTGGCGCCGGATAGGAAAAATCGGTAGGACCGAGTTTGGCTTAGGGTTTAGGTCATATGTGGAAGTG
Organism: Triticum aestivum; assembly: GCF_018294505.1. Classification (NCBI taxonomy): domain Eukaryota; kingdom Viridiplantae; phylum Streptophyta; class Magnoliopsida; order Poales; family Poaceae; genus Triticum; species Triticum aestivum. Next base: position 152,445,867 of record NC_057806.1, read on the forward strand.
GGAAAGTAGCTGAGGGTTTTGGAGCATATCACTAAGCACATGAAGCAAGAGGCTCATTAAGCAACACCTCATCCCTCCTTAATAGTATTGGCTTTTCCTAAAGACTCAATGTGATCTTGGATCACTAAAATGTAAAATGAGGAGTCTTGAGCTTGAAGCTTTAGCCAATCCTTTGTCCCTAGCATCTTGAAGGAGTTCCCACAGCCTTTAGTCCATGCCACTCCATTGTTGAACTTATCTGAAACATGCTAGATTGAAATGTTAGTCCAACAAGAGATATGTTGTCATCAATTATCAAAACCACCTAGGGAGCACTTGTGCTTTCAATCTCCCCCTTTTTGGTAATTGATGGCAACATACATCAAAGCTTTAGATAAAGATATAAAGAACAACAAGTAAAGCTTTGGAAGGACATGTAACAAGCATAGGCTCCCCCTACATGTATGCACTCATGTAAATATGAAATAGAGAGGCATGTGAGAGCATAACCATGACAGAGTAGGCAAAGTGTTACATGTATCTTGGCCATATGCATCAGAGCAAAAGATTATCAAGGAAAATACCTTCATGCTCATGAGTCCTTCTTGCAAACAGTATGTACATAAGCAAGAACTCCTCATACTCATGATTTTGATGCATATACTTACCTTGTGGTCTTGAGTTGGCTTAGGATGGAATGAACCTGCACAAACAAGGTTAGATAACACAGGTACGTCCACTAGCCAGAGCAAACAAAAGAAACCACAAGAATACTAAGATTGGGATGACATGTAGAGAGTGAGTACAAGGTACCATATTGAATTCAACATGTCCCCAAGAATAAAGATATGCAATGAATTTGACTGATTTCTTTCCCTTAGGTGTCTTGCTCCCCCTGAATCTTACATGGGATATTGGGAGAAGATAGGAAACAGAAAATCAGAGCTGAAGGATATGAATAGAACTAAATTCAAATGAGTTCATATGAACATGTCTTTCCCCCAAAAAGACATGTGGCATCTCTCCTCTTGAACATCAAGCATCTGGGATCCTTGAGTATTCTCTCCCCCTTAGTACTTTCTCCTTTGTAGCTCTCTCCTTCTGATGATAAGCTTTGATGTGATCTCTCTCTCCCCCTTTGACATCAATTTCCAAAAAGGTTGTTCCTGGAATCCGTCGAATAGGTTTGGTCCTTGAGATTCAGTACAAAGCAGTGAATAAAACTGTGATGCTTGTAGAGGACAAGATTCATTGAGTGGAGCTGGATCAGAAGAAATATAGAATATGTGGCAAACTGTTTTTCCTGTTGTGAAATCGGTGGCACCGAGTGGCATGTTTCGGTAGTACCGAAGGGATTCGGTTAGACCGAAAATAGCTATTCGGTGAAACCGAGTTCATCACAGAGAAAAACACTTGTTACCTCAGCTCACTAGTCAAGTAAGATCTCACAAAGGTTTGCAATGAATTAGCTGAAAGATCTACAAGGAATTTGATGCAGAAATATGCAGAACAAAAATCAAAAAGAAAAGGGTAAAAGGTTTCTAGATGAAGTTTTTTTTTGATTGAAAAAGAAAGAAACAAATATGCAAGGGACAAATGCAATAACTCAGAAAGGAACACAAGAGAACTTCATCTAGAATTGGGCGGTGACATAGTCACCTATGTTAGAGTATATTGACTTAGGAGTCAAGTTAGAACACTTGATCATAGGTCATACTCATCGCTTAAGCTCAAAATGGGGTTACCATTTTTCGTTTAAGCATCTTGATGTATTCACATCTTGTTGAGTTGCTTTGACTCATGTCTTGGAGTAAAGCTTCTCTAAGATGGAATAACATACCTTGGGTGGTGATGTGGTTCTTGCTCATGTAGTTGAATTTGTGTGGGTGCTCAAGGTTGATGTAGTTCATCAAGAGTTGGGAGCACCACTTGGAGTTTGAGTTCATCTACCTACATGGGTTAGTTCTTGCAAGGAAGAGCACTTGTGTATCCAAAAATGACAATCATGAAGCTTAATCATAGAGTTTGTCAAAGGATATGTTTCATGGTTTTGTGCTTCCTTGTCTTCAGCCACTATTGTGTAGAGTCTTGGTGATGTAGAGATCGCTCAGGATATGAGTGAGTCGCAATCTTATGGAATTAGATTCAACCAAGCACCTACATGGGTTAGACAACATGCAAGGTGCAAATATATCCAAGACATAAGATAGTTATCATAAGAGATATATCATGGATTAGTCATAAGCTCATGTCTTTCATGTATCCAATGGAGTTTCTACTCCAAGTTCGAAGCATCAACGATGTTCAATTCTCCTCTCAACCTACAAAACACTTTCTCATCAAGCGGTTTAGTGAATATATCCGCTAATTGCTTATCGATGCGAACATGCTTAAGATTGATGTCACCCTTAGCAACATGATCTCGAATGAAATGATGACGAACTTCAATATGCTTAGTCCGAGAATGTTGTACAGGATTATGACCAATTTTGATAGCACTTTCATTGTCACAAAGCAGTGGAACATGTTTCACATAAATCCCATAATCTTTAAGAGTTTGAGTCATCCAAAGTAATTGAGCGCAACATGAACCAGCGGCAATGTATTCAGCTTCGGCGGTGGATAAGGATACCGAGTTTTGTTTCTTGGAAGACCAAGACACAAGAGATCTACCAAGAAATTGACAAGTACCCGAAGTGGACTTTCTATCAACCTTGTCTCCGGCATAATCCGAGTCGGAATAGCCAACAAGATCAAAAGAAGACCTCTTAGGATACCAAATGCCAAAATTGGTGTATGGATTAAATATCTCACTATCCTTTTCACAGCCTTAAGATGACAATCTTTAGGAGCAGCTTGATATCGTGCACACATGCACACACTTAGCATAATATCGGGACGTGAAGCACATAGGTATAACAATGAACCAATCATAGAGCGATAAACCTTTTGATCAACCGGTTCACCATCTTTGGTTAAATCATTATGTCCACTAGTAGGCATGGGTGTAGACATACCTTTGCATTCTTGCATATTGAACTTCTTGAATAAGTCCTTGGTGTACTTTGTTTGAGAGACAAATGTACCTTCCTTAGTTTGCTTGATTTGCAACCCGAGAAAGAATTTGAGTTCACTCATCATAGACATCTCAAACTTCTCTGACATTAGCTTTCCAAACTTTTCACTAAAGAGAGGGTTAGTTGAACCAAATATGATATCATCAACATAAATTTGGCATACAAATAGTTCTCCATTAACCCTTTTAGTAAAAAGAGTAGAATCAATTTTACCAATTTCAAAACCACTTGTAGTAAGGAACTTGGTCAAGCATTTATACCATGCTCTAGGAGCTTGTTTAAGACCATAAAGAGCTTTGTGAAGTTTGTAAACATGATTTGGTTTCTTAGGATTGATAAAGCCGGGAGGTTGTTTGACATAAACTTCCTCCTCTATTTCACCATTTAGAAAAGCACTTTTAATGTCCATTTGGTACAAGGTGATATTATGGTGATTAGCATAGGCAAGTAAGATGCGAATGGACTCAAGTCTAGCAACGGGAGCATACGTCTCACCATAGTCCATACCTTCGACTTGTGTGTACCCTTGGGCGACGAGACGTGCTTTGTTGCGAACCACTTGTCCATCTTCATCTTGCTTGTTGCGAAACACCCATTTGGTACCAATGATGTTGTGGTTGTTGTCGGGCTTCTCAACCAATGTCCAAACTTGGTTTCTCTCAAAATTATGTAGCTCTTCATGCATAGCGTTTATCCAATCCGGATCTTCCAATGCTTCTTCAACCTTCATAGGTTCAATGCTAGAGATGAATGAATAGTTTTCACAAAAGTTAGCTAAACGAGTTTTTGAGCGAGTGATTCTCCCGGTTTGTATATCATTGAGGATTTGCTCGACGGGATGATCTTTGGCAATTCTTGCTCGAACTCGTGAGAGCTTTTGCTTGGGTCTTCGTTGAACATCTTCTTCATCTTGTTCTTCTTCTTGGCCTTCTTCATTGTTGACGTCGTCGTTCTCTTGTCGTGGTGGAGAAGGAGGTTGTTGATGTTCGTCTTGACGTATTTCCTCGTTTTCTTCATCTTGATGTGTCCCACTTGTGGATGCTTCCGTGTCGATTCTTGGTTCACCTTGTCGTGAAGTAGAAGCTTCCACTTGGACGGATGAAGTACTCTCCTTCACCTCCGTTGGACGAATTTTGCCAATGGACAAGTCTTGAATTGCTTCTGAAGGGTCTTTGTCTCCTACATCAATTGGCAATTGCTCTACTTGCGAGCCATTAGATTCATCAAACTTCACATCTACCGTCTCTTCAACCTTTCGGGTGAAATTGTTGTAGACACGGTAAGTGTGAGAGTTTGAGCCATAACCAAGTAGAAAACCTTCATGAGATTTAGGAGCAAACTTTGAACGACGATGCTTATCAAGAATGTAGCACTTTGAGCCGAATACTCGAAAGTATCCAACTTGAGGCTTGTTACCGGTGAGGAGCTCGTATGCCGTCTTGCCGAGTAGCTTGTGAAGATATAAGCGATTTGTTGCGTGACAAGCTGTCTCAACCGCTTCTGCCCAAAAGTGCTTTGGCGTCTTGTATTCATCAAGCATCGTTCTTGCCATTTCGATGAGCGTCCGGTTCTTCCTCTCAACAACTCCATTTTGTTGAGGTGTGTACGTAGCCGAGAACTCGTGTGAAATCCCTTCTTCGTCAAGAAAGGTGTCCACATTTGCGTTCTTGAACTCCGTTCCGTTGTCACTCCGAACCTTCTTGATCTTCACATCAAACTGATTTTGGGCTTTCCTAGCGAAGTTTCTGAAGATCTTCTGGACCTGCGACTTGTCATTAAGAAAGAACACCCACGTAAATCTTGAAAAGTCATCAACTATAACTAGACCAAAAGAATTTCCACCGAGACTCTTGTAGGCGTTGGGACCAAAAAGATCCATGTGAAGTAGCTCGAGTGGCCTCCTTGTGGTCATGATGTTCTTCACGGGATGTCTTCCTCCAACCTGTTTACCTGCTTGACAAGCACTGCAAAGTCTATCCTTATCAAATATGACATCGTTAACTCCAAGGATATGATTTCCTTTAATAAGCTTGTCAAGGTTTCTCATGCCAACGTGACCTAGTCGTCTATGCCACAACCAACCTTTTGAGGATTTAGCAACAAAGCAAGTTTTAGGTTGTGCCTTTTTAGAGAAATCGACAATGTAAAGATCTCCTCTACGCATACCCGTAAAGACCATTTTATGATTGTCTCGACGAAATACTTGGCAATCTACCTCAGTAAATAGGACATTCAAACCGAAATCAGCAAGTCTAGATACTGAAAGTAAGTTGTAGCCAAGAGATTCAACGAGCATGACATTTTGAATGGAACTATCATGTGAGATGGCCACCTTACCAAGGCCAACCACTTTACCCTTTGAATTATCACCAAAGGTGACATATTTTCGAGGGCCGTCATTTTCAGCAAGCTCACGAAACATCTCTTCATCTCCGGTCATATGATCAGTACATCCACTATCAAGAACCCATTCCTTTCCTCCTGATTCATATCCCCGAAGATTTGCCATAAGACCAAAATGTCTCATTGCATCATCAAGATCGAAGTCACTATCATCATCATCATAATATTCATGTTCATCATGATCTTGTGATTCATCATTTCCTAGAGAGGGTAATTCATCAGATAAATGATCATCAAAGTGGTCACTTTTATGAATTCTTATAGCTTTGAGTATGATATCATTAATGATTCCAACATCTCCTTTAGCATGCTTAAGATTGGCAAGTTCAAGAAGACATTTACCAAAACTAGGATCACTAGAGTTCATCTTACTCAAGGCAATAGATTTATGGAGAATTTCATCCAAAGTTTTCAAGGAATGATTGGGAAACCGTTCCTCAAGAAATTTCCATATAGTATAGGCGCAATTTTGAGTAGGCAAACTAGCAATCAAATTTTTGGGCAATCCTCTAATGATGAGCTCAATAGTTCTAAGATTGCGAATCATGTCAATATCTTCATCTAGGGTAGGATGCAAGGGATCAATATGGGGTGCACAAGGGCTAGCAATATACTTGTTCAAATGATATTGATTGAAGATTACAAGCATCTCATTTTTCCACTCATGAAAGTACTCTCCATCAAGAATAGGCACTCTATGCCTAAGACTCCCTAATGTAGACACATCCATCTTCCTCCAATGGTGATTAAACCAAGGCAATGGAGACCAAAGCTCTGATACCACTTGTAGGATCTAGAAGTAGATGTGTCTAGAGGGGGGTGATTAGACACATAATGCTCAAGTTGCAATTTTTAAGCTTTTTCGGTTTAAGTGGAGTTTAGGCACAATTTCAACACACACAATACATATCAAGCAAGCATGCAAAGAGTATATGAGCAGCGGAATGTAAAGCATGCAACTTGCAAGAATGTAAAGGGAAGGGTTTGGAGAGATCAAACGCAATTGGAGACACGGATGTTTTCCCGTGGTTCGGATAGGTGGTGCTATCCTACATCCACGTTGATGGAGACTTCAACCCACGAAGGGTAACGGTTGCGCGAGTCCACACAGGGCTCCACCCAAGGGTAACGGTTGCGCGAGTCCACACAGGGCTCCACCCACGAAGGGTCCACGAAGAAGCAACCACCCACAAAGGGTCCACGAAGAAGCAACCTTGTCTATCCCACCATGGCCATCGCCCACACAGGACTTGCCTCACTAGCGGTAGATCTTCACGAAGTAGGCGATCTCCTTGCCCTTACAAACTCCTTGGTTCAACTCCACAATCTTGTCGGAGGCTCCCAAGTGACACCTAGCCAATCTAGGAGACACCACTCTCCAAGAAGTAACAAATGGTGTGTAGGTAATGAACTCCTTGCTCTTGTGCTTCAAATGATAGTCTCCCCAACACTCAACTCTCTCTCATAGGATTTGGATTTGGTGGAAAGAAGATTTGAGTGGAAAGCAACTTGGGAAGGCTAGAGATCAAGATTCATATGGTAGGAATGGAATGTCTTGGTCTCAACACATGAGTAGGTGGTTCTCTCTCAGAACATATGAGTTGGAATGGTGTGTGTGTTCTGATGGCTCTCTCCTCGAATGAGAAGAAGGTGGAGGGGTATATATAGCCTCCACACAAAATCCAACCGTTACACAGTTTTCCAATCTCGGTGGGACCGAATCAATAAACTCGGTCGGACCGAAAATGTAAACCTAGTGACCGTTAGAGATTTCGGTGGGACCGACTGGATCAACTCGGTGGGACCGATGTGCTGGGGTTAGGGTAAATCCAAAACTCGGTTTGACCGATTACCGGTGGGACCGATTACTCAAACTCGGTGGGACCGATTTGGGTAATAAGTGAAACTGAGATTTGGCCAAGCAAACTCGGTGGAACCGATTGCATATCTCGGTGGGCCCGAGAATATTGCAATGGGTAACAGAGAGTTTGCAGGCCCATCTCGGTGAGACCGAGATCCCATCGGTGAGACCGAACTGATTAGGGTTTGGCAGTGGCTTATGACAATTGGAACTCGGTGGCGCCGAATAGGAAAAATCGGTAGGACCGAGTTTGGCTTAGGGTTTAGGTCATATGTGGAAGTGGGAAAGTAGCTGAGGGTTTTGGAGCATATCACTAAGCACATGAAGCAAGAGGCTCATTAAGCAACACCTCATCCCTCCTTAATAGTATTGGCTTTTCCTAAAGACTCAATGTGATCTTGGATCACTAAAATGTAAAATGAGGAGTCTTGAGCTTGAAGCTTTAGCCAATCCTTTGTCCCTAGCATCTTGAAGGAGTTCCCACAGCCTTTAGTCCATGCCACTCCATTGTTGAACTTATCTGAAACATGCTAGATTGAAATGTTAGTCCAACAAGAGATATGTTGTCATCAATTATCAAAACCACCTAGGGAGCACTTGTGCTTTCACGGTTTTTACCTAAAAACCAAAAAAATCGGTCGCGTTGAAACAAATCGGATCGACGGAGGCGGTTCCAGCGGGGCTCCGGCGGCATGCACCGGCGCGGGGGCTCCGGCTGCGCGGTGGAGCAGCAGCGGGGCGAGAGCAGCAGCGGCGGGCGGTGGAGGCGGCGACGGCTCGGGTTGGCGGCGGCGGCTGTAGTGTTGGGTGGGAAGGAGAGGCGGCAGTGGGGGGGGGGGTATAAATAGGAGGGGGGCTCGAGGTGCTTGGGGAAGGGGGCGACAGCGGCGTGTCCGAGACGGACACGTCCATGGCGGCGGCACGGACTCCACGCACGAGCGGGAGACGGCGAGGCGGAGCTGGGCCGCCTCGGCTCGGCCGTCGGCCCAGTTTGGTCCGAAGTTTTTTTAAATATGGTTCTGCCGAGAAAAATCCATAAAAAAATAAAATAAAAATCTAAAAATGCCAAAACAGATTTTCACCGTCTAAATAAAATATTTAGAACAAAGTGAACATTTTCTTGGCCTAAAAATGCAATTTTAAAAAATGCACATTTTTTCTAATTCAAATAAAATAGCGATAAAATCCAAATAAAATATTTATTTGATTTTAATATTTTTCCTCCATTATTTCACTTATTTTGGAGAGGTCATATTATCTCCTCTCATATAATTTTAATTATGAAATATTTTTGGAGAGAAAAATAAGTAAAACCAAAATGATCCACTTTTCAATATTTGAGAAAATTCAAATATGAAAACAATAAAATCCCCAACTCTCTCCGTGGGTCCTCGAGTTGCTTTGAATTTTGGGATGGCAAAGCCAAAATGCAATTAAAATATGATATGCACATGATGACCTATGTATAACAATCCAAATTCGAAATTTGGGATGTTACAAACCTACGCCCCTAAGGTGAATCTCACCCTCGAGATTCGGGTTGGCTAGAAAATAGATGTGGGTGGTCTTCACTGGGATAAAGTGAGCCACTTTGGTCAAACGATCCACTACTATCCAAATAGAATCGCATCCCGATCGGGTTCTCGGCAATCCGGTAATGAAATCCATGCCAAGTTTGTCCCACTTCCATTCGGGTATCGGCATAGGCTGCAGTAATCCCGCTGGCTTTTGATGTTCTGCCTTTGCTCTCTGACATACATCACATACGACTACATACTCGACAATATCCTTCTTCATACCAGTCGACCAGAAACGCTCCTTCAAATCTAAATACATCTTGGTGTTTCCGGGGTGTATCGGGTATGGCGAGTCATGAGCCTCCTGGAGTATCAACTTCCCGATCTCTGGATTATTGCGTACGTAAACACGGTCCTCCAACCACAAGGTGTCGTGGTCATCCTCACGAAAACCCTTGGCTTTTCCTTTTCTCATTTTCTCCTTTATCTCTATAATTCCCTGATCATCCTTCTGAGCTTCTCGAATTTTTCCCAATAATGTCGACTGAATTTCCAATGCTGCAACAAAACCTCTAGGGACTATCTCCAAACGTAGCTCCCTGAGATCTTCTGCTAACTCTGTTGGTAATCCTCCGCTTACGAGGTTATTGGCATAACTCTTTCGGCTTAAAGCATGTGCTACGACATTGGCCTTGCCTGGAGCCCTGGATGATAGTGCAACTTCATATCATAATCCTTTATAAGCTCCAACCATCTCCTCTGCCTGAGGTTCAACTCCTTCTATGTGAAAATGTACTTCAAACTCTTATGATCTGTGTACACATCACAATGATTTCCAATAAGAAAATGTCTCCAGGTCTTGAGTGCATGCACTATAGCTGCTAACTCCAAATCATGCGTGGCATAATTCAACTCATGAGGTCAAAGCTGTCGTGAGGCATATGAAACAACTCTTCCATCCTGCATAAGCACGCCTCCAAGTCCTAAGCGAGATGCGTTGCAATACACTTGGAAATCCTTGCGTATATCCGGCAGAATTAGCACTGGGGTGTAACCAAATGTTTCTTCAACTCCTAGAAACTTGCCTCATATTCATCTGTCCATTTAAACTTAGTGTCCTTCTTCAACAACTCCGTCATAGGCTTCGCAATCTTAGAGAAATTCTCAATGAATCTCCGATAATACCCCACGAGTCCAAGAAAACTGCGGATCTCTCCAACTGAGGTGGGTGCCAACCACTCAGTGACTGACTGAACCTAAGTAGGGTCTACTGCTATGTAACGCCCTGAGACCGATGTGCCAGGTGTCGTCCAGTTATTCGTTGTTGTTGCCTTGTCATTGCTTGTGTGGCATGCATTCCATATCATGTCATCATGTGCATTTCATTTGCATACATGTTCATCTCATGCATCTGAGCATTTCCCCGTTGTCCGTTTTGCAATCCGGCGCTCCTATGTCACCCAGTATTCCTTTCTACCTCTTTTCGTGTGCAGGTGTTAAACGTTTTCGAATTGGACCGAGACTTGCCAAGCGGCCTTGGTTTACTACCGGTAGACCGCCTGTCAAGTTTCGTGCCATTTGGACTTCGTTTGATACTCCAACGGTTAACCGAGGGACTGAAAAGGCCTCGTGTGTGTTGCAGCCCAACACCCCTCCAAACTGGCCCAAAACCCACCTAAACCTCCTGAAGGAAATATGCCCTAGAGGCAATAATAATGTTATTATCTTTATTTCCTTATATCATGATAAATGTTTATTATTCATGCTATAATTGTATTATCCGGAAACATAATACTTGTATGAATACATAGACAAACCAAACGTCACTAGTATGCCTCTACTTGACTAGCTCATTAATCAAAGATGGTTACGTTTCCTAACCATAGACATGTGTTGTCATTTGATTAATGGGATCACATTATTAGGAGAACGATGTGATTGACATGACCCATTCCATTAGCTTAGCACCCGATCGTTTAGTATGTTGCTATTGCTTTCTTCATGACTTATACATGTTCCTATGACTATGAGATTATGCAACTCCCGTTTGCCGGAGGAACACTTTGTGTGCTACCAAACTTCACAACGTAACTGGGTGATTATAAAGGAGCTCTACAGGTGTCTCCAAAGGTACATGTTGGGTTGGCGTATTTCGAGATTAGGATTTGTCACTCCGATTGTCGGAGAGGTATCTCTGGGCCCCCTCGGTAATGCACATCACATAAGCCTTGCAAGCATTGCAACTAATGAGTTAGTTGCGAGATGATGTATTACGAAACGAGTAAAGAGACTTGCCGGTAACGAGATTGAACTAGGTATTGAGATACCGACGATCGAATCTCGGGCAAGTAACATACCGATGACAAAGGGAACAACGTATGTTGTTATGAGGTCTGACCGATAAAGATCTTCGTAGAATATGTAGGAGCCAATATGAGCATCCAGGTTCCGCTATTGGTTATTGACCGGAGACGTGTCTCGGTCATGTCTACATTGTTCTCGAACCCGTAGGGTCCGCACGCTTAAGGTTTCGATGACAGTTATATTATGAGTTTATGAGTTTTGATGTACCGAAGTTAGTTTGGAGTCCCGGATGTGATCACGGACATAACGAGGAGTCTCGAAATGGTCGAGACATAAAGATTGATATATTGGACGGCTATATTCGGACACCGGAAGTGTTCCGGGTGATTTCGGAGAAAACCGGAGAGCCGAAGGGTTACTGGAACCCTACCGGGAGAAGTAATGGGCCATATGGGCCTTAGTGGAGGGAGAGAGAGAGGGGCAGCAAGGATGGGCCACGCGCCTCCTCCCCTCTGGTCCGAATTGGACTAGGAGAGGGGGGCAGTGCCCCCTTTCCTTCTCCTTCCCCACTTCCTTCCCTCTCCTAGTAGGAGTCCTACTCCTACTAGGAGGAGGACTCCTCCTTGGCGCGCCTATAGGGCCGGCCGGCCTCCTCCCCTTGCTCCTTTATATACGGGGGCAGGGGGCACCCCTAGAGACAAGTTGATCCATGTGATCATATTCTTAGCCGTGTGCGGTGCCCCCTTCCACCATAATCCTCGATAATATTGTAGCGGTGCTTAGGCGAAGCCCTGCGACGGTTGTACATCAAGATCGTCACCACGCCGTCGTGCTGACGGAACTCTTCCCCGACACTTTGCTGGATCAGAGTCCGGGGATCGTCATCGAGCTGAACGTGTGCTAAAACTCGGAGGTGCCGTAGTTTCGGTGCTTGATCGGTCGGGCCGTGAAGATGTACGACTACATCAACCGCGTTGTGCTAACGCTTCCGCTGTTGGTCTACAAGGGTACGTAGATCACACTCTCCCCTCTTGTTGCTATGCATCACCATGATCTTGCGTGTGCGTAGGAATTTTTTTGAAATTACTACGTTCCCCAACAGTGGTATCAGAGCAAGGTTTTATGTGTTGATGTTATATGCACGAGTAAAACACAAGTGAGTTGTGGGCGATATAAGTCATACTACTTACCAGCATGTCATACTTTGGTTCGGCGGTATTGTTGGACGAAGCGGCCTGGACCGACATTACGCGTATGCTTACGCGAGACCGGTTCTCCCGACGTGCTTTGCACAAAGGTGGCTAGCGGGTGACAGTTTCTCCAACTTTAGTTGAACCGAGTGTGACTACGCCTGGTCCTTGCGAAGGTTAAAACAGCACCAACTTGACAAACTATCGTTGTGGTTTTGATGCGTAGGTAAGATTGGTTCTTGCTTAAGCCCGTAGCAGCCACGTAAAACTTGCAACAACAAAGTAGAGGACGTCTAACTTGTTTTTGCAGGGCATGTTGTGATGTGATATGGTCAAGACATGATGCTAAATTTTATTGTATGAGATGATCATGTTTTGTAACCAAGTTATCGGCAACTGGCAGGAGCCATATGGTTGTCGCTTTATTGTATGCAATGCAATTACGCTGTAATGCTTTACTTTATCACTAAGCGGTAGCGATAGTCGTGGAAGCATAAGATTGGCGAGACAACAACGATGCTACGATGGTGATCAAGGTGTCGCGCCGGTGATGATGGTGATCACGACGGTGCTTCAAAGATGGAGATCACAAGCACAAGATGATGATGGCCATATCATATCACTTATATTGATTGCATGTGATGTTTATCTTTTATGCATCTTATCTTGCTTTGATTAACGGTAGCATTTTAAGATGATCTCTCACTAATTATCAAGAAGTGTTCTCCTTGAGTATGCACCGTCGCGAAAGTTCTTCGTGCTGAGACACCACGTGATGATCGGGTGTGATAGGCTCTACGTTCAAATACAACGGGTGCAAAACAGTTGCACATGCAGAATACTCAGGTTATACTTGACGAGCCAAGCATATACAGATATGGCCTCGGAACACGGAGACCGAAAGGTCAAGCGTGAATCATATAGTAGATATGATCAACATAGCGATGTTCACCAATGAAACTACTCCATCTCACGTGATGATCGGACATGGTTTAGTTGATTTGGATCACGTAATCACTTAGAGGATTAGAGGGATGTCTATCTAAGTGGGAGTTCTTTAGTAATATGATTAATTGAACCTAAATTTATCATGAACTTAGTACCTGATAGTATCTTGCTTGTTTATGTTTGATTGTAGATAGATGGCCCGTGTCGTTGTTCCGTTGAATTTTAATGCGTTCCTTGAGAAAGCAAAGTTGAAAGATGATGGTAGCAATTACACGGACTGGGTCCGTAACTTGAGGATTATCCTCATTGCTGCACAGAAGAATTACGTCCTGGAAGCACCGCTGGGTGCCAGGCCTGCTGCTGGAGCAACACCAGATGTTATGAACGTCTGGCAGAGCAAAGCTGATGACTACTCGATAGTTCAGTGTGCCATGCTTTACGGCTTAGAATCATGACTTCAACGACGTTTTGAACGTCATGGAGCATATGAGATGTTCCAGGAGTTGAAGTTAATATTTCAAGCAAATGCCCGGATTGAGAGATATGAAGTCTCCAATAAGTTCTATAGCTGCAAGATGGAGGAGAACAGTTCTGTCAGTGAGCATATACTCAAAATGTCTGGGTATAATAATCACTTGATTCAATTGGGAGTTAATCTTCCAGATGATTGCGTCATTGACAGAATTCTCCAATCACTGCCACCAAGCTACAAGAGCTTCGTGATGAACTATAATATGCAAGGGATGAATAAGACTATTCCCGAGCTCTTCGCAATGCTGAAAGCTGCGGAGGTAGAAATCAAGAAGGAGCATCAAGTGTTGATGGTCAACAAGACCACTAGTTTCAAGAAAAAGGGCAAAGGAAAGAAGAAGGGGAACTTCAAAAAGAACAGCAAGCAAGTTGCTACTCAAGAGAAGAAACCCAAACCTGGACCTAAGCCTGAAACTGAGTGCTTCTACTGCAAGCAGACTGGTCACTGGAAGCGGAACTGCCCCAAGTATTTGGCGGATAAGAAGGATGGCAAGGTGAACAAAGGTATATGTGATATACATGTTATTGATGTGTACCTTACTAATGCTCGCAGTAGCACCTGGGTATTTGATACTGGTTCTGTTGCTAACATTTGCAACTCGAAACAGGGACTACGGATTAAGCGAAGATTGGCTAAGGACGAGGTGACGATGCGCGTGGGAAATGGTTCCAAAGTCGATGTGATCGCGGTCGGCACGCTACCTCTACATCTACCTTCGGGATTAGTATTAGACCTAAATAATTGTTATTTGGTGCCAGCGTTAAGCATGAACATTATATCTGGATCTTGTTTGATGCGAGACGGTTATTCATTAAATCAGAGAATAATGGTTGTTCTATTTATATGAGTAATATCTTTTATGGTCATGCACCCTTAAAGAGTGGTCTATTCTTATTAAATCTCGATAGTAGTGACACACATATTCATAATGTTGAAGCCAAAAGATGCAGAGTTGATAATGATAGTGCAACTTATTTGTGGCACTGCCGTTTGGGTCATATCGGTGTAAAGCGCATGAAGAAACTCCATACTGATGGGCTTTTGGAACCACTTGATTATGAATCACTTGGTACTTGCGAACCGTGCCTTATGGGTAAGATGACAAAAACACCGTTCTCCGGTACTATGGAGAGAGCAACAGATTTGTTGGAAATCATACATACAGATGTATGTGGTCCGATGAATGTTGAGGCTCGTGGCGGATATCGTTATTTTCTCACCTTCACAGATGACTTAAGCAGATATGGGTATATCTACTTAATGAAACATAAGTCTGAAACATTTGAAAAGTTCAAAGAATTTCAGAGTGAAGTTGAAAATCATCGTAACAAGAAAATAAAATTCCTACGATCTGATCGTGGAGGAGAATATTTGAGTTACGAGTTTGGTGTACATTTGAAACAATGCGGAATAGTTTCGCAACTCACGCCACCCGGAACACCACAACGTAATGGTGTGTCCGAACGTCGTAATCGTACTTTACTTGATATGGTGCGATCTATGATGTCTCTTACTGATTTACCGCTATCGTTTTGGGGTTATGCTCTAGAGACGGCCGCATTCACGTTAAATAGGGCACCATCAAAATCCGTTGAGACGACGCCTTATGAACTATGGTTTGGCAAGAAACCAAAGTTGTCGTTTCTGAAAGTTTGGGGTTGCGATGCTTATGTGAAAAAGCTTCAACCTGATAAGCTCGAACCCAAATCGGAGAAATGTGTCTTCATAGGATATCCAAAGGAAACTATTGGATACACCTTCTATCACAGATCCGAAGGCAAAACTTTTGTTGCTAAATTCGGAAACTTTCTAGAGAAGGAGTTTCTCTCGAAAGAAGTGAGTGGGAGGAAAGTAGAACTTGATGAGGTAACTGTACCTGCTCCCTTATTGGAAAGTAGTACATCACAGAAACCAGTTTCTGTGACACCTACACCAATTAGTGAGGAAGCTAATGATGATGATCATGAAGCTTCAGAACAAGATACTACTGAACCTCGTAGATCAACCAGAGTAAGATCCGCACCAGAGTGGTACGGTAATCCTGTTCTGGAAGTCATGCTACTAGATCATGATGAACCTACGAACTATGGAGAAGCGATGGTGAGCCCAGATTCCGCAAAATGGCTTGAAGCCATGAAATCTGAGATGGGATCCATGTATGAGAACAAAGTATGGACTTTGGTTGACTTGCCCAATGATCGGCAAGCAATTGAGAATAAATGGATCTTTAAGAAGAAGACTGACGCTGACGGTAATGTTACTGTCTACAAAGCTCGACTTGTCGCAAAAGGTTTTCGACAAGTTCAAGGGATTGACTACGATGAGACCTTCTCACCCGTAGCGATGCTTAAGTCTGTCCGAATCATGTTAGCAATTGCCGCATTTTATGATTATGAAATTTGGCAGATGGATGTCAAAACTGCATTCCTGAATGGATTTCTGGAAGAAGAGTTGTATATGATGCAACCGGAAGGTTTTGTCGATCCAAAGGGAGCTAACAAAGTGTGCAAGCTCCAGCGATCCATTTATGGACTGGTGCAAGCCTCTCGGAGTTGGAATAAATGCTTTGATAGTGTGATCAAAGCATTTGGTTTTGTACAGACTTTTGGAGAAGCCTGTATTTACAAGAAAGTGAGTGGGAGCTCTGTAGCATTTCTGATATTATATGTAGATGACATATTACTAATCGGAAATGATATAGAATTTCTGGATAGCATAAAGGGATACTTGAATAAGAGTTTTTCAATGAAAGACCTCGGTGAAGCTGCTTACATATTGGGCATTAAGATCTATAGAGACAGATCAAGACGCTTAATTGGACTTTCACAAAGCACATACCTTGACAAAGTTTTGAAAAAGTTCAAAATGGATCAAGCAAAGAAAGGATTCTTGCCTGTGTTACAAGGTGTGAAATTGAGTAAGACTCAATGCCCGACCAATGCAGAAGATAGAGAGAAAATGAAAGATGTTCCCTATGCTTCAGCCATAGGCTCTATCATGTATGCAATGCTGTGTACCAGACCTGATGTGTGTCTTGCTATAAGTCTAGCAGGCAGGTACCAAAGTAATCCAGGAGTGGATCACTGGACAGCGGTCAAGAACATCCTGAAATACCTGAAAAGGACTAAGGATATGTTTCTCATATATGGAGGTGACAAAGAGCTCATCGTAAATGGTTACGTTGATGCAAGCTTTGACACTGATCCGGACGATTCTAAATCGCAAACCGGATACGTGTTTACATTAAACGGTGGAGCTGTCAGTTGGTGCAGTTCTAAACAAAGCGTTGTGGCGGGATCTACATGTGAAGCGGAGTACATAGCTGCTTCGGAAGCAGCAAACGAAGGAGTCTGGATGAAGGAGTTCATATCCGATCTAGGTGTCATACCTAGTGCATCGGGTCCAATGAAAATCTTTTGTGACAATACTGGTGCAATTGCCTTGGCAAAGGAATCCAGATTTCACAAGAGAACCAAGCACATCAAGAGACGCTTCAATTCCATCCGGGATCTAGTCCAGGTGGGAGACATAGAGATTTGCAAGATACATACGGATCTGAATGTTGCAGACCCGTTGACTAAGCCTCTTCCACGAGCAAAACATGATCAGCACCAAAGCTCCATGGGTGTTAGAATCATTACTGTGTAATCTAGATTATTGACTCTAGTGCAAGTGGGAGACTGAAGGAAATATGCCCTAGAGGCAATAATAATGTTATTATTTTATTTCCTTATATCATGATAAATGTTTATTATTCATGCTAGAATTGTATTATCCGGAAACATAATACTTGTGTGAATACATAGACAAACCAAACGTCACTAGTATGCCTCTACTTGACTAGCTCATTAATCAAAGATGGTTATGTTTCCTAACCATAGACATGTGTTGTCATTTGATTAACGGGATCACATTATTAGGAGAATGATGTGATTGACATGACCCATTCCATTAGCTTAGCACCCAATCGTTTAGTATGTTGCTATTGCTTTCTTCATGACTTATACATGTTCCTATGACTATGAGATTATGCAACTCCCGTTTGCCGGAGGAACACTTTGTGTGCTACCAAACGTCACAACGTAATTGGGTGATTATAAAGGAGCTCTACAGGTGTCTCCAAAGGTACATGTTGGGTTGGCGTATTTCGAGATTAGGATTTGTCACTCCGATTGTCGGAGAGGTATATCTGGGCCCTCTCGGTAATGCACATGACATAAGCCTTGCAAGCATTGCAACTAATGAGTTATTTGCGAGATAATGTATTACGAAACGAGTAAAGAGACTTGCCGGTAACGAGATTGAACTAGGTATTGAGATACCGACGATCGAATCTCGGGCAAGTAACATACCGATGACAAAGGGAACAACATATGTTGTTATGAGGTCTGACCGATAAAGATCTTCGTAGAATATGTAGGAGCCAATATGAGCATCCAGGTTCCGCTATTGGTTATTGACCGGAGACGTGTCTCGGTCATGTCTACATTGTTCTCAAACCCGTAGGATCCGCACGCTTAAGGTTTTGATGACAGTTATATTATGAGTTTATGAGTTTTGATGTACCGAAGTTAGTTCGGAGTCCTGGATGTGATCACGGACATAACGAGGAGTCTCGAAATGGTCGAGACATAAAGATTGATATATTGGACGGCTATATTCGGACACCGGAAGTGTTCCGGGTGATTTCGGAAAAAACCGGAGAGCCGGAGGGTTACCGGAACCCTACCGGGAGAAGTAATGGGCCATATGGGCCTTAGTGGAGAGAGAGAGGGGCAGCAAGGGTGGGCCGCACGCCTCCTCCCCCCTGGTCCGAATTGGACTAGGAGAGGGGGGGCGGCGCCCCCCTTTCCTTCTCCTTCCCCACTTCCTTCCCCCTCCTAGTAGGAGTCATACTCCTACTAGGAGGAGGACTCCTCCTTGGCGCGCCTATAGGGCCGGCCGGCCTCCTCCCCTTGCTCCTTTATATACAGGGGCAGGGGGCACCCCTAGAGACAAGTTGATCCACGTGATCATATTCTTAGCCGTGTGCGGTGCCCCCTTCCACCATAATCCTCGATAATATTGTAGCGGTGCTTAGGCGAAGCCCTGCGACGGTTGTACATCAAGATCGTCACCACGCCGTCGTGCTGACGGAACTCTTCCCCGACACTTTGCTGGATCGGAGTCCGGGGATCGTCATCGAGCTGAACGTGTGCTAAAACTCGGAGGTGCCGTAGTTTCAGTGCTTGATCGGTCGGGCTGTGAAGACGTACGACTACATCAACTGCGTTGTGCTAACGCTTCCGCTGTCGGTCTACAAGGGTACGTAGATCACACTCTCCCCCCTCGTTGCTATGCATCACCATGATCTTGCGTGTGTGTAGGAATTTTTTTGAAATTACTACGTTCCCCAACACCTCCTCCATCATCTAGAGCGTTCGATCACGATCGCGTGGCCGAAAACCACACCTCATTTGGAGCTTCCTAGCTCCCTCTACCTATATATATGTGGCTCTCCCTGAAAATTCACGTAGATGAAACCCTAACCTCCTCCTCTGCAGCCCATCAGGAGCTATTCAGGAGTCTTTTCAGTTTGATTCTCCACAGCCCATCATCTCAGATTTATTCATTCCAGCTTTCAGCTCTCATTCTCTAATTCTTACCGGTGCATCATTCAAGTGTTCTCCAATCAGTTCGTGATCTCTTTGTTCTCTCGCATCTTGATTCCTTCAAGTATCTTCATTCATTTTCTAATTCTTACCCGGTCATTCATCCCTTTACTTCGTTCATTTTCAATTCTTATGGTGGTTTGTTCAAGAGTTTTTCTCTTCCTTCTTTATCATATCAATTTGTTCGTTGTTTCGATCCCAC
Organism: Triticum aestivum; assembly: GCF_018294505.1. Taxonomy (NCBI): domain Eukaryota; kingdom Viridiplantae; phylum Streptophyta; class Magnoliopsida; order Poales; family Poaceae; genus Triticum; species Triticum aestivum. Next base: position 152,465,531 of record NC_057806.1, read on the forward strand.
CTGTGTTTCGTTGAAGACCTTCTCAAGTTTGCGCTATATATATCTTAATCCTTTCTACGAGAATAAGTAATATGTCAAATCCGTTGTTTATCATCAATTTAATTGGTGCAGGATAAGCATAATGTAATTCTTATTCTTGTTTCATCGAGTGAACTCAATTCCCTATTCCGGAGGTTCATCAAAAAATTCTTGGTTTCAATAGCTCATCTTTCTTTCCCGGAGTTCCAAGTTCTCTCAATTATTTCATCGCAAAGATCCATCTAATCATTGCAAGGATTCACCTTGCATTTTCAACTTATCTTTCCTTTCGGTTGATCATTCTTTTACTACCGGAGTTATTCATGGAGGCTCTACATGAGGGTTCATAAAGGATTTAATTCCTTCTCGAAGTTTTCATTGAGATTCTTTTCAGAGGAGCTCAAGCATTCTCCATCTTGCAATCCGGAGTGCAATTCTTTCACGCATATCTTTTGAGGTGGTGTTATGTCATTGTTGATAATTTCCCTTCGTGTTTCATGGATCACAAGGTTTTCAAGAGTGAAATATCTAAATCCATCATTTTCTCTTCGCTCAACACATCCTTTCCAATCCATTAATCTCTTCATTGGAGTTATCTTGGGCTATATTTCACCTAAAGCCTTCCCTAAGAATTGTTGCTATTTATGGTGCTCATAAAGGATCCAAGTTCTTCTTTTGTCCTTCCGGTGAATAAGTTTCTCGTCTTCTTGTTCATATCAATCCAATCAAATCTTTTCCGTGAGTGGCAAGTTGTCACCTCATAATTTTGGGATGTTCTCCATAAGCCCACTACAACCTTGTTCTTTTTCGTTGTTGATAATCCAACAACTCCGTTCTAGCATTTGTCGTAAGCGTGCTCTCCCAAGATCTTGTGTTCCCTCCGTTCATTCCATTTTCATTCTTTCATTTCTTCCGGAGGCATTGTGATGTTTCTCTCTTCAACCCATCTTCTTATTTTGTCAGGATCGTGTTCTTTTCGTGCTTACCCATTTATCCAGAGTATTGTGCCCCTTTGCTCAAGTCCTTTTCATCCTATCAAGTCTTGCATCCCTTCTCAACAGGAGTGCCGCCCAAAGTTGTTCTTCCTTGTTCCTCTTTTCTAACAGAGGTTTTCAACTTTGTTCATCTTCGTTGTGTTCTTTCTTTCAAATTTGCTCAACCTTGCAAGGTTCTTTGGTTTCACTCGTTTGTCAAAGAAGCAACTTAGTTTTACCTCTCCTCTTTCTCTTCTGTTGTCCCTCCGGTGCCATTCTAGATCTCGGGACGAGATCCTCTCGTAATGGTGGAGTGTTGTAACGCCCCGAGACCGATGTGCCAGGTGTCGTCCAGTTATTCGCTATTGTTGCCTTGTCATTGCTTGCGTGTCATGCATTCCATATCATGTCATCATGTGCATTTCATTTGCATACATGTTCATCTCATGCATCCGAGCATTTTCCCCGTTGTCCGTTTTGCAACCCGGCGTTCCTATGTCACCCGGTGTTCCTTTCTACCTCTTTTCATGTGCGGGCGTTAAACGTTTTCGGATTGGACCGAGACTTGCCAAGCGGCCTTGGTTTACTACTGGTAGACCGCCTGTCAAGTTTTGTGCCATTTGGACTTCGTTTGATACTCCAACGGTTAACCGAGGGACCGAAAAGGCCTCGTGTGTGTTGCAGCCCAACACCCCTCCAAACTGGCCCAAAACCCACCAAAACCTCCTCCATTATCTAGAGCGTTCGATCACGATCGCGTGGCCGAAAACCGCACCTCATTTGGAGCTTCCTAACTCCCTCTACCTATATATATGTGGCTCTCCCCGAAAATTCACGCAGATGAAACCCTAACCTCCTCCTCCGCGCGCCGCCGGACAATGTCCACCGCTGCCAGCCACCTCACTCCGGCCAATAGGAATCCGCCACGTCACCCCGCCGCCGTATCCCTCCACTCGCGCGCTGCCACGTCGCCATCCCCGCCGTCCCTCCACCGCGCGGCCCGCGTGAGCCCGGATCTCCGCCGCCGTCAGCCCGCGCTTGACCGCGAGTGCGCCGCCCGCGCCTGGCCATGCTCGAGGCATGGCGCCTCCCACCGCCGCCGCCCCGGTCACCTCCTGCCGCCGCCCGCGGACCCCGCTCATCGGCGCCATCTCCGCTGCCCGGCCGGCTTCATCGCCACCGCGCCGCCTCCTCCTGCCGCGTGCGCCGCTGCCTTCGCCCGACCGCCTCCCGGGATCTCGTCGGCCTTCCCTCGCCCCGGAGCCGGAGTGCCTCGCCGCCGTTTCCTTCGCCGGAGTTGCACCGCTCGCCGGAGTTGCCATCACCGGACGCCTCGTTGCCGGATCCCGGCAAGATGGATCAGATCCACCACACCCTCCATCCAAACGGCCTCCGTCCAGATCCGGATCCCTCCGTCCCGTACCGCTTCGTCCTGGGTTGACTTTTCCCGGAGAGGTCCAAATTTCACTAACTCCCCCAGATTTCAGTATTTTTTGAGCATATTCATCACATCATAACTTCATCACCGTGGCTCCGGTTCGTGCGTGCAGCATATCAAAATGTTCGTCTCGACGAGTACATCATTTCATCTCATTGCATAATTTTCATTTGAGCTCATCTTGATGCCCGAAATGCTGTTGGAAGAGGGCTATGTGATGATTATGTCAGATCTGTTTCAACAATAGCCTTTTGTCATTTTTGCCATGATTAATGTGTGCATGCTATGATCCTGAGTTCTACATGTGTTTTGATGTATGCCATGCCATCTTTACAGGGGTGTATGCCATGTATTTTTGTGATCTTTGTGGTGACTAGCACAAGCATGCAAAGTAGCTTACTCGATGATGCTGTTTTCAGGGACTTAGGATTATTCTAAGTCCTTATCCTGTTTTTGTTTTTATGCCATATGTTCATGTTGTTTCCTAGTGATCCGTGCCTCTTTTGAGGATGATCACTAAGGATGTTTTGTTAATATTGTGGTTCTCTATCTATCCATGTCTTTGTTTGCATTTATGGAGCACCCTAGCTTGAGTCAATCGAGCTCTACTTTTGCTATAAAATGTTCCTGGCAGATTGTTGACATGTTTAGCAATTTTGCCGAGCTTGTTGTTGTTGATCCGTGCATGCTATGTTATTGTTCTTGCCATGTCTAGCTCCTATGCCATGTCTTCTTGATGGATGTATGCTTAGCTTGTCATGCAATGCTCTATAGTGAGTGCATCGAGCTCGTAGACATGCCTACTCGTTAATCTGTTTATGTTTTTGCTATGTTCACATGCTTGCAATTGTACTTTCTGATCCCTTTTGGCTCAAGGTCACTAAGGGACTTTTGTTATATGATTTGAGTAGCTTCATGCCATGCCTTGATTTGCCATGATATGTTCCTGTAGCATGTAGTTTTCATGCTCTAAAGATTGCTTCCTGATGATAAATTCCTGATATGCTGTTAATTCCACCAAGTATGAAACCTGTTATCATTTGCTCTTTTGCCATGCTTGTTTGAACCTGTTAATGTGTGATTTAGCCGTAGCTCAGTGTTCATCTTTTGTAAAGCATCATGAGTGAATCCCTGCTATGTATTTTGTTGCCATGTTTGAGTGCTGTAGCATATTTAACTTGATGCATTTAGTTGGTCACTTGCTGTTTATCGCAGACCGGTGCCATATTTGTTTTGCTTGCCATTTCCAAACCGTGCATCCGATTCCGGTGATCTTTATATCGATTTCAACCAAAATCAACTCACCTTTCCAGTGGCACTCTTGGATTTCCAAGTTGAGGCTAGGTTCAATCATTCCTTTCCAAATCATGCATATGCATCACATACCGCATCCCGCATACCATGCCATGTTCATGTGTTGGTTGTTTACTATGTTGTGTGCTTCTTTCTGGTGTTGCTTCTTCGGGTTGGTTCCGATAACATCGCGTTTGTGAGGACCCGTTCGACTACGTCTGTTTGTCTTCTTCGTGGACTCGTTCTTCTTCCTTGCGGGATTTCAGGCAAGATGACCATACCCTCGAAATCACTTCTATCTTTGCTTGCTAGTTGCTCGCTCTTTTGCTATGCCTATGCTGCGATACCTACCACTTGCTTATCATGCCTCCCATATTGTTGAACCAAGCCTCTAACCCACCTTGTCCTAGCAAACCGTTGTTTGGTTATGTTACCGCTTTGCTCAGCCCCTCTTATAGCGTTGTTAGTTGCAGGTGAAGATGAAGTTTGTTCCTTGTTGGAACATGGATATGTTGTTCCTTGTTGGAACATGTTTACATGTGGGGATATCACAATATCTCTTATTTAATTAATGCATCTATATACTTGGTAAAGGGTGGAAGGCTCGGCCTTCTGCCTGGTGTTTTGTTCCACTCTTGCCGCCCTAGTTTCCGTCATATTGGTGTTATGTTCCCGGATTTTGCGTTCCTTACGTGGTTGGGTTATAATGGGAACCCCTTGACAGTTCGCCTTGAATAAAACTCCTCCAGCAATGCCCAACATTGGTTTTACCATTTGCCACCTAGCCCTTTTCTTTCCCTTGGGTTCTGCAGACTCAAGGGTCATCTTTATTTAAACCCCCCCGGGCCAGTGCTCCTCTGAGTGTTGGTCCAAACAGAGCCACTTGCAGCGCCACCTCGGGGAAACTCGGGGGCTGGTTTTAGTTGTACATAGTGCTCATCTGAGTGTACCCTGAGAACGAGATATGTGAAGCTTCTATCGGGATTTGTCGGCACATTCGGGCGGTGTTGCTGGACTTGTTTTACCATTGTCGAGATATCTTGTAACCTGGATGCCGAGCCTGATCAGATTGTCTTGGGAGAAGGAATATCCTTCGTTGACCGTGAGAGCTTGTGATGGGCTAAGTTGGGACACCCCTGCAGGGATTTGAACTTTCGAAAGCCGTGCCCGCAGTTATGGGCAGATGGGAATTTGTTAATGTCTGGTTGTAGAAAACTTCAAGTTGACCTTAATTAAAATACATCAACCGTGTGTGTTACCGTGATGGTCTTTTCTCGGCGGGGTCCGGGAAGTGAACACGGTGTTGGAGTAATGCTTGTCGTAGGTTGTTCTAGGATCACTTCTTGATCATAGTTTCTCGACCGTGCTTTGCCTTCTCTTCTCGCTCTCATTTGCGTTTGTTAGCCACCAAATATGCTAGTCGCTTGCTGCAGCTCCACCTCATACCTTTTACCCTACCTATAAGCTTAAATAGTCTTGATCGCGAGGGTGTGAGATTGCTGAGTCCCCGTGACTCACAGATACTTCCAAAACCAATTTGCAGGTGCCGTTGAACCGTGCAGATGACGCAACCAAGCTCAAGGAGGAGCTCGATGAAGATCTCGTTCTTTGAGTTGTTTTGTTCTAGTCGATCAGTAGTGGAGCCCAGTTGGGGTCGATCGGGGATCTGTGTAGCTTTTGGGGTAGTCTTCTTTTATTTTGGTTCCGTAGTAGGACCCTTTTGTATCTGTATGATGTAATGCTTTATTCATGTATTGTGTGAAGTGGCGATTGTAAGCCAACTATGTATCTCTTTCCCTTATGTATTACATGGGTTGTGTGAAGATTACCTCACTTGCGACATTGCTTTCAATGCGGTTATGCCTCTAAGTCGTGCTTCGACACGTGGGAGATATAGCCGCATCAAGGGCGTTACATGCTATAGCTTCTCCTGATATAACATGTCCAAGGAATCCAACTTCCTTCAACCAAAACTCACTTTTGCTGAATTTGGCGTATAACTGATGTTCCCTGAGCTTCTCGAGAACTAATCGCAAATGCTCCTTGTGTTCCTCTTCATTCTTCGAGTACACCAAAATGTCATCAATGAAAACCATGATGAATTTATCCAAGAACTCCACGAACACCTTATTCATCATACTCATGAAATAGGTAGGGGCGTTTGTCAGTCCAAATGACATAACCATGTACTCATATAGCCCGTACCTTGTGGTGAAGGTTGTCTTGGGTATATCTTGTTATCGGATCGTTGGTTGGTGGTATCCTAATCAAAGATCGATCTTGGAAAATACTTTAGCTCCTTGCATTTGGTCAAACAAATCATTGATCATCGGTAGTGGGTACTTGTTCTTGATCGTCACTTCATTCAATGCCCGATAATCAACCACCATTCTCAGATATTTATCCTTCTTCTCAACCAAAAGCACTGGGGCTACCCATGGTGACGAGCTTCGCCGAATGTAACCTTTCTCCAATAACTCCATCTATTTCTAAATCTCCTCCAGATCATTTGTGGGCATCCGGTATGGTCTCTTTGATATTGGTCCGGTGCCTGGCAACAGTTCTATCAAAAACTCGATGTCTCGATCCGGCGGCATGCCTGGTAGTTTCTTTGGAAATACATCCGGGTAATCCTTCACTACAGGCACTTCCTCCTGAACAACTCCCGTGAGGGAATTTACGTGAGTCCTCTTCGGGGTATGCCTGGGTACATACTTAATCCTTTTTCCCTCCGGGGTAGTGAGTAGAATTGACCTACTAGCATAGTCAATGTTTTCTCCATACTTTGATAGCCAATCCATACCCAATATCACATCTAATCCTTGTGACTCCAGAATTATTAGGTCTGAGGGGAAAATATGGATGCCAATGTTTAAGGGTATCCGGTCGCACCATCGGCTGGCCATATACTCTGCTCCTGGTGAGCTTACTAACAAGGGTGTCCCAAGGGCTAAGGTGGGTAACTTAAACTTGTCCATAAATCCCCTTGAAATGTATGAATGCGATGCACCAGTATCAAAAAGAACGAGAGCGGTAAAGGACTTAACCAAAAACTTACCGATAACTGCGTCTGGTTGCTCTTCAACCTCCTCCACGTTCACATGGTTCACTTGGCCCTTATTGAAAGGGTTGGGCTTCTTCTAGAGCTTCCATTGCCATTTCCATTTTTGAGTTTAGGACACTCATTGGCATAGTGTCCAGTCTTCCCGCACTTGAAACAAGTAATGTGACTTTGGTCCTACTTGGCGGGTGTAGCTGGGTTAGAGCAGTTCTGACTGCTTGCTCCATTCCCATTTCCATTCCTAGAGCCATTGTAGTTATGCGAACTTCCTCCATTGTGGTTATGGCCTCCATGGTCATGGGTATATCCTCCCGAGTTTGGGGTAAAACATGGCTTCTGCTGAGCTCCTGAATTGTACTTCCCTTGTCCATTCTTCCTTTTGCGGCTATCAATTTGCTGCTGCTTTCCTTCAATCACAAGAGCCTTATCTACCAACTCCTGGTAGTTGTTAAATGTTGCCACCATCAACTGCACACTCATCTCATCGTTCAACCCTTACATAAATTTCTCTTGCTTCGCGGCATCTGTGGCGACATCATCCGGGGCATAGCGAGCTAACTTGCTAAACTCCTCCACGTACTGCCCCACAGTACGGTTGCCCTGGCGTAAGTTGCGAAACTCATGCTTCTTCATGCTCATAGCTCCAGTTAAGACATGAGCAGTGCGGAATGCTTGCTGAAACTGCTCCAAGTAACATTGGCTATGGGGAAAGTGGCTGTGTAATTCTCCCACCATGAGGCTGCAGGTCCATCCAATTGGTGTGCGGAAAAACGCACCTTTCTCAGCATCTGTGCAACCTGCAGTGGTTAACTCCCTTCCAATCCTGCGTAGCCAGTCATCCGCAACTATGGGCTCGGTGCTACTAGAAAACGCCGGCGGTTGTAACCTCAGAAAACGGGCTAAGTTGTCAACTGGAGGTGGTCGCGGTGGGTTGTTCTTATTGTTGCTGCTGTTGTTGTTGTTGTTGTTGCCTTGATTCTGAACTAGTAGCTGCATCAGTGTATTCTGCTGTTGGATCAACTGAGTGAGCTCCGGTAGGAAAGCAAATCCGTGGTCACGTCTCGGAGGCATCTGATGGGTTTTAGAGGGAAGAGATTAGAATAGAATGATGTCTAGTGAGAAAACACTACCCATATGCACATGAGACAAACACAATCAATATCACTCCCAAAACAATATCAAACAAGGGCATACAATCGATCTAACTATCGTTACAGTGCTTGGACTACTAATATATACATGGGGGAAATACTACTAATAGTATGGTGGTCTACTTGAAATTTTGATCGGTAGAAGACTCCATGATATCTGCTCCACCTTCATCTTCATAATCATCATCACTGGGGTTGGAGTCGGTATCATCGATGATGATATAGACCTTGGGGTGGTCGTCATCTCCTCCTAGCGCAGGGTCTCCCATGAATACTCCTAGCTTCCTTGTCAGGTCGTCATTCATCTCCACTAGTACGGTGATTTCCTCCTTGTATCCGTCGTGTGTAGACTTGATTCCTCTTCGAGCTCCATGTTCCTAGTCATCAACTTCTTCAGATCTATCATGCTTGCGCACATTTGGTTCTCCTGGCGTCGTATGTGTTGGTTTAACTCCTGGATGTAAGCTGCAATGGACCTGTCTTTCCTGGTGCTGATCATCTCCCATTGCTCATCTCGGCGCCCACATATCTGATAGATGGTGTCCTTAAGATCCTTGTGATAAACTTCGCCGATGCGTCCTATGGCGATGTGGTCTGCCATACTCTTTCCTAGACTCCAGGTTGATGCATCAAAGGAAAACTCTATGGGCTCAGATACTGGTGTGAATGTTCTTCCTGGAACTTGAACTCGAATCATCCAACACTCATCTTCTGGTAAAGTGGCAGTGTAGGTCCCGGTGAAGCTTGGTATTCCAATGTTTAGGTACCTAGTGACTTCCTTCAAGTTTTGTCCAAAAGGTGTGTCTTCATCCGGCTGTGCAAACTTGTTCCTCGTGTCCGCCATCCTATAGAGTAGAAAATGGAGAGAAGTCAGAAATGAGTAGAGAAGAGTGATCTATGGTTCATCTTAGTGGTCATGTCCTACATTCAGCGTGTGCTCTGATGCCATCTTATAGCGATCCGACCTCAGACGGCCAAATCTCTGTGCATAAGTGTCATCCCTGGATCGGTAATGCCGACACACACAGTACTTCAAAGGATTTATAGTAGAGTAGCAATCACACACTTATTACATTGAATGTCTCCAAAAGAGAACTTATTACAACAAATGTGGCTTAAGGCCATCTAAGTAAGATAACAACAGAAAGTTTGGAAGATAAAGTGAGTCCATCAACTCCAACGGCATAGCTGAGTGCACGACAACGACCTAGCGCACCTTACTCTTCGTCTGAAAATTCTGCAACATGGCATGTTGCAGCCCAAAACGGGTTAGCACATGGAATATGCTGGCAAGATAACATAGTAGAGCAATGAAACAATTAAAATCTATCACTACATGCATATATGGCTGGTAGAGGCTCTATTGTTATAATGTTTTTGTGAAAAGCCAATTTTTTCCTACAACAAAGGAATATATCTTATTTAACTATCATGGTAGTTGAAAAACATTGAGGATGGTTAAACCCCATCTCAATCCCAATTAAAAGTAATTAACATCCCAACAAATTAATTTAGGGTGATGAGATCCACATGATAATCCAAGAACCACACACTCAAGATGTCCATAACCGGGGACACGGCTAACCATGATTAGTTTGTACACTCAATAGAGGTTTGTACACTTTTCCCCATAAGACTCAATCTCCTCCATTGGATTTCTCGCACTACAAGGTGTTTGAGAAACGGATGACTGAGACATAGTCTTTCAGAAGCATTAACTCTAACCCTGGGTAGACAGTACCAACCTACATCCCCTACATTTGCTAGCCTTCCACTAGAAGAGGTCATGCAACTTACTCCACTATGCTAGAGCCCATAATAACTTGTGGCTGCACACGGAAGTTTCTAGCATGAATAATCATTATGATCCCTTTGAGCCTAGGTGGCGAACCAAAAAGAACAGCACTGGTATATCCCCAGGTGCCCGCAACCAATCCACCCAGATGTGTGTTTAAGTCGCCACCTTAAGTAAACCATTAATTAATAATCTCATATCTGTCATGGATACACTCAAACCCAATCAACGTCTACGAGCATAGCATGGCAATATAAGCATAACGTAGATGTAACTCCAAGGGGTTTGATAATAAAAGGGCAATAGGTTCTACCTCATCAACTACTTCCCAAAACCCACATGTTAAGAGATCCTACTCATGCAATGTTTTAGGGTTGTAACTAATGCATAAAAACCGGGTAATAAAGGGGTATGATCAATGTGTTACTTGCCTTGTTGATGATCTGCAAAACCTAGTGACTCGTAGTAGCACGCTGCGCACTCCGGGAATTCTATCGCAAACAAACAATAGCATACATAAGCACTCAAGCAAAGATGCAAGGGTAAAACTTCAAATAAGAAGATCCAAACTGAAAGTTCAACTGAAGAGGTTCGATTTGCAAAAAGAAACGATCGAATCGAAGCTACAGAACTGAAACTACGGCCAAAAGAACCGTGTAGAAAAATCTGCTTGAAACCAAAATTTAAATTTGTCAAAACCTTGTTCAAGTCGGTTAAACAGAGAGAGGGGCCCGATACGAAGGTTTTCGCATTGGTTTCACTGGATTTGGACAAACGGTTAAGAAACGACAAGGGTTTGAAGTTCAGGGGCTAATCTGTGATAAAAATAATCACGGATAGGTCCCTGGCCAAAAATAAAATAAAAAGAAAAGACTAATGGAGTTCGCTGATAGGTCCATCAAAGGAAAACTCTATGGGCTCAGTTACTGGTGTGAATGTTCTTCCTGGAACTTGAACTCGAATCATCCAACACTCCTCTTCTGGTAAAGTGGCGGTGTAGGTCCCGGTGAAGCTTGATATTCCAATATTCAGGTACCTAATGACTTCCTTCAAGTGTCGTCCAAAAGGTGTGTCTTCATCCGGCTGTGCAAACTTGTTCCTCGTGTTCGCCATCCTATAGAGTAGAAAATGGAGAGAAGTCCGAAATGAGTTGAGAAGAGTGATCTATGGTTCATCTTAGTGGTCGTGTCCTACATTCAGCGTGTGCTCTGATACCATCTTGTAGCGATCCGACCTCAAACGACCAAATCTCTGTGCATAAGTGTCATCCCTTGATTGATAATGCTGACACACACAGTACTTCAAAGGATGTATAATAGAGTAGCAATCACACACTTATTACATCGAATGTCTCCAAAAGAGAACTTATTGCAACAAATATGGCTTAAGGCCATCTAAGTAAGATAACAACCGTTTGCGCACTCTGTAGAGGTTTGCGCACTTTTCCCCATAAGACCCGATCTCCTCCATTGGATTTCTCGCACTACAAGGTATTTGAGAAATGGATGACCGAGACACAGTCTTTCAGAAGCATTAACTCTAACCCCGGGTAGACAGTACCAACCTACATCCCCTACATCTGCTAGCCTGCCACTGGAAGAGGTCATGCAACTTACTCCACTATGCTAGAGCCCATAATATCTTGTGGCTGCACATGGAAGTTTCTAGCATGAATAATCTTATGATCCATTTGAGCCTGGGTGGCGAACCAAAAAGGACAACACTGGTATATCCCCAGGTGCCCGCAACCAATCCACCCAGATGTGTGTTTAAGTAGCCACCTTAAGTAAACCATTAATTAATAATCTCACATCTGTCATGGATATACTCAAACCCAATCCACGTCTATGAGCATAGCATGGCAATATAAGCATAACGTAGAAGTTACTCCCAGGGGTTTGATAATAAAAGGGCAACATGTTCTACCTCATCAACTACTTACCAAAACCCACATGTTAAGAGATCCTACTCATGCAATGTTTGAGGGTTGTAACTAATGCATAAAAACTGGGTAATAAAGGGGTATGATCAATGTGTTACTTGCCTGGATGATGATCAGCAAAACCTAGTGACTCGTAGTAGCATGCTGTGCACTCCGGGAATTCTATCGCAAACAAACAATAGCATACATAAGCACTCAAGCAAAGATGCAAGGGTAAAACTTCAAATAAGAAGATCCAAACTTAAAGTTCAACTGAATAGGTTCAATTTGCAAAAAGAAATGGTCGAATCGGAGCTACGAAACTGAAACTATGGTCAAAAGAACTTCATAGACAAATCTGCTTGAAACCAAATTTTAAATTTGTCAAAACCTTGTTCAAGTTGGTTAAACAAAGCGAGGGGTTCGAGACAAAGGTTTTGGCGTTGATTTCACTGGATTTGGACAAACAGTTAAAAAACGACGAGGGTTTGAAGTTCAGGGGCTAATCCGTGATAAAAATAATCGTGGATAGGTCCCTGGCCGAAAATAAAATAAAAAGAAAAGACTATAGAACGAACGTTCGCTGTCTGAACCTAACCGGCGAAAAATGTTCATTAAAATGAACGAACGAATGAATGTCCACTAAATAAAAATAAACTGACGAAAAACGAAAAAAAAACGCATCTAGGGTTTACAAAAAAAACCGACGATTTTTTTACCTAAAATCCCCCAAAAAACGGTCGCGTCAAAATAGAT